>NW_022631036.1:4380328-4858749 GCF_010015895.1 Lontra canadensis
AAGCAAAATTCAACCATGTCCTGCTTTCAGCTACAGTTTTTAGACCTGCAAAATTCTACACTGAGGGATAAGAGAGGCCTCCATCTTAAATCAAGAAAGAATTTGGGGGTTTTTTTTGTTTGTTTTATTTTTATTCTTTCTTCCTAAAGATTTATTTATTTAGTTTACAGATCCAGAGAGAGAGTGAGCACACATATGCACATGTGGGGGAAGGAGTAGAGGGAGAGAATCTTCAGGCAGAGTCCCCACTGAGCACAGAGCTAATGGGCAAGTTCATCTCATCACCCTGAGATCACAACCTGAGCCAAAACCAAGAGTCAGAGACTTAACAAATTGAGCCTCCCAGGAAGCCCAAAAAGAAACTTTTGGTTAATACATATGAGTAGACATTTTAATTATTGAACTGAATTTAGGTTTTCTGATTCAAAATGAAGTGCAACTCTTGGGCAACTGGGTGGCTCAGTAGTTGAGCATCTGTCTTTGACTTGGGTCATGACCCCAGGGTCCTGGGATAGAGTCCCTCATCAGGCTCCCTGCTCAACAAGGAGTCTGCTTCTCCCTTTGCCTCTCAACCTACTCAAGTTCTCTCTCTCACTCTCTCTCTCAAATAAATAAAATCTTAAGTAAGTGAATAAATAAATAAATATTTTTAAAACACATAAACAAGTTCTTAAAAATCAGTAATTTTAAAAAATAAAGTGCAATTCCTTATTACTGAACAGTGATTTTTTTTATTTTCATATTTTTATTTATTTGCACAAATTTTCAAGAAGCTGACTGGTTAAAGTCCAACTGTACACAATTTATAAAGTCAAAAGATTTTATAAGGCAAACACATATAATAACCAGTGCTGTGAAATGCAGAAAAAAAGTTTTGTATTTGGTTGTGGCGGGGTTTTTTTTGTTGTTTTCTTGGTTTTTTAAAGGAAAAACCCTACCTAAAATTTTAATCTTATAAAAAATGAGTATTCAGGATTTTCTTTGTTTTAATATAGAATTTATAAAGTCAAAATACATTAAAATTGTTCTCAGATTTGGAGTTTAAGATAGACCTGTAGATGTGGCTTTGATTCTTTTAGGTGTCTCATAAAATGGGACATTTTATATATTTTTTTATATTTTTAATTTCTTTCCAGTGTTCCAGAATTCATTGTTTATGCACCACACCCAGTGCTCCATGAAATATGTGCCCTCCATAATACTCACCACCAGGCTCACCCAAACTCCCACCCCACAACTCTCCAAAACCCTCAGATCGTTTTTCAGAGTTCACAGTCTCTCATCGTTCATCTCCCCCTCCAATTTCCCCAAACTCCCTTCTCTTCTCCATCTCCCATGTCTTCTGTGTTATTTCCTATGCTCCACAAATAAATGAAACCGTATGATAATTGGCTCTCTCTGCTTGACTTATCTCACTCAGCATAATCACTTCCAGTCCCATCCATGTTGATACAAAAGTTGGGTATTCATCCTTCCTGATGGAGGCAAAATACTCCATAGTATATACGGACCACATCTTCCTTATCCATTCATCCGTTGAAGGTCATCTTGGTTCTTTCCTCAGTTTGGTGACTGTGGCCATAGCTGCTATGAACATTGGGGTACAGATGGCCCTTCTTTTCACCACATCTTCTTTTCACTACATCTGTTTCTTTGGGGTAAATTCACAGTAGTGCAATTGCAGGGTCATAGGGAAGTTCTATTTTTAATTTCTTAAGGAATCTCCACACTGTTTTCCAAAGTGGCTGCAACAACTTGCATTCCCACCAACAGTGTAGGAGGGTTCCCCTTTCTCCACATCCTCTCCAACACACGTTGTTTCCTGTCTTGCTAATTTTGGCCATTCTAACTGGTGTAAGGTGGTATCCCAATGTGGTTTTGATTTGAATCTCCCTGATGGCTAGTGACAATGAACATTTTTTCATGTATCTGTTAGCAATTTGTATGTCTTCATTGGAGAAGTGTCTGTTCATATCTTGTGCCCATATTTTGACATGATTACCTGTTTTGTGTGTGTTGAGTTTGAGAAGTTCTTTATAGATCCTGGATATCAGCCCTTTGTCTGTATTGTCATTTGCAAATATCTTCTCCCATTCTGTGGGTTGCCTCTTTGTTTTGTTGACTATTTCTTTTGCTGGGCAGAAGCTTTTGATCTTGATGAAGTCCCAAAAATTCATTTTTGCTTTTGTTTCCTCTGCCTTGGAGACATATCTTGAAAGAATTTGCTGTGGCCGATGTTTGAAGAGGTTACTGCCTATGTTCTCTGCTAGGATTCTGATAGATTCCTGCCTCACATTCAGGTCTTTTATCCACTGTGAATTTATCTTTGTGTATGGTGTAAGAGAATGGTCGAGTTTCATTCTTCTACACATAGCTGTCCAATTTTCCCAGCACCATTTATTGAAGAGACTGTCTTTTTTCCGCTGTCTATTTTTCCTGCTTTGTCGAAGATTATTTGACCATAGACTTGCAGGTCCATATCTGGGCTCTCTACTCTGTTCCACTGGTCTATGTGTCTATTTTTATGCCAGTACCATGCTGTCTTGGTGATCACAGCTTTGTAGTAAAGCTTGAAATCAGGCAAAGCAATGCCCCCAGTTTTGTTTTTCTTTTTCAACATTTCCTTAGCAATTTGGGATCTCTTCTGATTCCATACAAATTTTAGGATTATTTGCTCCAGCTCTTTGAAAAATGCCAGTGGAATTTTGATCAGAATGGCATTGAAAGTATAGATTGCTCTAGGCAGTATAGACATTTTAACAATGTTTATTCTTCCAATCCATGAGCATGGAATGGTCTTCCATCTTTTTGTGTCTTCTTCAATTTCTTTCATGAGTGTTCTGTAGTTCTTCGAGTACAGGTCCTTTACCTCTTTGGTTAGGTTTATTCCCAGGTATCTTATGGTTCTAGGTGCTATAGTAAATGGAATTGGTTCTCTAATTCCCCTTTCTGTACTTTCATTGTTAGTGTATAAGAAAGCAACTGATTTCTGTACATTGATTTTGTATCCTGCCACATTACTGAATTGCTGAATGAGTTCTAGTAATTTGAGGGTGGAGTCTTTTGCGTTTTTCATATAAAAGTATCATGTCATCTGCGAAGAGAGAGAGTTTGATTTCCTCATTGACAATTTGAACACCATTTATTTTTCTTTGTTGTCTGATTGCTGTTTCTAGGACTTCTAATACTATGCTGAACAAGAGTGGTGAGAGTGGGCATCCTTGTCATGTTCCTGATCTCAAAGAGAAGGCTGTCAGCTTTTTCCCATTGAGGATGATATTCGCTGTGGGTTTTTCATAGATAGATTTTATGAATTTGAGGAATGTTCCCTCTATCCCTAAACTTTGAAGCATTTTTATCAGAAACGGATGTTGGATTTTGTCAAATGCTTTTTCTGCATCAATTGAGAGGACCATGTTGTTCTTCTCTCTTCTCTTATTGATTTGTTCTATCACATTGATTCATTTGTGAATGTTGAACCACCCTCACAACCCAGGGATAAATCCCACCTGGTCATGGTGGATAATCTTTTTAATGTACTGTTGGATTCTATTAGCTAGGATCTTGTTGAGAATCTTAGCATCCGTATTCATCAGGGATATTGGTCTGAAATTCTCCTTTTTTGTGGGATCTTTGCCTGGTTTGGGGATCAGGGTAATGCTGGCTTCATAAAAAGGGTCTGGAAATTTTCTTTCTGCTTCAATTTTTTGAAACTGCATCAGGAGAATAGGTATTATTTCTTCTTTGAAAGTTTGGTAGAATTCCCCAGGGATCCATCAGGTCCTGGGCTCTTGTTTTTTGGGAGATTTTTGATCACTGCTTCAATCTCGTTGCTAGACATTGGTCTATTCAGGCTGTCAATTTCTTCCTGATTCGGTTTTGGGAGTTTATAGTTTTCCAGGAATGCATCCATTTCATCTAGGTTGCTTAAGTTTTTGGCATATAACTGTTGATAATAATTTCTGATGATTGTTTCTATTTCCTTGGTGTTAGTTGTGATATCTCCCTTTTCATTCATAATTTTATTAATCTGGCCCTTCTCTCTTTTCCTTTGGATGAGTTTGGCCATGGTTTATGAATCTTATTGATTCTTTCAAAAAAACACCTTCTAGTTTCATTGATGCATTCTAGTATATCTAGTTTCTATCTCATTGATCTCTGCTCTTATCTTGATTAGTTCCCTTCTTGTGTGCGGAGTTGGCTTAATTTGTTGTTGATTCTCCAGTTCTTTAAGGTGTAAAGACAGCTGGTGTATTCTGGATTTTTAAAATTTTTTGAGTGAGGCTTGGATGGCTATATATTTCCCCCTTTGGACCACCTTTTCTGGATCTCATAGGTTTTGGACCAAATTGTGTTCATTCTCATTGGTTTCCATAATTTTTTAAGTTCTTCTTTGATTTCCTGGTTGATCCAAGCATTCTTAAGCAAAGTGGTCTTTAACTTCCAGGTGTTTGAATTCCTTCCAAACTTTTCCTTATGGTTGAGCTCCAGTTTCAAAGCATTGTGATCTGAGAATATGCAGGGAAAAATCTCAGTCTTTTGGTATCAGTTGAGCCCTGATTTGTGACCCAGTATGTGGTCTATTCTGGAGAAAGTTCCATGTGCACTTGAGAAGAATGAGTATTCTGTTGTTTTAGGGTGGAATGTTCTATATATATCTATGAGGTCCATCTGGTCCCAATGTGTCATTCAATGCTCTTGTTTCTTTATTGATTTTCTGCTTGAATGATCTATATATTAGTGAGAGCGGCAAATTAAGATCCCCTACTATTAATGTATTCATATCAATATGACTCTTTATCTTAATTAACAGTTGTCTTATGTAGTTGGCTGCTCCCATATTGGGGGCATAAATATGTACAATTGTTAGATCTTCTTGGTGGATAGACCTTTTAAGAATGATGTAGTGTCCTTCTGTATCTCTAACTACAGTCTTTAGTTGAAAATCTATTTTATCTGATATAAGAATTGCTACACCAGCCTTCTTTTGAGGCCCATTGGCATGAAAGATAATTCTCCATCCCTTCACTTTCAGTCTAGATGTATCCTTAGGTTCAAAATGGGTCTCTTGTAGACAAATGGATGGGTCTTGTTATTTTATCCAATCTGCAACTCTGTGCCATTTTATGGGCTCATTTAGGCCATTCATGTTGAAAGTAATTATTGAGAGATATGTTTTTATGGACATCATGTTACCTGTGAAGTCTTTGTTTCTATACATTGTCTCCATAAATTTCTGTTCAATGATATTCTTGGGTTTTTTCTTCTTTTATAGAACCCCCCCCCAAAATATTTCTTGTAGTGCCGGCTTGGTGGCCACATACTCTTAAACCTTGCTGGTCTTAGAAACTCTTTATCTCTCCATCCATTTTGAATGTCAGTCTTGCTGGATAAAGTATTCTTGGCTGCATATTCTTCTCATTTAGTTCCATGAATACATTTTGCCAGCCCTTTCTGGCTTGCCAGGTTTCTGTGGACAGGTGTGACATTATTCTGATGGGCTTTCCTCCATATGTAAGGAATCTCTTCCCCCTAGCTGCTTTCAAGAGTTCCTGTCTAAAATTATGATTCATCATTTTCACAATCAGTTGTCTCAAGGTCTTTCTAGATTCTAGGATCTTTCTGTCTCTAGGACACAAACACTGGTTCCATTCACCAGATTGGGAAAATTTTAATAGAGAATTGGTTCAACTATATCCTCTAGTCTTCTTTCTTTCTCCTCCCCCTCAGGGATTCCAATAATTCTGACATTGGAACATTTCATGGCATCATTTATTTCCCTAATTCTGTTTTCATGGCTTCTAAGCTGTTTGTTCCAGGCTTCCTCCTGATCCTTTTTCTCTATCAGTTTGTCCTCTAGATCATTAATTCTATCTTCTGCCTCAATTACACTAGCTGCTAGAGAATTTAGATTAGATTGGAACTCATTTTGAGCATTGTTAACATCATCCCTGGTGACTTTCATTTCTGCCTCAATCAATTCCATTTTGTCATTAAAGGCTTTCTCCAACCTAGCCATTGCCTGGATAATTGTTAGTCTGAATTCCCTTTCCAACATACTGTTTATGTCCGTATCCAATAGCTCTGATGGAGAGGGCACAGTCTCTGAATTTTTCCTCTGTTGGGCATTTCTCCTCCTAGTCATTTTGGTGAGATATGGCTGAAGGGATGTGTAGCTGAATGTATCAACCATGGTGCAGGCAAGTTGCACTCTGGAACAATTCTGAGCAATGGGGAGTCCCCACCAAAAAGAAAGAAAAAAGAAAAAAAAAAAGAGAAAGAGAGAGACAGGGAAAAAAAAGAAAAGAAAAGAGAAGACCCAGCCCAAATGGACCCCAAAGGTAAGATTTATAAAGTAGACAAACAAAAACAGACAAATAAAAAGATCGACAAAAGTAAATGACAAGAAAGAAAAAAAAAAAAAAAGGAACCGAGTCAAAATGAACCCCAAGTATAAGATTTATACACTATCAGAACAAAAACAAATATACAGAAACACTGACAGAAGAAAAAGATGGGAGGGTGGTTATAAATTCTCAGTGTGGAAGAGGAAGGTTACTTTTATTCTTTCTGAATGTATCTTGATATTTTTGTTAAAGGACTCAACATTCCTGAGATAAAGAGGAATTAAAACTGGTTTATATATAGGGGTAGCATTGATTGGGGAAAGAGGATTACCTTGAAGCTTATCTCTATATGAATATTAAAAAAATAAAATTAAATTAAAAATTAAAAATAGAAAAGCAAAAGAAAAACACAGTTATATGTGTCAAAAAAGTTCAAGTTAAAAGGTTATTATGGAATTTGTTGTACTGAACATCTCAGTATGATGGTAAATAGATTAAAAAAAATAAAAATTTTGAAAAGAACGAGAGTAGGAACGAATTAAAATTAGAAGTTGTATCTATGAAGTAGTGGTGGTTGTCCTCTTGGTTTTTGTTTTGTTTTGTTTTGTTTTGTTTTGCTTTGTTTTGGCTGGATTTCTGGGGGAGGGGCCTGCCACATGGTTTTTCAGACAGTCTTGCTAGAATTGAGTCCTCCTGCCCTCTATCAAGGTCTGGGCTCTGAGGAAACTGGTTTTTCAGGCTTTTGTTCTCTAGAGGTCACCCCCTCTTGGTGGCTTTTGGTGGTTCTTCAGAGGTTTAGAGGAAAGCAAACTGCACCCAGACCTCCGTCTCAGAGAGAAACCTCAGTTTGTTCCCGTCTGGGTGCTCCAGAGCACATAAATTCCCCCTCTGCCACCAGCAAAATGTCTCTGGTCACAGTCTCAGGGGTCACAGGAACTCCTACTTGTACCCAAAACCATGAGAAGTACAACTCCAGGGAGCTGGCTTCCAGCGCTGCCTCCACCATGGCTGTCTGGGCAGGTCCAGACCTGGGAGAGGTCCTAACTAAAGATACACACCAAAATTTTCATGCTGGCCCGGGCTAGGAGTGTTCAGACTCTGGGTCCTGGAGAGCACTGGCTAGAGCCTGCATGGACCTCTCTCAAGGGAGGGTGTGGAGTGTGACTCAGACCCTGGTCATGCAGCGTGCATGCAGAGTACAAAAGGCTGTCATTCTAGAGAGCACTGGCTGGCATCCACACCAGCCTCTCTCATGTGCACCACCACCCAGATGCTCTCACACGTGCCAGCGGCTCAGGGACCAAGGCCTGGCTTCTTCGCTGCACTCTCTCTGGCTCAGCACCAGTGGTGGCTGTCCTGGGTCCGTGGGCTTAAGTCCCTTTCCCTAACCACCTGATTCCACCAATTTCCCCTTAAGATCTTTTGCTCTTTTTGAGTGCTTTCATTCAGAGTCCAAGTTAATGCTGGTCCCCAATCACAGGGCACTCTCACATTGGGGTTTTAGTTTAAAATGGGTCACTTCTGGTGGCTCCCTCCCCCTTTTATTTATCTTCTGATATCAGTCCCATGTTCCCACTCTGCTTTACCTGTCCACTGGTGTCTTCTGCCCCCATAGAGATCCAGAAGTGTATAATTCTAATCTCAGGCTGATTTCATGGGTGATCAGAGTTCTTTGGTAGATAATCAGCTCACTTTAGGGGACCAGTTAAAACAACGCCTCCTACTTCTCCACCATCTTGTCTCCCTGAACAATGATTCTTAAGGTATCATGGACTTTGGGCAGAGAAAGAACTGTTTTCTCAAAATAAAATAAAAAGGAAGTCAGAGACAAAAAATAAATGATTGGCACAAAGATGAAAAATATATTCATTAAAAAATAAACTCCCTGGGGCACCTGAGTGGCTCAATATTTAAGCAGCTGCCTTGGGCTCAGGTCATGATCCCTAGACTCTGGGACCAAGCCCTGAATCAAGTTCCTTCCCTGCTTGGGGGAGGCCTACTTCTCCCTCTCCCTGCCCCTGCTTGTATCCCCTCTCTTGCTGTGTCTGTCTCTGTCAAATAAAAAAAATAAAATGTTAAATAAATAAATAATGAACTCCCTCTGCCCCCCACAACTGGAGTGCTCTCTCTCTTTCTCTCTCTCTCTCTCCCTCTCCCTCTCAAGTAAATACATAAATCTTTTTTAAAAGTAGAAGTGATTGAGACCAATATTAGATCACATAAAATTATTCTCTATAAAAAAATTATTCTCTATGAAAATTAGGATTGGCAATTTACCAAAGCAAATTAATAGAAATAAATGAACTTATCTGCTTTCTATGGGACTCAATCATTAATCTGGTCATGATAAAAAAAAAAAATCATCATTCAAGTGCCTCCCAATGCCAAAGAAATATACATTGAATGGGAAAAAAGACGTGTTCATGGCTAATAATAAAGAACCACTCTCTGGGAAGCTGATGCTTATGTCTAAAAATGTGAACAGGAGAACAAAATTAAATAAGTGATACTAGCAGTAACTCAATTAGACTGAAATACATTTAAATATTTGTATGTTTTAATTCAAAATTTACTTGAAAAACATCAGAACATTAAGAATAAATATAGAAACTATTAAGTAATTTAAGCCAAAACTGAATTTATTCAGAAACACACAAATGGAAAAAAACATATATATTAACCCTTTAATTATCTCAACATATAGCCCTTCTATACAATGATTCTTTCTAGAAACAGCAAAGTTTTAATCTAAAGTGAATTTTTGATTACTGTAAAATGCCACTAGTTAAAATATGTGCAGGGTTTATAGCCAAGGGTAAAGCAATGCTCTAAGCCAGGAGCATTTCCCCATGCCACAGACATTCCATAGACATGTTCAGACATTAGGTCCACATGTCAGAAAGCCATCAATGGCATAATTAAGGGAAGATCAGCATTTTTAGCTTTATACCACAAAGCCAAATTCAGCTATATAACCAAGCTACATAAACTTTAATGAGGAGAATGTTTCATTCTTATCCAATCTGTGGCACTTTATAGACTCAGTCATATATGTTAGTACACACCATAAAAAACAAATGGCTCCAAAAGTGAGTAAAAGAGAGATAGGGAAGTGTTATTTTATATTAGAAGACTGTAGGGGAGAAAACTCGGTGATAGAATTTTTAGAATTTCTTCATGTTCTTGGTTGGTATTTCTTAGGACTGAACTGATTGTTCCATTTCTTCCTATGAATAAATGGAGTCACATAATTATTTATATGTTGGTGAAAGAACTCTCTTTGTGTGCAAATTCTATTTGTTAGAGCAACAACCTTCAGAGTCATCTATTTTAAGGATGGCTAAGTAAGCAGAATCACATTTCTGAACTTAATGACAATGTCAGTGTAGCTTATGAAACCATAACAATGTAAGAAGAGACATCTGGTGTGCACCATGCATGTAATATACGGTTAGCTTCAGTGATTCTTCCGACTTCTCCTCGTGTTGTAATATACGTGTGGCAGAGTGCCACTCAAACTAAGTAGAATCATTCAACTGTCTTGAATATAAAGTAAAGAATACAATGCTTGACTAGGCAGACTAGTTGCACATGAATTTTGATGCAGATTCCTAGTAAAAATGTTTCTGATAACTTGCAGTAGAAAACATCTGAAAGATCAATAAAAAAAGATTTCTAGAGAACATACAGCTGTCTTTATGATGCAATGACTTCAAACAGAAGTACATTTTTTTTTGTTACATTCCATAGTACACTGGGACTGAAGGCTATAAGGTAACCATTACAACCAAAATAAGATGTGCACCTGTGTGTGTGTGTGTGTGTGTGTGTGTGTGTGTGTGTGTATTATATAATTGTATATAAATATGGATTATATGGACTATGTCTGTGATACATATGCATACTTTGAAATAATGCCCCCTTATTTATGCAGTCCTGAAAAAGGAAAAAGTCACATTTTCCAAATTTAGGTAAAATACTATTATTTTTTAAAATATTATGTGATTACAATGCATAGATTTTCCTGTCTCATATTTTTTCTTCCTAATTAGTGGAATCATGGGTGAGAATCCTTGAGACAAAGGTAAGCCTGAGTTTCTCTCATTCCCCTCCCTCCTTAATCTGTATTCCTCTCTAGAGCAAAGAACTATTGGGCCTGACTGCTGGCTATTGTTTAATAATGAAGTCTAGGACTCTACAGAAATCCCAGAAGGAAAAAATATTGTAGGACTTTCTTCCCTCTGGGTTAACAAATAACTGCTTAGAAAACATTCCACTGGGGCTAGAAAAGGGGGGTGGAGGTAAGACAGTGGAGAAGTAGCAGAATGAAATGACATCAGATCCCAGGAATTCAGCTAGATAGGTATCAAACCATTCCAAACATCTACAAACTCAAAAGGAGATAGAAGAAAAGAAAAGAAGCAATTCTAGGAACAGAAAATCAACCACTTTCTGAAAGGTAGGAGGTGTGGAAAAGTGAATCTGAACCAATGGGAAGATAGACTGCAGGGGGAGGGGCAGGCTCCCAGCAAACACCGGAGAAGTGGAGCACAAAATCAGAACTTTTAGAAGTCGACTTCAATGAGGGACATCACTCCAGAGACTAAGAGAGGGTGGAACCCTCATGGGGACATTCCTTCATCTTTTTTTTTTTTTTCTTTTTCCAACCAACATATTTTATCAATTCCTTTTTTAGAATTTTATTTTTAATTTTCATCTTTACAGTCATATTCCATCCCTTCAACATGTTTACCTTTATTTCTGTATATATATGTTTTTCTTTCTTTAAAATTTTAACTAGTTTATCTCAGATCCCGTGGAGTCACAGAAAAATTGGGGGTGGCTGAGAATGGCAGAGCTGCTAGGGTTTGGAGTGGGGAAGCCAACTACAGAGACAGAGCTGAACAGTGAATTTTCAGATTGGGATTACCTTAAACTGTGATCCAAGGCAGCTGGGCCACTGCTCTTTGAGCAGGGACGCCACAAGTGGCAGATCTGGGGAGACTCACCTTCCTCCTCCATAAGAAGTCATGCAACAGGAATCTGCTGGGTTTGGAGACTCCAAATGGGGCTGTGCACCAGAGACAGAAACACTCGGTCACAGGCTGGGTGAGCACATAGCATGGCCAGAGACCAGGTACGACAAGAGTGATGGACAGCTTTTCTCTGAGGGTGCACTGAGGAGTGGGGCCCTGAGCTCTCAGCTCCTCTGTACCAGAGATTGGGAGGCCCCATTTTCATTCCCGTCCTCCAAAGTGGTACAGAAAGCATTCAGGGAACAAAATCTCCAGGAACAAACCTTAACAGATTACTTAGCCTGGCCCCTGGCAAGGGTGGTGCAATTCTGCCTTGGTCAAAGACATTTGAGAATCACTGCAACAGGCCCCTCCCCCAGAAGATCAACAAGAACATCTAGCATAGACTAAACTCATCAATCATGGAGAACAGTGGAATTCCAGAGCTAGGAGAAAGCAACACATAGAATTCATGGCTTTTTCCCCATGATCCTTTAGTCTGGCAAAGTTGATTTTTTTTTATTTTATTTTTTTCTTATTCTATTTTTTTAACTTTTCTTCTTTCATCCTTTAACATTTTTTTAACTAGTTTATCTAAAGAATAACTTTCTTTAAAAAAAATCTTCTTAAATCTTCATTGTTATAGTCATATTTCATCCCTTTATTTTATTTAACCTTATTTTTTGTATACATATAGGTTTTCTTTTTCTAAAAAATTTTGGGATACAAATTATTCTTATAAATCAAAATATACCCTAAGCTAGCACATGGCTTTATTCTACTCTCCAGCCTGAGCACATTCCTTCATCTTTTTTTTCTTTTTCCAACCAACATATCTTGTCAATTCCTTTTTTAGAATTTTATTTTTAATTTTCATCTTTACAGTCATATTCCATCCCTTCAACATGTTTACCCTTATTTCTGTATATATATGTTTTTCTTTCTTTAAAATTTTGGGAGACAGTTTCTTCTAAGAGACCAAAATATACCCAAAATCAAGTGGGTGGCTCTGTTCTATTTACCAGTCTAATATGTGTGTGTGTGTGTGTGTGTAGTTATATATATATATTTAATTTCTCTTTCCCCTTACTTCTCCCCCAGTCATCGATCTCTTCTGATTTGGTTAGCATACATATTTATGGGGTCATTGCCACCCTTTTAGTATTTTATTCTCTCATTCATATATTCTTTGCTGGTTAAAATGACAAGGTGGAAAATCTCACCACAAAAAAAAAGAACAAGAGGAAGTACTAAAGGCTAGGGACCTAATCAAAATGGACATTGGGAGTATGTCAGAACTAGAGTTCAGAATGATGATTCACAAGGTGCTAGCTGGGCTCAAAAAAGGCATGAAAGATAATAGAGAAGCCCTGTATGGAGAAATAAAATCCCTTTCTGGAGAAAGAAAAGAACTAAAATCTAACCAAGTTGAAATCATAAAAGCTATCAATGAGACGCAATAAAAAACAGAGGCTCTTACTGCTAGGATAAATTAGGCAAAATAGAGAATTAGTGATATAGAAGACCAAACAATGAAGAATAAATAAACTGATCAAAAGAGAGACTAACAACTATTGCACCACAAGGAGAGAATTCAAGAGATAAGTGATATCATAAGACGAAATAATATTAGAATAATTGGGATTCCAGAAAAGAAGGAGAAAGAGAGAGAGGGGCAGAATATTTACTGGAATAAATTATAGTAGAGAATTTCCCTAATATGGCAAAGGGAACAAGCATCAAAATCCAGGAAGCACAGAGAAGTCCCCTCAAAATCAATACAAATAGGTCCACAATCCATCATCTAACAGTAAAATTTACATGTCTTATTGACAAATTCCTGAAAGCAGCCTGGGACAAGAAGTCTGTAACACAAAGGTAAAAATATTAGATTGGCAGCAGACTTAACCACAGAGAACTGGCAGGTCAGAAAGAACTGGCATGATATATTCAGAGCATTAAATGAGAAAAATATGCAGCCAATAATACTATATCCAGCTAGACTATCATTGAAAATAGAAGGACAGATTAAAAAAAACCTCTAGAAAAAACAAAAGTTAAAAGAATTTGCAAACACCAAACCAGCCCTACAGGAAAATAGAAAGGGGTCCTCTAAGCAAAGGGAGAGCCTAAAAGTAGTAGACCAGAGAGGAACAGAGACAATATACAGTAACAATCACCTTACAAGCAATACAATGGCACTAAATTCATATCTTTCAATAGTTACCCTGAATGTAAATGTGTTAAATGCCCCAATCAAAAGACACAGGGTATCAGATAGAAAAAAAAACAAGACCCATCAATGTGCTGTCTACAGAAACTCATTTTAGACCCAAAGACACCTCCAGATTTAACATAAGGGGGTGGAAAACAATTTACCATGCTAATGGACCTCAAAAGACAGCTGCAGTGGCAACCCTTATATCAGATCAATTAGATTTTAAGCCAAAGATTATAATAAAAGATGAGGAAGGATACTATATCATACTCAAAGGGACCCTCCAAAAAGAAGATCTAACAATTTTAAATATCTATGCCCCTAACATGGGAGCAGCCAACTATATAAACCAATTAGTAACAAAATCAAAGAAACACATCGACAATAATACAATAATAGTGGGGGACTTTAACAGCCCCTCACTGAAATGGACAGATCAGCCAAGAAAAGATAAACAAGGAAATAAAGGCCTTAAATGATACAGTAGATCAGATGGACATCACAGATATATTCAGAACATTCCATCCCAAAACAACAGAATACACATTCTTCTCTAGTGCGCATGGAACATTCTCCAGAATAGATCACATCCTGGGTCACAAATCAGGTCTCAATCAGTACCAAAAGATTGGGATCATTCCCTGCATATTTTCAGACCACAATGCTCTGAAGCTAGAACTCAATCACAAGAGGAAATTTGGAAAGAACCCAAATACATGGAGGCTAAAGAGCATCCTTGTAAAGAATGAATGAGTCAACCAGAAAATTAAAGAAGAATTGAAAAAATTCATGGAAACAAATGAAAATGAAAACACAACTGTTCAAAATCTTTGAGACACAGCAAAAGCATTCCTGAGAGGAAAGTATATAGTGATACAAGACCTTCTCAAGAAATAAGAAATGTCTCAAATACACAGTCTAATCCTACACCTAAAGGAGCTAGAGAAAGAACAGCAAAGAAAGCCTAAACCCAGCAGGAGAAGAGAAATCATAAAGATCAGAGCAGAAATCAATGAAATAGAATCCCAAACAAAAAACAAAAACAACAACAAAAAAAACCCACAATGGAACAAATCAATAAATCTAGGAGCTGGTTCTTTGAAAGAATTAATAAGATTGATAAACCTCTGGCCAGACTTATCAAAAAGAAAAGAGAACAGACCCAAATTAATAAAATCATCAATGAAAGAGGAGAGATCACAACTAATACCAAAGAAATACAAACAATTATAAAAACATATTTATGAGCAACTCTATGCAGGCAAATTTGACAATCTGAAAGAAATGGATGCATTCCTAGAGACATATAAACTACCAAAACTGAACCAGGAAGAAATAGAAAACCTGAACAGATCCAGAACCAGTAAGGAGATTGAAGCAGTCATCAAGAACCTCCAAAAAAAAAAAAAAAAGAGCCTAGGGCCAGATGGCTTCTCAGGGGAATTCTACCAAACATTAAAAAGAATTAATATCTACTCTCCTGAATCTGTTCCAAAAAAATAGAAATGGAAGGAAAACTTCCAAATTCATTTTATGAGGCCAGCATTACCTTGATCCCCAAATCAAAGACCCCATCAAAGGAGAATTATAGACCAATATCCTCGATGAACACAGATGTGAAAATTCTCACCAAAATACTAGCCAATAGGATCCAACAGTACATTCAAAGGATTATTCACCATGACCAAGTGGGATATACTCCTAGACTGCAAGTTCAGTTCAACATTTGAAAATCAATCTATGTGACACAATACATTAATAAAGGAAAGAACAAGAACTATATGATATTCTCAATAGATGCTGAAAAAGCATTTGACAAAGTACAGCATCCTTTCTCAATCAAAACTCTTCAAAGTATAGAAATAGAAGTTACATTCCTCAATATCATCAAAGCCATCTATGAAAACCCACAGCAAATATCATTCTCAATGGAGACAAACTGAGAGCTTTTCCCTTAAGGTCAGGAACACGGGAGGGATGTCCACTATCACCACTGCTATTCAACACAGTATTAGAAGTCCTAGCCTGGGCAATCAGACAATAAGAAATAAAAGGTATCTGAATCAGCAAAGAAGTCAAACTCTCACTCTTTGCAGATGATATGATACTTTATGTGGAAAACCCAAAAGACTCCACTCCAAAACTGCTAGAACTCATATAGGAATTCAGTAAAGTGTCAGGATGTAAAATCAGTGCACAGAAATCAGTCCCATTTCTATACACCAACAGCAAGACAGAAGAGAAATTAAGGAGTCAATCTTATTTACAATTGTACCCAAAACCATAAGATACCAAAGAGGCAAAGAGTCTGTACTCCGAAAATGATAAAGTACTCATGAAAGAAATGGAGGAAGAGATAAAGAAATGGAAAAATGTTCCATGCTCAGGGAATGGAAGAACAAATAATGTGGAAATGTCTATGCTACCTAAAGCAAACTACACATTTAATGCAAACTCTACCAAAATACCATCAATTTTTTTCAAAGAAATGAAACAAATAATCCTAAAATTTTTATGGAACAGAAGAGACCCCAAAAAACTAGAGGAATGTTGAAAAAGAAAGTCAAAGTTGGTGGCATCACAATTCCAGACTTCAAGCTCTATTACAAAGATCATGACAAAACTGTCATCATCAGGACAGTATGGTACTGGCACAAAAAAAAAAAAAAAAAAAAAAAAAAAAAAATCAATGGAACAGAATGGAGAGCCCAGAAATAGACCCTCAACTCTATGGTCAGCTAATCTTTGACAAAGCAGGAAAGAATGTCCAGTGGAAAAAAGACAGTCTCTTCAACAAATGTTGTTGGGAAATTGCAGAGCCACATACAGAAGGATGAAACTGGACCATTTCCTTACACCACACACAAAAATAGACTCAAAATGGGTGAAAGACCTCAATGTGAGTCAGGAATCCATCAAAATCCTTGAGGTGAACACAGGCAGCAATCTCTTTGACCTCAGCCGCAGAAACTTCTTCCTAGAAACATTGTCAAAGGCAAGAGAAACAAGGGCAAAAATGAATTACTGGGACTTCACCAAGGTCAAAAGCTTTTGAACACTAAAGGAAACAGTCGATAAAACCAAAAGACAACTGACAGAATGGGAGAAGATATTCACAAATGACATATCAGATAAAGGGACTAGTATCCAAAATCTATAAAGATCTTAACAAACTCAACAGCCAAAGGACAAATAATCCAATGAAGATGTGGGCAAAGGACATGAACAGATATTTCTGCAAAGAAGACATCCAGATGGGCATCAGACACAAGAAAAATTGCTCCACATCATTCAGCATCAGGGAAATACAAATCAAAACCACAGTGAGTTAGCACTTTACACCAGTCAGAATGGCTAAAATTAACAAGTACAGAAATGTCAGATGTTGGCAAAGATGAGGAAAAAGGGGAACCCTCCTACGCTGTTGGAGGGAATGTAAGCTGGTGCGGCCACTCTGGAAAACAGCATGGAGGTTCCTCAAATAGTTGAAAATAGAGTTACTCTATGACCCAGAAATCACACCACTGGGTATTTACCCTAAAGATACAAATACAGTCATCTGAAGTGGCACGTGGACCCAAATGTTTCTAGCAGCAATGTCCACAATAGCAAAACTATAGAAAGAACCTAGATGTCCATCAACAAATGAATGGACAAAGATGTGGTATATATGTATACATTGGAATACTATGCAACCATCAAAAGAAATGAAATCTTGCCTTTTGCAATGATGTGTATGGAACTATTGGGTATTATGCTGAGCAAAATAAGTCAATCAGAGAAAGGCTATTACCATATTATCACCCTAATATGAGGAATTTGAGAGGCAGAGTTGGGTGTTTGGGGATTAGTGAAGGAAAAAAATGAAACAAGACGGGATTGGGTGGGAGACAAACCCTGAGAGACTCTTAATCTCACAAAACAAACAGGGTTGATGTGGGTAGGGGGTAGGGATAGGGTTGTTGGGTTATGGACATTGGGGAGTGTATGTGCTATGGTGAGTGCTATGAAGTGTGTAAGCGTGACGATTCACAGACCTGTACCCATGGGGCAAATAATACATTATATGTTAATAAAGATAATTAATGAAAAAAAAGAAAACTTTCCATTGGGGCAACTGGGTGGCTCAGTGGGTTAAGTGTCTGCTTTCAAGTCAGGTCATGATCCCAGGGTGCTGGGATCAAGTCCCGCTTTGGGCTCCTTGCTCTGCCAGGCGATGCTGCTTTTCCCTCTGTCTACCACTCCCCCTGGTTGTGTTCTTTCTCTCTGACAAATAAATAAAATCTTAAAAAAAGAAAAGAAAAGAAAACATTCCATTATTAATGAAACCTTACATAAAGATCAGAATGCTGGGGATTTGGGAAAGAGTTTGGCCTATAAAACCACCCCCCTTTGTAGGTAAAGTTGACTCTGCTCAACATGAATAAATCTAGTCTCATGGCCAAGAACCCCAGGAAGGCTGGGAAAGTCCTAGAAGACTGAGGGGCAGTAGGACCAGGCAGTAAATTCACAGAAATACCAGCCTGCCCATGGGTTCCCTTCATTTCAAGTCATCAGCCAGACCCGACTCAATAAGTAGTGTTGGTATAATTGATTACCTATCTTGGGGAAAAGTTGGGTCCATCGTTACCATGATGTACAAAAATAACAACAACATTAATAAACACTCCTTGGAAGGCAGTGAAAAATAATTGAGTTTTACAAGGTTGATATGTTCTGAGTAAGAGAAACAAAATGTAGAACACTCATATAATTAATTCATTTTTGTCAATCACTGACCCCCAAATCCACTGCATTTATAAAATGTTTAATAGGATTATAAGAACAAGTAGAAAAATACATTAGGGTACATACTAGATGATTAATATGGGTAACTTGATGTGGGTGAAGGGAAAATAGGAGAGAGAGAGAACGGAAAAAGAAAAAAAGACTGTTTTAACAAAATTACCTTATATTTGTCATAGGCCTTCACATATTCAAAGATTTTAATTGTGTATATATTAATATTAAACAAATTATATAAAATAGTAATCCTGAATGAGGTATTATAGTCCATCTGTGTTTTGTAATTACTAAAGAAAACTAACATGGATAACTAAGGTTTACTAAGAAAAATATTAATCAAATCACATCACTGGAAAAAACTGGAATACATAAGGTAATTTTTAAATTAATGAATATGCAAGATAGTATCTACATTTTTTCAAGTTGTATTATAAGTATTAATTTCAAAGCAGAAAATCTTTAAACAATAACTCCAACATAAGTATTAAGAAGAAAATATCGCAAGGGCAAAAGAGCTATAAAGATAAAAGCATGAAAGCAGTCAGAGATCTTAAAGATCTATTTTATTGCCACATTTATACCTTTTAATGTGAATAGTATATTCTAGTGTTTTGAAAATGTACTATACCTTCTCCAACCGCTTTCAACAGAGCCTACACTGGCAGATATGAAAAGAAATTTGCCTTCCCACCCTTTCTTCTACTCCCACAATTTAAAATAATTACTTCAAAAATGTTCAGTTAAGACTCATTAGCTGATTCCTCCCTGGGCAATCACGTGTATAGCTGATAACTTTAGATGCAATTAAAATAAACTTTCAATAATGTGTTTGTTTTTCCCTATGAAAATGCTAGGTTCTTTGTCCCACTTAAGTTATCAAAACAACAGAATAATTTCCAGTACTGTCTTTGAAAGAGTTTGGCTACCTGTCTTATTTTTGCAGAAGTTTGAAATTATTTTAAATAAAGGTAAGCATGGTTCTAGTGGTTTCTCAGTCTAAACAAGAGTATGTTTTTCATACTAAATTCTAGAGTGATCAAAATAGATATGCCTTTGGCCTCAGAGGGTTTAGTGAGTTATTCATGGTTAAAAAATAATTAGTGGTTACAATAGTGATAATTCCTGTAGAAGATGAACAGACAAGCAAAAAACAGGTGCTGTGCTGAAATATAATGGGAGTTATGTCAGTTGGCTTCATTTAGCTGGGGTAGTTTAGAAAAGATGATTTCCCCCAGGAGTAGAGAATATCAAGCCTAATAAAATTACTTAGTAATATGATGAAGATAAAACTGTTGTGCCAAGATTAACTAGAGCAAGCGCCAGACTGCAGTTCAATCAAGCCCCTTTATCTCTTTCCTTAGAAAATTAAAGGGTTTGAAACCAGAAATATGAAATATAAAATTACTAATTTTCATATTAAATGGGATATTTTCTATGAATCTCAAATGAATGTAGTATTACAAACAATATGATTAATAACAATGTCAATTTGTTATCTAAAAGCTAATTTTATAGTGATCTTTATGTTTGAACTCTAATAATATATATTAATAAGGGAAACTATTTTAAAATTTTGATGCAATTCTAAAGTTTACTCCATTTTATTATAATATTCCTAGAAAAAAACAGACTTTTTCTTAAATTAAATGAAATATTATTTGATTTGCCTTAATTCAAATCCTGAAAAATAAGAAGCATTTTCAATCCTCTTGCTTACAATATATTTATTTTAACCATCATTCAGTAAAGTTTGATTTATTCATTGCAGGGAAACCAATAATTCTTACTTTCATAAAGTTAAAATAAAAATTACTTACCAAAAAAAAAAAAATCAAAGAAATGTTTCATAGATTTATGACAGAAAAAAACTACTCGTGATTCAAAAATATGTAAAACATATGTCAGAGGAAAAAATATATTTTAGAGGGATGGTAATACTTTTCTGTCATCTATGACTAATAATTTTTTCAATTGCAATAGAAAGATATTTTATTCAGGAACGAAAACCTCCATTCAAATAGGTAATTGTGCAATAATAAAAAAGAAATCTATTTATTTATCTATCCATCTATTTAATGTAATTCTTAGGAGTTTCAATATCAAGAAAAAAAATTCAGTGTTGGTGAGAGCACAGAGAAATAGTTTTCTTAAACTGCTTTGAAAGTGTGATTTAGTCCAACCTTAGCAATTTTTTAAAAATCCTTAACAGTATTCATTCTATTCACTCCAGTTAATACCATTTCTGAAAATGAATCCTCCCAGAATAATATAGGATCGTAACAGTAATCATGTGTGATAAAAAACAACAGAAATGCCCAAATTAAATAAATCACCTGGCTGGGATACTTGGATACTTTTTACCTAACAAAATTATTTTGGTCATTAATATTCATTGACATGGAAAGACACGACCTGTCTCTCCGCACACATATAAGGATAATCTGTAACTATATATACCAACTGTGATTATCTCTTTCTGCCCTGGGAATTAAAAAATGTTTTTCACAGTTTCAAATTATCTATGAGTATCTTTTAATTTTTTATAAAATGAACATGTATTACTTTTATAATAAGAAAGCTATTCTTAACTATACCAAAAATAATTTTTAATTTCTTTTGGTAGTAAAGACCACTATCTTCCCCTTACATGTATGCATAATTTTATATAGCTTCATTGTTTATGTCGAAAAAAATATTTATCAATAAATTGATCATTGAATGTATAGGTAATTATTTACATGCCTGGAGAGTAGGCTTAACATAAAGGAATTTTCTATGTTATCCTTCCTTTGGGTGAAGAGAAATAGTGTATGTGCTTTGCTTTTCAAAATTAACAAATAGATTTCCTACTTTTTTATTATTTTTGGCTAATTGCTTTTTCTAATTTCAAAATAAAATATTTTATTGCATTATTATTTGTGTTTGGTTTTGTACTTCAATTTCCTTTTTATTTTTTTAATTTTTTAAATCTTTTTATTTATTTTCAGCATAACAGTATTCATTGTTTTTGTACCACACCCAGTGCTCCATGCAATCCGTGCCCTCTCTAATACCCACCACCTGGTTCCCCCAACCTCCCAACCCCCCCACCTCTCCAAACCCTTTAGATTGTTTTTCAGAGTCCATAGTCTCTCATTGTTCACCTCCCCTTCCAATTTCCCCCAACTCCCTTCTCCTAACTCCCCATGTCCTCCATGCTATTTGTTATGCTCCACAAATAAGTGAAACCATATGATAATTGACTCTCTCTGCTTGACTTATTTCACTCAGCATAATCTCTTCCAGTCCCGTCCATGTTGCTACAAAAGTTGGGTATTCATCCTTTCTGATGGAGGCATAATACTGCAGAGTGTATATGGTCCACATCTTCCTTATCCATTCATCCGTTGAAGGGCATCTTGGTTCTTTCCACAGTTTGGCGACCATGGCCATTGCTGCTATAAACATTGGGGTACAGATGGCCCTTCTTTTCACTACATCTGTATCTTTGGGGTAAATACCCAGTAGTGCAATGGCAGGGTCATAGGGAAGTTCTATTTTTAATTTCTTGAGGAATCTCCACACTGTTTTCCGAAGTGGCTGCACCAACTTGCATTCCCACCAACAGTGTAGGAGGGTTCCCCTTTCTCCACATCCCCTCCAACACATGTCTTGCTAATTTTGGCCATTCTAACTGGTGTAAGGTGGTATCTCAATGTGGTTTTAATTTGAATCTCCCTGATGGCTAGTGATGATGAACATTTTTTCATGTGCCTGATAGCCATTTGTATGTCTTCACTGGAGAAGTGTCTGTTCATATCTTCTGCCCATTTTTTGATATGATTATCTGTTTTGTGTGTGTTGAGTTTGAGGAGTTCTTTATAGATCCTGGATATCAATCTTTTGTCTGTACTGTCATTTGCAAATATCTTCTCCCATTCCATGGGTTGCCTCTTTGTTTTCTTGACTGTTTCCTTTGCTGTACAGAAGCTTTTGATTTTGATGAAGTCCCAAAAGTTTATTTTGGCTTTTGTTTCCTTTGCCTTTGGAGACATATCTTGAAAGAAGTTGCTGTGGCTGATATCGAAGAGATTACTGCCTATATTCTCCTCTTTTTAAACAAATGCTCAGAATGTTCAAGAATTTCTGCAAGAATTTAACTTTGCTAAAGAGTCACAGGCTTTAACCATTCTCTCTGAGAATAATCCTCTCTCTGTCTCTCTTCTTATTTCTTGAGCCACATAGTTATGAGAGACGATCTTACCTCTCAGTTTATGGTAATTTATCAGTTTGGGTGAAGTACCATTCCCACTTAATTTTTTTTTTTAGTTCAATATTTTTCACTGTTAATTTCTACTCTTCCCATTTACATCCACTCTAAGGATTAAAGTCTTTAAATATCACATATTTTTCAAAAAAACATCACATTGAATCATATGTGCACATTTTCTCTTATTTCTCTGAATTTAGTATAATAGCATACATACAAAATGATTAAGAAGCATGATTCATTAGGTCAAAACAACTATAAAATTGTATTCATGAAAAAATGGCCTAAGCAATTTCATTTATTGAGCACTTATAAAGCCCTGAATTCAAAAATTAGATGCTGTAACTTTGTCCAAAAGCACATGAAACAGGTGAGTGGGGGATGGGCTAAATCGGTAATAGGTATTAAGGAGGGCACTTTTGATGAGCACTGACTGTTGTATGTAAGTGATTAATCACTAAGTCTACTCCTGAAATTAATATTACACTGTATTTTAACTAACTGGAATTTAAATAAAAACTTGAATCCTTTAAAACACACACACACACACACACACATAAAACAAAACAGAAGAATCATAAGAAAAATCTCAAAAAATTTTTTAAATATGAGTCACAGGCTGTTCGGTGAATAAAATGACATCAAATTTAATATCAATGATTGAAAGGTAAAAAATATTAACCATAGTTTTGGAAACTTAAACAGTTGCGGGGAACGGCCAGCAACCCCTGTACCAATGGATGAAAGATTACTCCAAACTCCACTGTGGAAGAGAGAAGGTAAGGGGTTCAATGCTCAGAGATAAAGACCCTTTGCTCTTCCTCCATTTCACTTTTATTGGTCCTTCCAGATAATCACAAATCCTTATCATTGTGTCTCAAGCAAGGGGTCTTACAGAAACTGGGAGCATCTGTTTACAGAAAAGATAAGATATGCTAATCTGCATGTTCTTCTATAGGTAGCCCAAGGGACGATGCTTGCATCCCTTAGGTGTTTGGCTAAGAAAGCTTGGGGGAAGGCAACTCCCTGTGGCATTCCAACAGCAGAGTGGCCAAGCAGGCCTCCACATTCCAGAGGCCTAGCCTTTCTCCAAAACCTTGCTTCGCACCCAGTGGCCTCTGTATTACATTTTAGCAAGCCAGGTATTATGGCTGACTTCATGCTCTACATTAACCCTAACAAATAATAATTATTAAATAGCTAATAGGCTAAATATTTTGAGCTGAATAAAAATTAAAATATTAGACATTAGAAGTACAAATTCTGAGTAAGAGATATTTTGAGAAGAAATTATATCCTTATATTAGAAGAGGAAAATCCTAATAATCAAATAGCTGAGTTTACAAAGAAATAAGGGAACAATTGAACCATTATGTGCCTAAAGAAATGTTAAGTATGACTTCGAGTAGAAAAAAATAATGGATCAGAAAGTTATGAACAAAAGATAATGTACAATAGAGATGATCAAAATATATACACGTTGTTTTTTTAAAGACTAATCCCATATCTGGTTTTATTGCTGCATGATTGAAGGAACAGATAAACCAAGCTGTGACAATAGTACAAAAATCTTTGTGCCGGTACATTTTAAAACATAAGAATAAATTTCTAGAAGGAAATACAACTTAAAATACAAAACATTAGAAATCATAAGTAATTACAGAGTTGTTAATGAATTGGAGAAAACCATTAAAAGCATAAACTCAGGTGGGTTTGAAGGTGAATTCTGGCAATACAAAGGAGAGATAATTCTAGTCTGATACAAACTTTTTCTGATAAGAGGGAAAAACAGGAACTCCATCTCGACTGTTTCTAAACTATAATAATCCTGATTATAAAAGCAAGCAAAATTATAAACCAATCTCACTAATGAAGATAAAAGGAAAACTTTTAACAAATATTAGCCGACCCAGTCCATGATTACTTTCAAAAAGAATAAAACCATTAAAAAGATTTGTAACTAATTGTATGACAAGTTTAAATGGAAAAAAAAATATTTTGAGAGATTTAGAAAAGGCATTTGATAAATTTTACAATTCATTCTTGGAAATCAGCAAACAAATGAAAATTTTAAAATATAGTATTAGAAGGTGACATTCTTAATTTGCTAAAAAGTAGCTACTAAATCCTACAACAATTATTACCCTTAAAAGGAAATTTTCCTTTAAAATCAGGAATAAGTCCATATCAGACATAGCTTCTACTGAACATATATTGGTGGGCCTAGCCAAGTAATAATTTAAGAAAATTAAATGAAAACCATAAAGGTTGTAACAGAAGTAACAAAACTGTCACTACTCACAGATTATGTCATTTCCCAAGGAGAAAAATTCAAAGGAATCATAGATTTTGTTAGAAATATTATAGTAACATAAGTTATTAAATACAGTATTAATATATCTATTTAAAGTTTCTAAACATTAACAAAGATATTTTAAAAATAATTCAGAATATAATATTTAATATATAAATGTAACTTTTGTAGTATAAGATCTTGTATTCTTGGACATTTTTATCAACTAATAGTCCTCTGCAAGACCCCCTAAATATTGTTTCAAATTTTTTTTCTTCCAAATCAAAATCTAGATAGAAGATGCTATTAAGATTTTGAGCAAGGTCCTTAAGTGATATGTCTTCTCCCAACAAGATAACCATGTAAACCTTTCCCCAAGACCAAGTCTGTCTGTGAAAGTCCCCTCATAAACTGCAAATCACCTCTACGGAAATTATGATCCCAACAGTCTTAAAATGTTCAATGATGGTAAAACTTTCTGACAGCCAGCAACTCTAGGTTTATAAAACTCTAAAAGTCCCTTTCCAGGGAGCCAAACCCACTCCCAGAACTTTTTGTGAAATAATTATTTGCTAAGGTGCCCATTCCAGTATTAGACCATGCCACTTTGGTCCATTTCAAGTATCTTATACTCTCAATTCCTAATTTCAGAGCTATTAGTTACCTTCAAGCACATTCATTTTTATCTCTTCTGAACCCAGATTTTCTAATTCTCTGTTTTAACAATGTTGTCTTGGTAATCAAGATAAAAAGAAAGAAATAGGTGTTTTTTGCCTGATGTTACCACAAGATGTCATCATCATGGAGAGCTCACATTGCATTGTTAAAGGATTTTTTTTTTAAGATTTTATTTATTTATTTGACAAATAGAGATCACAAGTAGGCAGAGAGGCAGGCAGAGAGAGAGGATGAAACAGGCTCCCTGCCAAGCAGAGAGCCCGATGTGGGGCTTGATCCCAGAACCCTGAGATCATGACCTGAGCTGAGGGCAGAGGCTTAACCCACTGAGCCACCCAGGTGCCCCTTCTTAAAGGATTTTTAAATGTGCTACAGCCTTCCATGGCTCACTCTAATTCAGTGTTTAAATAGTTGTACTGACCTTTCTATACTGAAATCCAGTGCATATATACCATATAAAAAGCTATCTTATGATATGATTCTATTAGATGAATGACTCAAATTGCTCCATAGGATTCATACCTTGCCCTTGTTCTTATGTTCCTGTATTTCCAAAGCACTGAACTCACTGCTTATTCTGCTGTTTGCCCTCCTTCCAACCACTGTACTTAACTGACTCCTGATTCTGAACACAGATCTCTTGAATATAGCCTTATATCTTTGTTTCAGAAATACACTCTTGATTATATTTGGGGATGATACCTTATATCTGACTTTATCCCCTGTGAACTTCCAGGTCACAAATGAAGGTGAAGTCCATTCAACTGATCTTTTTGTCTCAGATACCAATCTTTGATAGGGAAGAACATTTTAGCCAGAGTGAACAAATGTAATAAATGGCTAGGAAGTAGAGTAGTGGGAAAAGGAATCCAACTTTGTTGAATATTTCTTTCCTTGAGAAATAACTTAATTCTGATAACAATGAAATATTGAGAGTTTTGAAAGATAGAGAATTCCTTAATGATACATCTAATAAACCAAGTCAATCTAGAGGTGCTACGGAAAATGAATTAGAAGAGAGGGTTGGGGGAAAATGGAATCAGAAAGACTAATGCCTACAAAATAAATGTTTCTAC
The DNA here is from genome assembly GCF_010015895.1 of Lontra canadensis. Taxonomy (NCBI): domain Eukaryota; kingdom Metazoa; phylum Chordata; class Mammalia; order Carnivora; family Mustelidae; genus Lontra; species Lontra canadensis. Next base: position 4,406,990 of record NW_022631036.1, read on the forward strand.
TTATTAAGGAACTGTTTGATATAACAACTCACTAAATGACAAAGAATTAAGAAAATTATAGTTTTTCCAAATCATATTTTAGAGAAATGTTAGGTGAACAATGTGTTTTGTTAGCTATCCTAACCCATTGCCTTGAAAACAGACATTGTGCCTGATATTTTCTACTAATTTAAAAAAAATGGAAATAAAATGGAAATTAATTTTGTTTATGATATTTTTCAGTATTTAAAAATAATGCATGGAGTGCTAGTTAGTATACAATCTCCCTCTCTACTGTGTAATTTTTCATTGCCAAAACAATGATATGATTACATGAATGTTAACTAACTCACCCTTAGAATCTAAAATAGGAAAATTGGGCTGCATCATTGAAGGAAAAATGAAAAACAAATACTGTCATGCTAGCTAATGGATGAAAGAGATTGCTGTCACAAAGAAGGTGATGAGTCAGCAATTACTGCCCTCACTCATTCACCAAAGTGCACTCAGGCTCAAATTGTATTCTAAAGTAGAGTTTTTCCTTTCACAAAGGAAACATGAGTACTTTGCAAAAAGTAGACAGTATAATTTAGCTTTTTGATCATTGCAACACTGTGTAAAATGGCTCTAAGCAAATATATTTTCATCTGTGTGTGTGTGTGTGTATACACACATACATACATACATATGTGTATCTACATACATGAATATTTGTGTGGGTGCATACATTTTCATATGTGGGATTCTGAGAAGTCTTCTAATCATGTCTTAATCCATCTAATCAACACATTTGTATGAGGAAATGATCAACAAATATGTCTTAAAAAGTCAATGTTTATAACAGAGAGGGTGAATCATCAATGTGAACTATGAACTTTGGGTGATTATGACATGTCTGTGTAGATTCATCAACATAACAAATGTGCTCTGATGGGTACAGTGATAATGAGAAAGGTTATGCATGTGTGGGGTCAGAAGGTATATGGGAAATCTCTGTACCTTCTTTTCAATTTTGCTATAAAACTTAAACTGCTTTAAAAAAAAGTCTCCATTTTAAAAATTAAATAGAAAAAAATGTTAGTGTTTCTCAGGAAACATACATCATCATATATATCATCATACATATCAGCTACTCACCAATCAATAGAACATTGGTTTAATCATTTAACCACTTAAGCATATTGAATGTCTACTCTTGTTTTAAGCACTGTGTTAGGTCTCCAGACTAGGGAAATCAACAAGAATTATCCCTTTACTTGATATCTTGCATTCTATTCTGTATAGTATTCCCCATGGCACCAAAGTTCAGTGAACAATTCTTATGTTTTGACTCTGAATGAATGTATTTGATGAGAAAATACAGCAGATTATTTAAATTCATGGGTTTTAAAGCCAAACTACTGGATCTGAATCCCACCAGCATGATCACCTAACTTTAGCTGAATGTTGGGGGAGATTAATTCATATCTTTACACGTATGTTCTCTATTAGTAAAATATGGGTATAACATTAATATTTCTTCTGCTTGTCTGAAGTATTTAATTACATACTAGGTAAAACACTTAGAATAATACCTGTGTATTCTAATAAATAATGTTTACCATATAACTATTAATAAGAATTATTGTGTTCTGTTTTAGATATATTTTTGTCTAAATGTCTATTAATAAAAAAAGTAAAGATATAATCCTTCTAATGATGAATATACATATGATTAAAAATTCATCTAAATAATTCTGATAGCATACTTCTGGTGCTATTAGATGTTATTCTGATGAACCAAGTGGTCATCAGATATGCTCAAATTCATGACTCCATAACCCATCTGTCTTGGTGTTTATTACTTAATACTAAGTAAAACGTGCCCAAGATGAAAGTCAGAACATTACACATCTGTGTCTGCTTGTTTACACACACAATTGCAAAATATGTTCGATTGGCAGCATATGTTAGAGTGAACACCAATCTGTTATGGCAATAATTTCATTGTTGGCTGTATTGCAGAGGCCTGGTCTATAATGTATTTTATTAAGATGGATCTGCTTTAGTTTGTTCAACCAGTCATGGTAAAATATTTGGCTAATGTTTTTATTGCATGCCATCTGTGTGGGCAGTAAGGTTGTCCAATAACACATGAAATGTCAATGTTTTGAATAGACATCTAATTGAGATTTAATCAAATGGATATTTTACATTAATTAAATGCCAGCTGATTAATGAAAACATATTTTTCTATTTAATAACTATGTAAAAATGGAACATGATTAGCTCAAAATTCCATGCATTATGCACAAAATGTAGACTTTCTCATGAATATATGCATGCAAAACAGTGTAATAGAATCTAGATGCATTTAAATAGCATTAAAATAAATGTCACCCTGCTATTTAAGAAATAGTGAGCACTATGTGTTTGGAAATGATTCTCTCTAATATCTGGATCTCTTTGACCCCTCTTTGTACTGTCATAAAGCAGCACATTTTTTTCTCCACAGCCAGGGAAAAATTTAAATGTACCCACTCCTACTGTGACAAATAATCAGTTTCATATATGCAAACCTAGAAGTGTTGCTAACTACCAAAATGACTGTAAGAATCACAGGAGAACAAAATCAGGCAGATGTTTTGAAAACAAAGCAACTTGTTGAAATTTAGCTTCTCTCAAAAAAATATCAGGCAAATGAATCTACTTCACTCTTCATTTTCTTTCCTTATCATTTTCCATCATATCTCCTGGCAAAGCCATTTTTTTTCTCCAGTCTGGCTACATTTCCCTACATGTACCCATCTCAGGTTTATCCAAAATTCATTCTGTATGTGAATTCTCCCATTTCCCTGAAATACGTTTCCTTACTTGATTCCATGAGAAAATTCTGTTCAGAAGAGAGGACAGCTCTTACATGCAATTCTTTTATCATTAATATCAGCAAAATTCATTTATAACCTCCTTGCTTGCATTTTCCCTTAAGGTTGAAGATAAATCAAAGTATGGGATCAAGAATTGGATGAACCTTAGATAAAATCTGGCCCCAAATTATCCTTTCAGTGGATCCAGATTGCTAGTAACTTAGAGTACTCTTCCCTTTCAGGTGACACTAGGTAAAAGGTAATTTGGGGCTTTCATTCACATTTTAGTTTCTGTAGACCCTGGTTATTAGTAAACCATGAGTAAAAGAAAAGAAGTAATATATACTTGCACATCTGCCCCTATTTAATGTCTGAATATATGACCCCTGAAGACTGTCTATTTCTTTTTTATCTTCACTAACACACTAGTTAGTTAATTATTTAGTGTGACTAGCACACTAAACTATTATTAAACACACTATTACTTAAATACTCAATATCATGGCAAACCTTAAGATTGATTTCCCTTTCCACAATACAGGGATACCTTGTTTCATTGGACTTCACAGCTACTGCATTTGTTACAAATTGAAGGTTTGTGGCAACACTGAGCCAGTGTTGGCACCATTTGAGCAAGTCTTGAGCAAGTCTGTTGGCACCATTTTTCCAACAGAAATTGCTCACTTTGTATCTCTATGGCATGTTTTGGTAAGTCTCAGAATACTTCAAACTTTTTCATTATTATTATATTTGTTCGACTGATACGTTATCACTGATCTCTGATGTTGTTATTGTAATTGCTTTGGGATACCACAAATTGTACCCATACAGGTTGGCATATCAACTGATAAATGTGTGTGTACTGACTGTTCCACTGACCAACCCTTTCCCCATCTCTCTCCTTCTCCTTGGGCCTTCCTACTCCATGAGACACAATATTGAAAGTAGGCCAATTAATAACCTTGCTATAGCCCCTAAGTGTTCAGGTGATAGGAAGAGTCACATGTCTAGAAGAAGCTAGAAATGATTAAGATTAATGAGGAAGACATGCCAAAATCCAACATAGGCCAAAAGCTGGGCCTCCCCGTCAAACACTTTGCCAAGTTGTGAATACAAAGGAAAAGTTCCTGAAGGAAATTAAAAATGCCACTCAGGTAAACATGCAAATGATGAGAAAGTGTAACAGACTTATTTATGATATGGAAAAACTTTTAGTGGTCTGGACAGAAGATCAAACCAACCACAATACTGTCTTAAGCCAAAGCTTAATCCAGAGCAAAACCCTAACTCTCTTGAATTCTGTGGAGGCTGAGAGTGGTGAGAAAGCGGAAAAAAAAAATATTTGAAGCTAGCAGAGGTGGTTCATGAGGTTTAAGGGAAGAAGCTGTCTCTGTAACATACAAGTACAAGGTAACACAGCAAGTATTGATGTAGAAGCTGCTTCAAGAGATCCAGGAGATCTAGCTCAGCTCATTAACAAGCATGCCATGCTGAGGTTTTCCATGTAGACAAACAGCATTCTGTTTAAAAAAAAAAAAAATCCCATCTAGGACTTTCATAGGTAGAGAGGAGAAGTCAATGGCTGGCATCAAACTTCAAAGGACGGGCTGACCCTCTTATTAGAAATTAATGCAGCTGGTGACTCAAAGTTGAAGCCAATATTCACTGACCATTCTGAAAGTCCTAGGGCTCTGGAGAACAGTTATTCTGGCTGTGTTCTATAAATGGAACAACAAAGCCTGGATGACAGCACATGTGTTTGCATGTACTCAATATTTTAAGCCCACTGCTGAGATCTATTGTTCAGAAAAAAAGATTCCATTGAAATATGACCACTCATTGGCAATGCATCGTGTCACTCAAGGGCTCTGATGAAGAGGTACAATGAGAGCAATGCTGTTTTCCTGCCTACAGACATAACATTCATTCTGCAGCCCATGGGTCAAGGAGTTATTTTCACTTTCAAGCCTTATTAATCAAGAAATACATTTTGTAAGGCTGCAGCTGCCATATATAGTGATTCCTCTGGTGGATCTGGGCAAAGTAAATTGAAAACCTGTTAGGAGTTACCATTCTAGATGCACATTAAGAACATTTGTGATTCATGACAAAAAGTCAAAATATCAACATTAACAAGTTTAGAAGAAGTTTTTCCAATCTTCATGGTTGACGTTGAGGGGTTCAAAACTTCAGTGGAGGATGTAACTACAGATGCAGTAGAAATAGCAAGAGAACTAGAAGTGGAGTCTGAAGAGGTAACTAAATTGCTTCAAACTCATGATGAAAATTGAACAGAGGAGAAGTTGCTTCTTATGAATGAGTAAAGAAAGTGGTCTTTTCGCTTGATGAATCTCTTGTTAAAGATGTTGTGAAGAGTGTGGAAACTGACAACAAATGATTTAGAATATGACCTAGGCTTAGTTGATAAAGCAGGGGCAGGATTTTAGAGGACTGACTCAATTTCTGAAAGAAGTTCTACTGTGGATAAAAAGCTGTCATATGGTACAGTGTGTGACAGAAAAATTGTTTGCAAAAAGAAAAGAACCAACAGATGAGGCAAGCGTCATTGTTGTCTTATTTTAAGACATTGCCACAGCCAACCAACCCAAGCTGCAGCAACCACTGTGCTCATGTCAGCATCCATCAACATTGATGCAAGATCTTCCACCAGCAAAAAAAAAAAAAAGAAAAGAAAACTTATGACTCAGTGAAAGCTCAGATTATGATGAGCATTTTTAATAATAAAGTATTTTAATTAAGATATGTACTTTTTAAAAGAAATAATGCTATTGCATATTAATAGATTACAGTAGAGTGTTAACATAATTTTGTATGTATTAGAAAACCAAAAAAAATAATTTGATTTGCTTGTTTGCAGTATTTGCTTTATTTAAGTGGTCTGGAATCAAATCTGCAGGAACTCTGAGGTATGCTTGTATTTGTGATGAAGTGATAAAATTAACTTCGAAAAATGTATCTGTCCGATGATATAAATACATCAGTTAGTGGCATCCCGTTTTCAATCAATGATCCATTTCACCCAGGAAATGTACAAGGTTTAATAATTTTCAAGCATCCTCAACTTTGTGTAAAAACTAACTCATGAATTAATTTCAATGTTTTTCAATTTATATTTTAGTACTTTGGATACTAACAGAAGCACTTTGGATACGTACTGTATTAAGTTTCCTAACTGCTATCATCTTATTTAGCTAGTAAGTACTTATTTCCATGTGAGCTTTTAGTTCTACTAATCTGTACTGTGGGGGTGGGGGTAAATTCATTTGATATGACTTTATGACCTTAATGGAAAATCTAACCTCCAGTATTTTAAAATTATTTAATATGTGGGATTTTTACTACTGGTAGTCTATTTTCCTGATATTGTTTAAAATATAGGTAAGGCAAGAAAATATCATTTACAATGAAGCATCATTACTGACATTTTGATATCTAGCTATATGAACTCTTTTAATTCCTGTCTCTAAGGAATACACATGATAAAAACAATCACCCTAAACAGAAGTATTTCATTATTTTTGACAAAATAGATGATTAAATTTGTAATAAAATTTTAGTTTCAAGTGTGCAACATAGTGATTCAACAACTGTGTACATTATGTTACACTAACCACAAATATTGTGTGTCAACCCTATTCAAATAAAAAATTTAAGAATTGAAAATAATCAAAGAAGTATCATCAAAACCAAACAAAAAAAATGCTCTATTTTTTTTTTTAAAGGTGGGTCTGGGAAAAGGTGCATTAAGTCCAAGAAATGCCTGTGCTAATAGTAAAGGCTTAGAGTTCATTCAGCAGACCTGAGTCTTTGATCCTGACAATACCGATGTTATTAACAATGTATAGGATATTGAATAAAGCTACTGGATCTTTAAATATAAATAAAATAGGGGCACCTGGGTGGCTGTCAGTTGACCATCTGACTCTTGATTTCACCTCAGGTCATGATCTCAGGTTCCTGAGACCCAGACCTGCACCTCTGCACCTCACAGATCTGCTTAGAGGGAAGTATGCTTGTTCCCTCTTCCTCTCCCTCTGCTCCTCCCCAGCTTATGCGATCTCTCTCTCTCTCTCTCAAATAAGTAAAATAAATCTTTAGAAAACTAAAATAAAAGCAAAATAAAATAAAATATTTTAGTACAGTTTATTATTGCTTACAGAATTCAAGTTGTTTTTCAAAATGTAAAAAGATCTATGATCCATTCTTTTTTATATAGTCCACCAGTTTGGGCACCAAAGAATCCAATCTTAACAACTGTGTTTGCAGAGTATGTTCAAGATGTCAGTCACATTAGCAGACTTTTTGTATTCTGACACTGTAGTTTTTGCTCCAACAGGTAATTCATTTTGGCTAACAATTTCACAATTTCACCCTTCAGTTCTTTTAAAACTGTTGGGGAAATGCCATCTGATCCTGGGGATTTATTTACATCCAGTTTCCAGATTTTCTTGTGATTGTATTACTTTTTAACTAATTTTTTCTCCTGTTATAGTTTCTTTAATATCTATTTATCCCAGGCAGCAATACAAAAAAAAAATAGTTGATAATGGCATCAAAATAATTTTCAAAAGCAATGTTTCATAGCATCATGAAAAACTCCAAACTTAAGGTATATTACTAGTATGTTTTCAAATTTTGGTATTTTTCAAGTGGAAATGGAAAATGCATACATATTTTGGGGGGAAAGAGAATTCTTTCCTGTACATATAGATATGAACATGCATAGATAAATATACACAAATTCAAAACAGTTTTCTATAGAAGGTGTTTAGTATAGATAGCATGATATTTGAAAGAGAGCAAAAGAAAATTGAGTATAGCTCTCCAAATTTTAAGAAATTTTCTACTTCTTATTCAGTACTTCTTAACAAAATATCATCAAAACTCATTTGTATATTAAACCTACATAATTATTCTTAAAATGAAAGTTAAAAATAATTTCAATTATTGGCCATTTAAGATTTAGAATTATTTTTGTCCTAAATTATTGATACTTTAACAATTTCCCTTTCACTTTTTTGCTCTATAATTATTATTCTATGTCATTTAATGTAAGATTCTAAACTAATAAAGTTATGCTATATTTAAAAAGTATGAATTAAGTAAAAGTGCTCAATGGTATTAACATTTTGATAAACAATATGATTTTCAAAACATTGAGTTAGCATTCATGTTAGACCAATCATTTAACAATGTTCTAATTAGATTATTTTCATTTTATTATCATTAAATTTAGGGTATATATTTAATTTCAATAACCCACTACTTCTGAGAGTTATTTAATTTTAGTTCCATTTTACACATGATGAAACTTAAGTTGATAAAGGATTATCATCACACAGCCACAAAGATCCAAAATGTAGATCTGGACTCAGATGTGTCTAATGTTGAATTCCATACTCTTTCCATTATGATGAATTGCCTCTCTCAATTAAGCTCACACTTTCTTTATAGCCATTTACTACATTCGAGTTCCCTCATGGCCAGATGTACATGAAATATATGGAGAAAGAGACATGAAGAAAATTAAAAATTAGTTAAGATGGAACTTTTTTTCATAGAGTTGGAACAATCAAAATTGCTTTTGTTTTGGGTGTGTGTATTAGCGTGGACACTATAGTACAGCAGAAGAAACATTGGAAGACCTCTAACAGGATGTGATTCTTTAGAAAGGGAGACAAATTGGTAACTAGGAAACATATCCAATCTCATCACCCCTTTCACTTTTCAATATATTTTGAACATTTTATTTCATGCATCATTTTCAATCCTGTGTTTCTGGTTATCAGATTCCCTCCACAGATTAGAGCCAAGCAAAACTGAAAGATTGATGGCTTGTCTCTAGAAAATTTATTTTAGTTATAGGATCCCCCTGAAATGTTAAACAAGAGGCTGTCATACAGAACCTGGTTAGATTATTCAAGTCATCAACTGTGAAATTAGTGTATTTAGTTTAAACCACTCAATTCTCCTAAGAAGCTCTCTTCTCCATTCATGGAGATTTCTGTAAAGTATTAATACATCACAAGTCCCTTACAGATCTAAATTGACTGGCTCTATTCGACCAATGTAATAAATAACAGAACAACGTTTCAGAAAAAAAAAGTTAAGACCTCACACTGGAATTCCTAGTTTTTTAAGTAATTAAGGGAAATGCTCTGTTTCTGAGTCATTGCTTTCCTCCTCTTGTATTTTCCAAATCAGTGAATCACAAAATCATTCAGCCCACAAAAATAAAAAAAAATCTATGAATCTGTTCTCATTTTCCCCATTGCTTGTCTTCCTATATTTAACCATTGAATCCAGTAGTTTAAATCTCTTAATATTCCTCAAATCTCTACCATTTCCCACATTGTTCCCACTACTACTGACTTAGTCTATTTCTTGCTTGGCTTTCTGCCATAGCATACAAAGTATTTTGTCTTCACACAGAATCTTAACTATCTTTGACAGTATGGTCAGAAAACTTCTAAATTATGCTATTGATAACATCAAATTTAAAAAATATTTTCCCTGTTATAATCAAATAAAAAATAAAATAAATATATATAACCAACTTATAGACAATTTCACATATATACATATGTGAAATTGTGTCCACCAAAAAAATATGCATATGCATATAATTACATGTATATAAGAAATTGTCTATAAGTTGGTAATAGTTCTGCCCACTAATTAAACTATATGTTTCTGATTTTTTTTTAAATATTTTATTTATTTGTTTGACAGAGAGAGAGAGAGAGATCACAAGTAGGCAGAGAGGCAGGCAGAGAGAGATGGGAGAAAGCAGGCTCCCTGCTGAACAGAGAGCCCCATGCGGGGCTCGATCCCAGGACCCTGAGATCATGACCTGAGCTGAAGGCAGAGGGTTAACTCACTGAGCCACCTAAGCGCCCCTATGTTTCTGATTTTTATACTTTTCTGTATTTGTACTAACTTGAATATATATAAATAAATACACAACCAGTTCCATATCTATCATTACATATATTATTGATTTCTTAAAGCATAGTGAGAATTTTTCTTTACTAATCCCAGTCAATATAAGGACTTTAAAATTTTTTAGTTCAAACGTGTTCTCCCAAATTTTATGCAATTTACCATGTAGTAATTCTCTTCATTTATGCATAAGAATGCATAATCATGCCCTGTAGCATGTCATAACTAATTACTTTTTTTTCACATTTATCTTTTTCATTCCTTTCTTCATATTCTTGTTTCCATCTGGAATTATTTTCCTTTTGATAACAGAAGAGTTCAGTATTTTCTTATTCCTCTTATGTTGATGATTATCTCATTTTTATATCAAAATTTCCTGATTTAACACTAATTCATATAGGAGAATTTTTGCTGGATACAAAATACTAGATCTGTGGTTATTCTGTTTCCCACCTTTGATGATGGACATTTCATTTCCTTCTGCCTTCTTGTCTATTGAGAAGGATAAAGTCAGTTTTAGAGTTGCTCTATGAACATGTTTTTTCTCTTTCTGCCTTTAATGTTTTTATTGCTTTTTTTTGCAAAATATATTATATATTTGATATGGTTTTATATTTTTTTGCATTTATCCTGAAGCTGCAGCTTAATATAATTTTAAAAATTTTTCATCAATTATCTCTTCAAATATTACTTCTGTCAAATTCTCTCTTTTCTTCTCTGGATTTCCAACATATCTATGTCAGAAACTTTCACTGTATTTTGTATATCTCTTATACTCTACCTGTACTTTTCACTGTTTTCTCTCTCTGTATTATCAGTGGGATCTTCTTGTTTTATGTTCTAGTTAACTTTTTTTCTTTAGATTTTTCTACTCTGTTATAAAATAAAGTTTCAATTCTTAATTTCATTCATGGTATGTTTCAGCTCTAGAATTTCCACTGGATAATATTTTTTTTTCAACTGAAATTGTCCCTGGTATATTTAATTTCTTGAATTTATTCCTCTTAGTCATGTGCAAATTATTGTTTGGTAAATTTGAACCTGTATATCCTGAGCATCTGTGTTATTATCCATTTTTATTATGGCTTATATCATGACATTTTGTCTCTTGGCAGTTCTGAAAATTTTGATTGATTGACATACATATTGGATGAAAAGTCATACACAATTTGTGTCTCTATTTAATATTATATTCCTTCAAAAGAGATTTTCTTTTACTTTTGCTCACAAAACAAACAAGCACACACACACACACAACAAACAGACCTTAATCTATTCAGGGAATGAGAAGTTAGCTCTATTTCAGTCCTTTAGAAGCTTATTTTTCTGTTCCTCTTGTGCCTAGGATATAGGTCTACACCTTTCTTGGAGGTCCCTAATAAAACTTTGGGGTATTAGCCACACAGATCCTACTTTTTGGTAGATCCCAAGAGTTCCACACTATTTTCTCCTGGTCCTCTAAAATTGCCATCAGGTCTATTCTGCTGTTTAGCCTCCAATTCTTCTCACCCTCTGCTTGCACTTTTCAAATCAACAAATATCTCAAAGTGGGGAAAACTCTGTATTTAGCTCATATCTCTCAAGAGAGGCATTTACTTTCCCTTCTTTAAAGGATCATGGCCTTACAAGATCTCATTGCCTTAGAAATTCTCTGGTGTCTTAAAACTATTTTTTGGTTGAGATTTTTCATTGATAGGAAGGTTTTTCTGCACAAAGCTTGCCTGTCAGTACTAAAAGAAATAGGAAAAATATGTATAAAACAATAACTTTCAATAGAAGTTATATTAATTTTGACAGAAATGACATTCAGCTGCAATAAATCACAATGGTATTAGTTGTTTATCATAACTTTACCCATGTAAACATAAATCTTTAGCATTAGAAGTTTTTTGAATGGCTGTCCACTTGCTACGAAGTTGGTACTTGTAATTAGAGAAAAGGTAGTTTTCAGTCCCCACAATTGTTATTGCAGAGATGATTTCTAAAAAGTAAATATATAATGCTTATATATGATGAATACTACTTTTTTTTTAAAGATTTTATTTATTTATTTATTTGACAGAGGGAGAGTAGGCAAAGAGACAGGCAGAGGGGGAGGAGGAAGCAGGCTCCCTGCGGAGCAGAGAGCCCCATGTGGGGCTCGATCCCACCCTGAGATCATGACCTGAGCCGAATACAGAGGCTCAACTGACTGAGCCACCCAGGTGCCCCTGATGAATACTACTTTAATCCATATTCTAACCATTCTTATTCCTACTTTTAACATTACCTTTAGGACAAAAAGAACAACTCAATAATTTTTCTCAGGTCTGAAATGCAGCCAATATGTCATTTCCTTCCTGATTATTCCTTAAAATCACCAATGAATAAGTGACAAGGGGCATTCTGAGAGATAAATTTCTGAGTCTGATTCAAAAAAGAAAGGACAAAAATTCCCTAGTGATGGGTTACAGATCTGCATTGTAATTCATTAACCAAACATGAGCTCCTAAATTCCATTTCTTCCCTGAACTCAGGAGCCAGGATGTAGAACCTTCAATGTTAGGGAAGCTATGAAGAGAGGTGTTCAAGAGTGAAGTCTATAAAAATAGAGGTTTTGTTTCTTTTTCATCATACATAGCATGCCTTTTTCAGCAAATGCCTACCTGGAGTTGCAAGCAATTGGAATTATTTTTGTTCACACTGACATACTGAAAAAAAAAAAAAAAATCCAGAGTCAAGTGGTAAGTGAGGAAGTATAAATCTAGTAAAGTCTGGGGTCTCTTTCTTAAGATCTCAGCAGGAATTAGAAGATAGCACCCTTGTTTGTTTATTGAGTATAGACTCTTCAAGTAGTTGTAATTAAATATAACAGGTCATAATGGATCATAAATTCTAGAATGTGGAAGGTAGTCTCCTTATAGCACATGGAAGAAACAGTCCCCTTCACAACCTTTGTGTAGTGTGATAGAAACTGAGAGGTTTGAGAGAATTAGTAGGGGTATGATGGAAACAGCAGCTTCAGCTGCAGCCATAACAACTCCTGATGCTATTTATTGTATAACTACCATGTGTATGTACGTGTAAATATATAAGCACACCCAAACATAAATATATGTGTATCTCAAACATTTTTCTCTAAGCATATATAGCCACTGCTATAAAGATGAGGAAACTGTCAGGGAATCTGTTAAGATTCCCTCAGCCAATAGCCACCCCTTAAGCAGCTAAATATCAAAAGTCAGGATTTAAACCTACATTTTACTGCCCCAGAGTCACAAGAACTTCCATATTTAATATTTTACCTAGCATTTTACTTCTTATGATATTTTACAAAAATTGCTCTTTCCTATATATTTTTCTCATTCTAGCTTTTCCTGAATTATTAATTCCCCCAGACTTTTGCTGGAATCAGTTCAATCCTTTCCCTGTTGGGCTTTATTTTAGGCATTGTTGGGCACTGATGGCCAGGGTGATCCCCATTTAAGTGGAAAGCTGCCATTTCTCATTAGCCCCTGCTGTTTATCACAAAACCAGTTTCAAGGTTAAGCAGTGTACATAGTGATTGTTAAGGCTTGTCCTTGCTTTTTGCATTTGATGGAACATTAGGAACAGAGGCCAAAGCTAGGAACTCACTGTTATCTTACTATTTTAAACCAGGAGGTTTACAGAAGGAGGAGTACAATTAAACGCAACCAATAAACTAATATATTTCGGGTATCTAAATGATGATACATAGTTCATCAGTTGCTTCTAATTAGGAAATAAAGAGCACGCCTGCATCTTTGCAAAGAAAATCAGATTTGTTATCAATGCATTTGTAACCCTGATATACTGAACACATTAGAGTTAAGCAGCCTGTTTAACCAGGTATGACAAAATATGGTAAGCCTTAGGGAATTTACAATGATTGCCTCACAGGGAGGATGTTTCCAGTGAAAGATAGGAAAGGTCAACAAATCTGGGCTTACCACTTTAAATACATACAGTGGCCAAGGGGTTATCGATTATAATAGATCAATGCCAATTGCTTTAGGTCTACAATAGGGAGTAGTAGAGACTATGGTTAGCTGAGGAGCTCATGCCCTCCTTAATGTGGCAGTCACAGTTTATGAGAAAATGTTGCTAGTATTTTAAAAACTAAATTTTGTGGGAAAACCAAGAAGTCCCTACTTCTGTTAAGTCTACCAATCTTTGAATGTCGGAAGCAGATTCAATTTCTTTTAGAAAAATAGAAACCAAGAGTGACATTCGTGATCTTTATGCCAGAATGTTTCAAGGGCATGGAAAAGTATAAAATATGGCCAGGCTCCTTTCAAAATTCCACAAATATCTACAGACACATTAGCCAAGCCTTGTATATCATATGCAAGCTTGAAGTAAATTATAATTCAGATTACAATGATTTTCCTCATTGTAAAAATTCACGCAGGAGGGAAGGAGCAAGATGGTGGAGGAGTAGGAGACTGAGATATCATCAGGTCTCAGGAGTTCAGGTAAATAGTTATCAAACTATTCTGAACACCTACAAACTCAACAGGAGATAGAAGAGAAGAGCATCAATTCTAGGAACAGATAATTGACCACTTTCCTGAAGGTAGGACATGCAAAGAAGTGAATCCAGGCAACAGGAAGATAGACTGTGGGGGGAGGAGCTGGCTCCTGGCATGTAAGGGAGCAGGAGAGCATAAAATCAAAACTTTTAGAAGTCTTTTCCACTGAAGGACATCACTCCAGAGGCTAAGTGAGGGGTGGAGCCCTCACAGGAACAGTGTGGTCTCAGAACCCATGGGGACACAAAAAGATCAGGAGTGTCTGAGAGTGGCAGAGCTCTCAGGTATCAGAGCAGGGAAGCTGGTAGCAAAGATGGAGTCAAGCAGTGGGCTCTCAGCTTGGGATTACCTTAAACGGTGATCCAAGGCACAGTCAGGCCACTTCTCTTCAAGCAGGGACCCCACAAGTAGCAGAACCATGGAGACTCACCTCCCTCCTCTGGAAGGAACAGTGTGGGAGCATACTACAGGAATCTGCTGGGTTTGGAGACTCCAAACAGGGCCATGAGCCAGAGATAGAAAAGCTCAGTTATAGGCTAGGAGATCTCAGAGTGAGGCTGGAGACCAGAGAGACAGGAAGGATTGACTGCTTTTCTCTGGGGGTGCACTGAAGAGTGGGGCTTTGAGCCCTCATATCCTACAGGGCCAGAGATTGAGAGGCCTCCATCTTCATCCCCATCTTCCAAAGCTGTATGGAAAGTATTCAGGGAACAAAAGCTACCAAAAGCAAACCCTGGCAGATTACTTAGCCTGGCCCCTGGCAAAGGTGGTGAAATTCCACCTCAGGCAAAGACATTTGAGAATCACTGCAACAAGCCCCTCCCCCTGAAGATCAAAAACATCCAGCCAAGACCAAGTTGACTAATCAGTGAGAACTGTGGAACTCCAGAGCTAGGGGAAAGCAACATATAGAATTCATGGCTTTTTCCCCATGATCCTTTAGTCTTTCAAAGTGAACTTTTTTTAATTTTATTTTTTCCTTGTTCTATTTTTTTTTATTTTTCCTTTCATATTTTAACATTTTTAAATTATTTTATCCTATCAATACCTTTTTAAAAATCTTTTTAAATTTTCATTGTTATCATCATATTTTATCCTTTCATTGTATTTAACATTATTTCTTATATATATACAGGTTTTTCTCTCTTTAAAATTTTGGGATACAATTTCTTCTAATAGATCAAAATATACCCTAAATCTACCACATAGCTTTGTTCTAGTCTCCAGCCTGGTCATATTCTTTTCTCTTCTCTTTCTTTTTTCAACCAACTTCTTATTAATTTTTCATCTTTACAGTCATATTCCATCCCTTCATCGTGTAACCCTTATTTTTGTATATGTATAAGTTTTTCTTTCTTTAAAATTTTGGAGGTGGTTTCTTCTAATAGACCAAAATCCACCAAAATCAAGTCTGTGGCTCTGTTCTATTTGCTAGTCAAATACATTTTTTTTCTTTTTTCACCCTTTCTTCTCCCCATGGTTTCAGGGGGAGAAGATGTGGTTAGTGTATATTTTTGTGGGGTCATTGCTGCCCTTTTAGTGTTTTGTTCTCTCATTCATATCTATTCTTACCTGGATAAAATGACAAGGTGGGAAAACTCACCACCAAAAAAAAAAAAGAAAGAAGAAGAAGAAGAAGAAGAAGAAGAAGAAGAAGAAGAAGAGGAAGAAGAAGAAGAAGAAGAAGAAGAAGAAGAAGAAGAAGAAGAAGAAGAAGAAGAAGAAGGAGAAGAACAGAGACAGTACCGACAGCTAGGGACCTAATCAACACAGACATTAGTAATATGTCAGAACTAGAGTTCAGAATGACGATTATCAAGGTGCTAGCTGGGCTCAAAAAAAGCATGGAAGATATTAGAGAATCCCTTCCTAGAGAAATAAAATCCCTCTCTAGAGAAATAAAAGAACTAAAATCTAACCAAGTTGAAATCAAAAAAGCTATTAATGATGTGCAATCAAAAATGGAGGCTCTTATGCTGGGATAAGGAGGCAGAAGAGAGAATTAGTGATATAGAAGACCAAATGATAGAGAATAAAGAAGCTGAGCAAATAGGAGACAAACAACTACTGGACCGTGACAGGAGAATGTGAGAGATAAGTGATACCATAAGATGAAACAATATTCAAATAATTGCAATCCCAGAAGAAGAAGAAAGAGAGAAATGGGAAGAAGGTATATTCAAGTAAATTATAGTAGAGAATTTCCCTAATTTAGCAAATGGAAGAAGCATCAAAATCAAGAAGGCACAGAAAGCCCCCCTCAAAATCAATAAATATAGGTCCACATCCCATCATCTCAAGTAAAATTTACAATTCTCAGTGACAAAGAGAAAATCCTGAAAGCAGCTTGGGACAAGAGGTCTGTAACATACAATGGTAGAAATATTAGATCAAC
This sequence comes from Lontra canadensis, assembly GCF_010015895.1. Taxonomy (NCBI): domain Eukaryota; kingdom Metazoa; phylum Chordata; class Mammalia; order Carnivora; family Mustelidae; genus Lontra; species Lontra canadensis. The sequence goes on from NW_022631036.1 coordinate 4,423,705, forward strand.
AAAAGATCTATCCACAGAGAACTGGCAGACCAGAAAGGACTGCCGTGATATACTCAGAGCACTAAATAAGAAAAATATGCAGCCAAGAATACTATATCCATCTAGGCTATCATTGAAAATAGAAGGAGAGATAAAAAGCTCCCAGAACACACAAAAATTAAAAGTATTTGTAAACACTAAGCCAGCCCTACAGGAAATATTGAAATGAGTCCTCTAAGTAAAGAGAGAGCCTAAAAGTAGCAGAACAGAAAGGAAGAGAGACAATATACAGTAACAGTCATATTACAGACAATACAATGGCACTAAAATTATATCTCTCAATAGTTACCCTGAATGTAAATAGGCTATTTGCACCAATCAAAATACACAGAGTATCAGAATGGATTTTTTTTTTAAAAAAGACCTTGATATGCTATAGGCAAAAAACTTATTTTAGACCCAAAATACCTCCAGATTAAACGTAAGGGGGTGGAAAATAATTTACCATGCTAATGACAATCAAAAGAAAGCTGCAGTGGCAATCCTTATATCAGATAAATTAGATTTTAAGCCAAAGACTATAATAAAAGATGAGGAAGGACACTATATCATACTTAAAGGGTCTGAACAACAAGAAGATCCAACAATTATAAATATCTATGCCCCTAACATGGGAGCAGCCAATTATATAAACCAATTAATAACAAAATCAAAGAAATACATTGACAATAATACAATAGTAGTAGGGAACTTCAACACCACCCCTTACTGAAATGGACAGATCACCAAAGCAAAAGATCAACAAGGAAATAAAGGCTTTAAATAACACACTGGACCATGGACATCACAGATATATTCAGAACTTTCCATCTCAAAACAACAGAATACACATTCTTCTCTAGTGCACAAGGAACATTCTCCAGAAAAATCACATCCTGGGTCACAAATCAGGTCTCAAACAGTACCAAAAGATAGGGATAGTTCCCTGCCTATTTTCAGACCACAATGCTCTGAAACTAGAACTCAGTCACAAGAGGAAATTTGGAAAGAACCCAAATACATGGAGGCTAAAGAGCATCTTACTAAAGAATGAATGGGTCATTGCTTCTCGGCCTTTTGGCTAAGATCAAGTGAAGAATGAATGGGTCAACCAGGAAATTAAAGAAGAATTGAAAAAATTCATGGAAACAAATGAAAATGAAAACACAACTGTTCAAAATCTGTGGGACACAGCAAAGGCAGTCTTGAGGAAATTATATAGTGATACAAGCCTTTCTCAAGAAACAAGAAAGGTCTCAAATACATAACCTAACCCTACACTTACAGGAGCTAGACAAAGAACAGCAAATAAAGCCTAAACCCAGCAGGAGGAGAGAAATAATAAAGACCAGAGTAGAAGTCAATGAAATAGAAAGCAAAAGAATAGTAGAGCAAATCAGTGAAACTAGGAGCTGGTTCTTTGAAAGAATTAATAAGATTGATAAACCTCTGGCCAGATTTATCAAAAAGAAAAGAGAAAGGACCCAAATTAATAAAATCATGAATTAAAGAGGAGAGATCACAACACCAAAGAAATACAAACAATTATAAGAACATATTATGAGTTACTATACGCCAGCAAATTTGACACTCTGGAAGAAATAGATGCATTCCCACAGAGGCATAAACTACCAAAACTGAACCAGGAAGAAATAGAAAACCTGAACAGACCCAGAACCAGGAAGGAGATTGAAGCAGTCATCAAAAATCTCCCAACAAACAAGATCCAGGGCCAGATGGCTTCCCAGGGGAATTCTACCAAATTTTAAAGAAGAATTAATACCTATTCTCCTGAAACTGTTCCAAAAAATAGAAATGGAAGGAAAACTTCCAAACTCATTTTATGAGGCCAGCACTACCTTGATCCCAAAACCAGACAAAGAACCCACCAAAAGGGAGAAGTATAGACCAATATCCTTGATGAACACAGATGTGAAAATTCTCAGCAAAATACTAGCCAATAGGATCCAACAGTACTTTCAAAGGATTATCTACCTCAACCAAGCAGGATTTATTCCTGGGCTATAAGGTTGGTTCAACATCCACAAATCAATCCACATGATATAATACATTAGTAAAAGAAAGAACAAGAACCATATGATACTCTCAAGATTCTGAAAAAGCATTTGACAAAGTACAACATTCCTTCTTGATCAAAACTCCTCACAGTGTAGAGATAGAGGGTACATACCTCAAGATCATCAAAGCTATCTATGAAAAACCCACAGCGAATTTCATCCTCAATGTAGAAAAACTGAGAGCTTTTCTGCTAAGGTCAGGAACAAAGCAAGGATGTCCACTATTAACACTGGTGTTTAACATAGTACTAGAAGTCCTAGCCTCATCAATAAGACAACAACAACAACAACAACAAAAATAAAAGGCATCTGAATTGGCAAAGAAATCAACCTATCAGTCTTTGCAGATGATATGATACTTTATGTGGAAAACCCAAAAGACTCCATTCCAAAACTGCTAGAACTTATACAGGAATTCAGTAAAGTGTCAGGATATAAAATCAATGTACAGAAATCAGTCACATTTCTGTACACCAATAGGAAGACAGAAGAGAAATTAAGGAGTCAATCCCATTTACAATTGCACCCAAAACCATAAGATACCTAGGAATAAACCTAACCAAAGAGGCACAGAATCTGTACTCAGAAAACTATAAAGTATTCATGAAAGAAATGGAGGAGGAAAGAAATGGAAAGAACAAAGAAATGGAAAAACATTCCGTGTTCATGGATTGGAAGACATAATGTGAAAATGTCTATGCTACCTAAAGCAATCTACATGTTTAATGCAATCCCTATCAAAATACCATCATTTTTTTCTCAAAGAAATGGAACAAATAATCCTAAAATTTTTATGGAACCAGAAAAGACCCCAAAAAGCCAGAGGAATGTTGAAAAAGAAAGCCAAAGTTGATAGCATCACAACTTCAGACTTTAAGCTGTGTAAGAAAGCTGTCATCACCAAGAGAGTATGTTACTGGCACAAAAACAGACACATAGATCAATGGAACAGAATAGAGAGCCCAAAAATTGACCCTCAACTCTATGGTCAAATTGTCTCTGACAAAGCAGGAAAGAATGTCCAGTGGAAAAAATTCTCTTCAACAGATGGTGTTGGGAAAATTGGACAGCCACATGCAGAAGAATGAAATCGGACCATTTCCTTACACCATACACAAAAATAGACTCAAAATGGGTGAAAGACCTCAGTGTGAGACAGGAATCCATCAAAATCCTTGAGGAGAACACAGGCAGCAACCCCTTCAACCTCAGTCACAACAACTTCTTCCCAGAAACATTGCCAAAGGCAAGGGAAGTGAGGGCAAAAATGAACTATTGGGACTTCATCAAGATCAAAAGCTTCTGCACAGCAAAGGAAACATTCAATGAAACTAAAAGACGACTGACAGAATGGGAGAAGATATTCACAAATGACATACCAGATAAAGAGCTAGTATCCAAAATCTATGAAGAGCTTAGCAAAATCAACACCCAAAGAGCAAATAATCCAATCAAGAAATGGGCAGAGGACATGAACCAATATTTCTGCAAAGAAGATATCCAGCTGGCCAACAAACACGTGAAAAAGTGCTCCATATCACTCACCATCAGGGAAATACAATTCAAAACCACAATGAGATACCACCTCACACCAGTCAGAATGGCTAAAAGTAACAAGTCAGGAAATGACAGATGCTGGTGAGGATGCAGAGAAAGGGGAACCCTCCTACCCTGTTGGTGGGAATGCATGCTGGGGCAACCACTCTGGAAAACAGTATGGAGGTTCCTCAAAAAGTTGAAAATAGAGCTACACTATGACCCAGCAATTGTACTACTGGGTATTTACCCTAACGACAAAATGTCATGTTCCGAAGGGGTATGTGTACCCGAATGTTTATAGCAGCAATTTCCACAATAGCCAAACTATGGGAAGAACATAGATGTCCATCAACACATGAATGGATAAAGATGATGTGGTATATATATATATACAATGGAATACTGTGCAGCCATCAGAAGAAATGAAATCTTGCCATTTGCAATGATATGGATGGAAGTAGTGGGTATCATGCTAAGTGAAATAAGTCAATCAGGGAAAGACAGTTATCAAATGATTGATCTCTTCGATATGAGGAATTTAAGAAGCAGGGCAGGGGGTTGTTGGGGGTATGGTGGGAAAAAATGAAACAAGATGGGATCAGGAGGGAGACAAACCATAAAATACTCTTAAACTTGTGAAACAAACTGAGGGTTTCTGGGGGATGTGGGGGAGTAGGGGTAGGATGGCTGAGTTATGGACATTGGTGAGGGTATGTGCTATGGTGAATGTGTGAAATGTGTAAGCCTGATGATTCACAGAACTGTACCCCTGGGACAAATAATACATCATATGTTAATTAAAAAATTTGTACAAGACATATAAACTGAAATATTAATTGTATCCATGATTGACATAATGGAATACATTTTTAAAAACAGAGAAAATAGTAGACATTTCTTCAACAAAGTGAAAATATCCAATAGTTAGAATTTAAGCACTTAAATATTAAAAGCAAATACTGCAACGTGACCAACAGAAAACTCAGGACAAAAGCAAAGGTAAAAGACTCCAATATAAGAACCTTAGCTTTCCATATAATACATGAAACTGTTATAGTAATGAACTAATGTCATTAAGTAATATTTTGCTTTACATAAAATTAGTCTGAAATGATATATAGCAGTCATTCACAATCCCTACATGTAATGTTTGGTGTATGCATTTAATTATTTTTTCTTATCTGTATATTTTTACTTTTTCTATCCTCATTTTGAAGATTCTTAAACTCTTAAGTTGCTTATTTTTTTCCATTTTTATTCTGATTTTATATATTTTAAAAGAGAGAGAGAAATGTCTGAAATCCTATCTATCAAATGCTTCCAAATTCTGAAACTATTAAATACTTAGACAAAATGCAAACCTTTGGGGAAACTGGGAGATATATATTTTTTTAATTCTAAACAGAGTGAATTATGTAAACTAAAAGTTATGTGGTATCACAGAAGACATTTCATAAATACTAAGGCAGAACTTAACATTTAGCATAAAAGGGAACTGAATTAAAGTCCTGTATATGGAAGACAATGTATCAGAACTTTCTCTCAGGCTACCAGAGATCACAATAAAAATAGTAACAAGAATTGTATAGAAAATGTCTAAAGAACCAGATCCTCAGATATAGCTGACCTATGGGAAATTTGACAATTAAGACATAGGAGGAAGATATTTTGGTATGATTATAAAATAATAGTACAGATGTTAAGCTATTTCCTTGTAGGGCAAGAAAGAAAGGCTGGGTTCTGCTATTAGCCACATTTTGGGAGCCATCTTAGTTACAGACTTTTGACCAAAGGGTGAAGTGGAGACCACTTCTCCATTAGTTGTGGAATTCCAATGGCATCCAGTAACTATGAAAATCATCTGGAAAAGCATAGTGGGTCCACTTTTCTTTTCCAGATTCCAAATATGCTTTATAAGGAAGGAAAACATGGTTTATAGCATGTTCAAAATCCACAGCCTTTTTATATTAGATGGATTTCAATGCACAGAGCTACTCATAAGGACACTGGATGGTAGATGACGTTAAAACACTGGAGCCATTTAAGTAAATTACCCATGCTGTATATCATGAATGTCCAAAAAAGATCTTGAAGTAACTAGCAAATTTTCCATGCAACCCAAGGACATATTAGCTTATCTTTTTGTTTGCTGGTTTACACGAGGGGTTTATTGCAAAGTCCTAGACATAGAGCTGCAGGAATTAGATGGGATGGGGCAAGTAGGCCTTTAAAATTAACCATTCCTAAAGCTGCTGCTCCTAAATCTCTGATGAGAAGATTTGTGCAAATTTTAACATGAAATAGTATTAAGTTCAAAAGAACATAGTGAAAAATAAATACTGTAAAATAAAATATAAGCAAAAACAAAATCAATGGACAAAAATTGAAAGCTGAAAGTAAAGAATTAAAAAATATATACATACAACAGCACCCAGAGGAAGAATTAACTTTTAATCCAAAATAGTTAGAATTTTCATATTTTTTTATTTTGTTTTTTATTTTTTAAAAGATGTTAATATGTCAGAGAGAGCACAAAAGTAGAGGGGAGGGGCAGGCAGAGGGAGAAGTGGGCTCCAGCCCAATGCAGGACTCAATCCCAGGATCCAGGGATCATGACCTGAGCCACAGACAGACACTCAACTGACTGAGCCACCCAGGGATTCCCACGTTTAATAGACTTAAGAGACAGAGGGTCCCTATTCAGGTTTATGCATGTCATGAGGCAACCATTGAATCCACCTGCTCCCGTATTTCTGAAACCATTTCAAATTAGTTGGGAGGAGAAATAATTCTTCCTATTCTGAGGAAGAAAAATGTAGTATCAGAGAGTACTAGTCTTGTATTTGGCTTCATAATAAGAAACATTTAGAATGGAATTCCATTTAGGAAACGTTTATTTTAAAAACTTTTAAAGAGACTTGTTATATTGATTGTAGCAGTGACAATACATTAGAAATATGACATGGCACTTTTCACTAAAGATGGATTTGTTTCAGAGCCCAAGTGAAGAAGTTTTATCTATTAGCCCATAGTGGAAATATCAAAAAATGGGATTATTTATTAACCGGTCTGTAGGTCTGTTTGTGTCCAAAGAAACCACAAGAAAGTTTTGCGAAAGAGAGTATCCAGCAATCTTAACAGCTAGAAGAAGAACAGTCCTAGAAGAAAAAAGATCTAGGGAACCAGAGGAGACATGTTCACATGAGAATAATAAAACCTCATATAGAGTCCAGAGCTAAACAAATAAAAATTTGGAGTTCTTGAATGCTTTTAGGAATTTGAATTGACCTTCTCTGCTCATAATGGAACAACAGTATTGGCTTTTACATCAATGGCTAGACATGTTTCTAAGCCATTTCTTTTCTTTTTTAAACTAAAACTATTCTGTAGATTGTTGTGGGCTTTTAAAAATTTTTGGACGTATGTTTATTAGATCAGTGTTCAAACCCAAAGGTGACAATTTACCCTTATATATTTGGCCTCTTTAGATATTAGGATTATTAAATTTTGTTTTGTTTTCTGTTCTTATTATTTCAGTTTTGTAAGAGAAGGAAGCAAGGTATTGGGACAAGAGTACCCCTTTTTACATTCAATAGAAACTTTTCCTATTTTTTCTCCTAGCCTCTTTGCTGCACACAAATACCTTTTCTTTCCTTTTAAAGCTCAAATCTCTTTGCTCCTCTGTTCATTAATTCATTATCCATTGAATAACACCATGGGGAGCAATGTGTTGCTCCCCACGGTGCTTTTCAATAAATAATGAAAGTAACCAGATAACTGGGCCTCACCAACACCCCAGAGGAGTGAGGAGCTGAGAATTCGTGGAAACCACAGGATTATTTTTTGAAAGGAATTTTTTTTTTTTCCCCATTTGTGCAGTGCTGTAGCCTCGAATTTCCTTATTTCCCCTCATGGGTTCCATAAGCTTTTAACTCCAAAGTTTTGTTGAGAAGCACGACTGGGGACTTCTCAGGGATCCACACTGATCTTTTCAACTGACTAGGTTGTGAAACTGGTGACTGAGGAATGACAGGAAGGTTGTTAGCAGCCACGGTGTCAGCCAAAAACCAAGTGAACAGAAATATTTGAATCAAAGGAGTCATGTTCATGACTAATACAGTCTTACACTGCTTTTCTGTCTTACTCATAGAACTAAAACAAAAAATAGGTGTTTGTGTCGACCAGGCTCCATTTGTGATTTGTTTGGCAAGGATGTCTGATTTGTTGGTGAGCGTTTCCACACTGGTTCACACTTTAAACGTGGCACTCTGTGATAATAAAATGAGATCTTAATTTGTACAGGCTGAATCAGAATATATTCTCATGTGTTAAATTCCATACATAAAAGACTTATTCACAGCATTTTATATCTCTAAAATTTTGCAGAAATTAAATGAGTAAATTAAATAACTTGATGGGAAATTAAAGTAGGAACTTCTGTATTTACAATCCTTATCATGCACACCATCTACTCACCTTCGCATGTTTTATTTATCCTGTTTTATTCATCAAGAGATAAGAGGAAAAACACAGTAGAAAGTTTTAAGAATAAGGCTAAAGGAGTTGCTAATATGCACCTTTGTTTTGAAATAAGACGGCACTCAAAACTTATTGAGGGAAAAGGTAACTGCCCACTTTTGTTCTGAAAATTAAGAAGCAAATAATTAAGGTACACCTGTTATTTCCTTTTGCTGCTTATCCTAGAATCTTACAGTCCTTAGAATCATGATTTGTTTCCTGAAATTAACACATAATCTGATGAATTAGGTAAAAGATCAACTTTTCTTGTCTTAGTTTTGGGTTTAATTAAAATAGCAACCAATACTTAATACTTAGGTTCCCATATAAGATCAGACTATGGAAGTCCAGCTAGATCCTTCTGGGAGCCTCATCACTACCACCACCATCACCTTCTACTCCCCACCCCTGTAACTTGCACCTTCAATTTCCCTTGAAAGAGATCTCATCAAGGTTACAAGTCACAAATCCATATAACCTAAGGAGTTTGGAACATCTTCTGGACATTAGAAGGTTGCTCTGAGAACTCTGCCCCTATTTCTGACTAAAACCCAAATACTCATGCTGGAAAAGACTTGATTCACCTTAGCCTCAGCACTCATATTCCTAAATTGATCTAGAGGAGGAAAATAGGGGAGAAGGGAAGACAAAGGAGTGACAATTCTGTGTCATTAAATTTTAAGGTCATCTGAGATTATGCAGTGATAAAACATGGGCTTTTAAGAATGAGGACTTGAATTTAAATTCAGTTTTGCTGTGTCTCTTAGGTAAATTACTTAAATTCCAACTTTAAATTCCCACAATTTAAATGAAGCTAAACCCATCATCTTGCATGTTTCCTGTTACTGTTAGGAATAATTCATATCAAATGCCTAGCACAGACTTTGCCATCTATTAAATGTTCAATAAATTATAGTTAACATTATTGCAATTCTTACCCTTTTAGAATGTTATTAAATCACCTAATTTCAGCTACCAATCTGAACCATATAGAAGCTTTTCTTTTTAAATATGGGTTCTAAAATTCCTTATTATATACATATGTATTTTAGAAATTACTGAAACAGTGATTTCTTTATTCTTAAAACACGTGCTTCCATTACTGATATTTTGTCAAATAGCAACTTATAAGAACAGAAGATACTCCTGCCTTCTTCAAGCATTTATTACAATTGTCCTTTTCAACATTTAGCCATAAAAGTGATTTATGTGAGTTGAAAGTTAAAAGCGATAGCTTAATTTCTCAAAATTAAACAATCACTCAAATCTATGCAAATTGAAATGTCCAAATGTGATGGGAGATGTAAAATGCTAAGTGCAAGTAATATTAAAAAGGCTATTATTTTAATAAATTAAAGACTGATGGTATCAGCATTGTTAACAAAAGACATCTAAAAACAGATTCTTCTATACTTCATTTATCTAATTCTAGAGGTGTGGCAGTGACTAGCCTACCTTCAGCTCTCCGTACCTTGCTTCAAATGGCAGTCACCAATATATGAAAAGAGAGCCTGTAAAAAATAACCAATGTTGCAACTATCTGTATATTCTTGTCTTGTTAAATAAGATTTTAAAGGTACTTCCTCTAGTTCTCATTTGTTCATGTATGTAATATATTTTCCATAATAGCATCATAACTACGTTGTGTTAGAGACAGTTTTATCCATTTCAGTAGCTTACTTCAACACTCCTTTTAGAAAAAACCAGCCATTTTGATAGCTAATGTAAAAAAAAAAAAATCACATATTGAATATGAACATGTGAGCAGCTCAGAGCAACCTCTTTGTCATATTTGTCAGGAACCAAGAGCTGCAGTCGGAGCTCTTGGAGCTCAGGGCAGATGGAAATAGGCAGTTTCTCAGTAAGAGAAATCATTAATATTCAAACCTGTAATGGGTATTAAGAAACAATTCAATCTAAAATTTGGGCCATTTGTAGTTGATTTTTTTTTGAGCCTTGTCACCAAGGAGATGTAGAATATTTTTCTTCTTGGAATCCTAAAGAAATTCATGGGGAGAGAATACTACAAAGCTAAGTTTGAATTATATATGTTAATTTTTTTTTTCCTTTTTCAGAGGGATTTTAGAGCAATCGATCAGCAGATTTTTCAGAGTTGTCGATAGCCTAAGAGATAGGAACTGAGGATTGTTAGCATTGTTGATAGGAACTGTCACATCCCAGGCTCCCTATAGGGGATTTTCTTACAACCAGAATGTTCTAATTTCTCGCATAATTTAAATGCAGTTCTACATAGCTTGGTCTAATGCAGAAGTCATCTATGCTAGAAAATGAGATATATGAGAATATACAAATACACACAGTTCTGTAGTGATTTGGGGCAATTGTTTTGGTGTGTTTTTTTCTTAATTCCTATCATCTACCTCAGTGAATACAGTCAGGTAGAATGTAGGAATTTTCCATCCTACTGTTAGTAATGCCTAAGACAAAATTTTCAAAGGTTTTCAGTGTACATGTGTAAGAAAAACCCAGTGAAGTTCACATGACATCATGAGAGTTAGCATAAAAGTAAACTTTAGAATTCTTAATTTGTTTTAAAAAGTAGATTTTTAAAAACCTGGTCAAAATAATTGCAACAAAAATTAAACCTGGCTAGGTCAAGTGCTATACAAAAAAATTCTGAATATATACGGGTCTTAATGTTCATAACCATCATTCATTTAAACATCATTTGAAAGAAAAATTGCCTGAAAGACAAAGACATATGAGAGTTTTCCCAACCTACTGACAAAATATTGTAATAGTTCCATATATTTTCATAAATTAAAAAAACCAACACTTAGCCACAAGAAGACATTCACTAAAGGGGACAAAGTTCTAATTTAGTATATTGCACTAAGATATATTTTTAAATATGTTTTTATATTCAAGTTTTAAAATAATTAAAATCTAGTAATGAATTTCTGCTCATATTTAAACTTTCCAAGTTCACATGCCATATGTTATTTGAGAAGATAATTTGGTAGAAGGAAGGGGTAGGGAAGAAGAAAAGAAAAAAAAATGAAGGTTATCAGAGCCTGGGTGATTCAGTTGGTTAAGTGTCTGCCTTCAGCTCAGGTCATTATCTCAGGGTCCTGAGATTGAGCCCCGTGCCTCAGGTCCTCTGTGCAGTGGGGATTCTGGCTCTACCTCTCACTCTCCCTCTGTGGTCTCTCTCTCTCTCTCAAATAGATAAATAAAATATTTTTTTAAAAAATGAAGGTTATCTCCTAAGTGTACATATGGATAAGAAAGAAAAACATGGAGTGCCTGGGTGGCTCAGTCGTTAAGTATCTGCCTTCGCCTCAGGTCATGATCCTAGGGTTCTGGGAGTGCGCCCCTCATTGGGCTCCCTGACACAGGAAGTCTACTTCTCCCTCACACTCCCTTGCTTGTGTTCCCTCTTTCACTCTGTCTCTCTCTGTCAAAGAAATAAATAAAATATTTTTTTTAAAAAAAAAGAAAGAAGGGGCGCCTGGGTGGCTCAGTGGGTTAAGCTGCTGCCTTCGGTTCAGGTCATGATCCTAGGGTCCTGGGATCGAGCCCTGCATCGGGCTCTCTGCTCCGCGGGGAGCCGGCTTCCTCCTCTCTCTCTGCCTGCCTCTCTGCCTACTTGTGATCTCTGTCTGTCAAATAAATAAATAAAATATTAAAAAAAAAAAAAGAAAAAAAGAAAAGTGTGTATCAGGAAAGAAAACAATGGCATTAGGCTTTACGAGATAATTAAAGGGAAAAAAAGAGACCTTGAATTTGCACAACAAAATTTTACCATTTTTTTAGCCCTCTACTGTATGTTTAAAAAAAAGAAATAGGTACAAGAAAACAAGTCTTTTAACATTCTTAATAGATACCTGATATTCTAAGATATGTGCATCTACTTTCTCAATCTAACCCTATTGCCAATAATTAATATTAAAATCATGTATTTCTCTCCTATTTTCCAATAATTATCTATTGTTTCCATGAAATAAAACTAGAGATGCACGCAAACCAGCTGTGCTCTCTGGTAATAGCCCATATGTTATACAACTTGGAATTGATCCTGACAGGTTATTTATTGTTGGCTTTATTCCAAGGATGGTAAATAGTATAACAGTGTGAAAAAAAATAATACAGCGAGGAAAGAATAAAGTAAAGAAAAAAACAAAAGAAAATTACAACTGTTCAATCCTTTTATGTGCATGGAATGTGCTTTACTAAAGTAAGTACAATGCATAATAGTTTGTTGGAATTTATATTTTGAAGTTTTTCTAAAAATTTTGTTTGGTTATAAGATAAATTATATTTATATTTTATATGCTCATTACTTGGATTAAATCAAGAGACTATTAATATCTATATTTCAGTAATTTTATTTTCCAGAGATTTAGTAAACAATTTTGTTTCTCTCTAATTGAAATTTTAAAATAAATATCTTGCCTAGTTATTTTGATTCCTAACAGTTAATGATGAATAGCACAAATTATTTTTATTAATACTTACTTTGCTCCTATACCAATATTTTTTTAAATTTATTTTTTATTAACATATAATGTATTATTAGCCCCAGGGGTACAGGTCTGTGAATCGCCAGATTTAGACACTTCACAGCACTCACCATAGCACATACCTTCCCCAATGTCCATAACCCCACCACCCTCTCCATACCCCCCTCCCTCTGGCAACCCTCAGTTTGTTTTGTGAGATTAAGAGTCTCTTATGGTGTGTGTCCCTCCAATCCCATCTTGGTTCATTTTTTCCTTCCCTATCCCCCAAATCCCCCACTTTGTCTCTTAACTTCCTCATATCAGGGAGATCATATGATAATTGTCTATCTCTGATTGACTTATTTTGCTCAGCATAATACCCTCTACTTCCATCCACATTGTAACAAATGGCAAGAATTCATTTCTTTTGATGGCTGCATAGTATTCCATTGTGTGTGTGTGTGTGTATATATATATATATATATATATATATATATATATACCACCTCTTCTTTATCCATTCATCTCTTGATGGATATCTATGTTCTTTCCATAGTTTGGCTATTGTGTACATTGCTGCTATAAACATTCGGGTGCACGTACCCCTTCAGATCACTACATTTGTATCTTTAGAGTAAATACCCAGTAGTACAATTGCTGGGCTGTAGGGTAGCTCTATTTTCAACTTTTTGAGGAACTCCACACTGTTTTCCAGAGTGGTTGCACCAGCATGCATTCCCACCAACAGTGTAGGAGGGTTGCCCTTTCTCCGCATCCTCGCCAGCATCTGTCATTTCCTGACTTGTTAATTTTAGCCATTCTGACTGGTGTGAGGTGGTATCTCGTTGTGGTTTTGATTTGTATTTCCCTGATACCGAGTGATGTGGAGCATTTTGCTGTACTTTGTCAAATGCTTTTTCAGCATCTATTGAGAGTATCATATAGTTCTTGTTCTTTCTTTTATTAATATATTGTATCACATGGATTGATTTGTGGATGTTGAACCAACCTTGCAGCCCAGGAATAAATCTTGCTCTGTCATGGTGAATAATCCTTTGAATTTACTGTTGGATTCTATTGGCTAGTATTTTGCTGAGAATTTTCACATCTGTGTTCATCAAGGATATTAGTCTGTAATTCTCTTTTTTGATGGTATCTTTGTCTGGTTTGGGGATCAAGGTAATGCAGGCCTCATAAAATGAGTTTGGAAGTTTTCCTTCCATTTCTATTTTTGGAACAGTTTCAGGAGAATAGGAATTAATTCTTCCTTAAATGCTTGGTGGAATTCCCCTGGGAAGCCATCTGGCCCTGGATCTTGTTTGTTGGGAGATTTTTGATGACTGCTTCAATCTCCTTACTGGTTCTGGGTCTGTTCAGGTTTTCTATTTCTTCCTAGTTCAGTTTTAGTAGTTTATACCTCTGTAGGAATGCATCCATTTCTTCCAGAGTGTCAAATTTGCTGGCATATACTTGCTCATAATATGTACTTACAATTGTTTGTATTTCTTTGGTGTTGTGATCTCTCTTCTTTCATTCATGATTTTATTAATTTGGGTCCTTTCTCTTTTCTTTTTGATAAGTCTGGCCAGGGGTTTATCAATCTTATTAATTCTTTCAAAGAACCAGCTCCTAGTTTTGTTGATTTGTTCTATTGTTTTCATGGTTTCTATTTCATTGATTTCTGCTCTGATCTTTATGAATTCTCTTCTACTGGGTTTAGGCATTCTTTGTTGTTCTTTCTTCAGCTCCTTTAGGTGTAGGGTTAGGTTGTGTACTTGAGACCTTTCTTGTTTCTTGAGAAAGGCTTGTATCACTATATACTTCCCTCTCAGGACCACCCTTGAATGTCCCAAAGATTTTGAACAGTTGTGTTTTCCTTTTTATTCTTTCCATGTATTTTTTCAATTCTTCTTTAATTTCCTGGTTGTTGCATTCATTCTTTAGTAGGATGCTCTTTAGCCTCCATGTATTTGGGTTCTTTCCAAATTTCCTCTTGTGACTGAGTTCTAGTTTCAGAGCATTGTGGTCTGAAAATAGGCAGGGAACTATCCCTATCTTTTGGTACTGGTTGAGACATGATTTGTGACCCAGGATGTAATCTATTCTGGAGAATGTTCCATGTGCACTAGAGAAGAATGTGTATTCTGTTGTTTCGAGATGGAATGTTCTGAATCTATCTGTGATGTCCATCTGATCCAATGTGTTATTTAAAGCCTTTATTTCCTTGTTGATCTTTTGCTTTGATGATCTGTCCATTTCAGTAAGGGGGGTGTTGAAGTTCCCTACTACTTATTGTTGTCAATGTGTTTCTTTGATTTTGTTATTAATTGGTTTATATAGTTGGCTGCTCCCATGTTAGGGGCATAGATATTTAAAATTGTTAGATCTTCTTGTTGTTTAGACCCTTTAAGTATGATATAGTGTCTTTCCTCATCTTTTATTATAGTCTTTGGATTACAATCTAATTTATCTAATATAAAAATTGCCACCGCAGCTTTCTTTTGATGATCATTACTATGGTAAATTGTTTTCCACCCCCTCTCTTTAAATCTGGAGGTATTTTGGGTCTAAAATGAGTTTCTTGCCTATAGCATATCAATGGGTCTTTTTTTTTTTTTTTAATCCATTCTGATACCTTGTTTCTTTTGATTGGGGCATTTAGCACATTTACATTCAGTGTAACTATTGAAAGATAAGAATTTGGTGCCACTGTATTGCCTGTAAGGCAACTGTTACTGTATATTGTGTCTGTTCCTTTCTGGCCTTCTACTTTAAGGCTCTCTCTTTGCTTAGAGGACCCCTTTCAATATTTCCTGTAGAGCTGGTTTGGTGTTTAAAAACTCTTTTAGTTTTTGTTTGTACTGGAAGCTTTTTATCTCTCCTTCTATTTTCAATGATAGCCTAGTTGGATATAGTATTCGTGGCTGCATGTTTTTCTCATTTAGTGCTCTGAATATATCATGCCAGTTCTTTCTGGCCTGCCACGTCTCTGTGGATAAGTCTGTTGCCAATATAATATTTTTACCATTGTGTTATAGACTTCTTGTCCCGGGCTGCTTTCAGGATTTTCTTTTTGTCACTAAGACTTGTAAGTTTTACTATTAGATGACAGGGTGTAGACCTATTCTTATTAATTTTGAGGGGCGTTCTCTGCACCTCCTGGATTTTGATGTTGCTCCGTTGGCCATATTAGGGAAATTCTCTACTATAATTCACTCCAATATAACTTCTGACCCCCCCCCTCTCTCTTTATTCTTCTTCTGGAATCCCAATTATTCTAATATTGTTTCTTCTTATGGTATCACTTATCTCTTGAATTCTCCCCTCGTAGTCCAGTAGTTGTTTGTCTCTCTTTTGCTCAGCCACTTTATTCTCTGTCATATGGTCTTCTGTATCACTAATTCTCTCTTCTGCCTAATTTATCCTAGCAGTAAGAGCTTCTGTTTTTTATTGCATCTCATTAATAGCTTCTTTGATTTCAGCTTTGTTAGATTTCAGTTCTTTTATTTCTCCAGAAAGGGCTTTTATTTCTCCAGATAGGGTTTCTCTGTTATCTTTCATGACTTTTTTGAGCCCAGCTAGCACCTTCTGAATTGTCATTCTGAACTCTAGATCTGACATATTACCAATGTCTGTATTGATAAGGTCCCTAGCCTTCAGTACTGCCTCTTGTTCTTTTTTTTTTGTTGTGAGTTTTTCCACCTTGTCATACCCAGAATAGAATATATTAATGAGAGAATTAATAAGAATTTCTCTCATTAATATATTAATGAGATAAAAATGTTTGTTAACCAAATCAAAAGAGACCCCAAATTGTGGGAAGAAGAAAGGGGGTGAAAAGAAGTTCAAAAAAATTATTTTTTTAATTTTTTTTAATTTTTAAAAAAATATATACTGATATATAGAACAGAGACACCCACTTGATTTTGGGAGTATTTTGGTCTCTTAGAAGAAACTACCTCCCAAAATTTTAAAGGAAAAAAATATATATATACATATATACACATACAAAAATAAGGGTAAACACAATGAAGGGATGGGATATGACTGTAAAGATGAAAATAAAATAAAATTTCTAAAAAAGGAGTTGATAAGATATGTTGGTTGGGAAAAGAAAGAAAAAGAAAGTGGAGAGAATTTACTCAGGCTGGACACTAGAACAAAGCCCTGTGCTAGATTTAGGGTATATTTTGATCTATTAGAAGAAGTTGTATCCCAAATTTTTTTAGAAGAAAAAACCCTATGTGTATTCAAAAAATAAAGTTAGATACAATGAAGGATAAAATATGACTATAATAATGAAGGCTTTAAAAATATTTTTTTAAAGAAAGGTATTGTTAAGATAAACTAGTTAGAAGTGCTAAAGAGGGAAGTGTAAAAGTTACAAAAATTAGAATAAGAAAAAAATAAAATTAAAAAAATAAAATTAAAATTAAATAAAAATTAAATTAAATTAAATTAAAAAAATAAAATTAAAAAATTTTAATTAACTTTGGAAGACTAAAGAATCCTGGGGAGAAAGCCAAGAATTCCATGCTTTGCTTTTCCCTCCTCTGGAATTCTGCTGTTCTCCTTGATCAGTGTGCTTGGTCTTGGCTGGATGTTCTTGCTGATCTCCTGGGGGAGGGACCTGTTGTAGTGGTTGGCAAATGTCTTTGCCCAAGGTGAAATCACACCGCCCTTGCCTGGGGCTGGGCTAAGTAATATGCTCAGGTTCACTCTCGGGAACTTTTGTTCCCTGAACATTTTCCATAGAGCTCTGGAGGAGGGGAATGAAAATGGGGCCCTCCCAATCTCCAGCCTGAGGCAGTCAAAAACTTAGGGCTCCATTCTTCAATGTGCCATTGGAAAAAAGCCCTCAATCACTCCCATCTCCCTGGTCTCCAGCCACACTCCCCTGTGACTGAGTGTTTCTGTCTCTGGCACACAGCCCCGTTCAGAGTCACCAAACCCAGCAGATCCCGTCTACTTTTCTAGGGGGAGTCTCCCTGGATCTGCCACTTTTGGTGTCCCTGCTAAAAGAGCAGTGGCCCAATTGTGCCACAGATCATAGTTTAAGGTAACCCCAAGCTGAGAGCTCAGTTCTCTACTCTGTCTCTGTAGCCAGCTTCCCCACTCTAATACCTGTGATCTCTGTGACACTCAGACACCCCTGATCCTTCTGTGACCCCACAGGACCTGAGACCATGCTGTCCCCAAGAGGGCTCCACCTCCACTTAGCCTCAGGAGCAATGTCCCTCAGGGAAACAGACTTTTAAAAGTTCTGATTTTGTGATCCATTGCTCCACTGCTTGCCAGGATCCGGCCCCTCTCTCTGCAGTCTATCTTCCCATCACTTCGGATTCACTTCTCCACATGTCCTATCTTTCAGAAAGTGGTCGATTTTCTATTTCTAGAATTGCTGCTCTTCCTCTCTTTGATCTCCTGTTGGATTTGTAGGTGGTTTGATGGTTGGATTTGGAATGGTTTGGTAACTATCTAGCTGATCTCCTGCTACCTGATGTCATCTCAGCCTGCTACTCCTCTGCCATCTTGACTCCTCCCCCATAATCAATATTTTCCTTCTAATAGGTTAATCAGGCTGAATGTTTTCTAGAGTTTTCTATAGCCTGGTTTCTTAAACCTTCCATGAACTTGGATTTCTGTCTGTCCTAGCTTTTAATGTGAAGAGCGATTGATGTAGTAATAGAAAATCAAGAAGGCATCAGATTATGCACATCTTTTATCTTCTGCACTTGTATCCTTCCCTACTTGTACATTTGCATGAATATAATCCTTCCCTACTTGTACATTTGCATGAACATAATCACATGAATTCTTTTGTGTCTTTTTTCTTCAATAATTGTTAATATTCTGAAATTCAACTATACTTCAGCCTGCATTGCTTATTTTTTGTGGTTACTTTGCATTGAATGAATATACCATATTGTAATTATCCATTTTACTGATGAAATACATGAGTTATTATCCAATTTGATTAAAAACAAATATGCAAAAAAATTCTTCTTCATATATCTTGAGAAACGTGTACAGAAGATTTGCATATATGCTTAGGAGGAATATTACTAAATGACAGAGCATGTGTGCCTCAGAGTTTGTTAATTAACACCTAACAATTCTAAGGTGGTTGGAACAATATACATTCTTAGTTATAGAATATGAAGATCCTATGCCTATAGCCATGCCAATAGTTATCACCACACTTTAATGATTAGTGAGTAGTGATAAAATACTGTCTTTTTAATTTCCATTTTCTTTATTATCAAGTACCAAAAATCTTTTCATGTGTTTATCATCTGTTTGCATTTCTTCACTTGTGAGGTACTTATTCTAATACTGGTTACCTCTCTTTTTCTCATTGATGGAAGCATTTTTTATCCATTCTGGGGACTAGTTCATTGTCTATTATGTATGTAACAAATATCTTTTTTCCACTTGGAATCTTGTCTTTTCTTTTTGCAAAGTGTCTTTTGGCCTTTCACATTTTTATTATGTCTTATTATTATTTTAATTTGTATTTAGTGCTTTTTACACCTTCTTTCCCAAGTCTTTCTTTGTCACAAAATATTGGAGATGACTTTCTATAGTACATGCTAGAAATATGTACAGTTTTGGGTATCACATTCAAGACTTTGATCTGGCTAGAAGTGATTTAACTTTGCATGAGGTAAGGGAACAATTTCATTTTTTTCTGTATGGATATCTACTTAGATCCTCTTTTTATTATTATTAAAATGCTATCTTGGCCCCTCTGATTTACAGTAACTCCTCATCATATTTCAGTTATCTGTGTATGTGTGGATCTAATTCTGAGCTATTATAAACTTTCAGTCTCTTTGTCCTCGAACACAACTATGGTGGCTTCACTACTATAATTATATTATATCTTCAGTTCTATATCTGATAATGTAAGTATTCTTTGTTCTTCTTTATGGCTGACTTGGTATTTTTTGTCCATTGCATTTCCATATGAATTTTGTTTTTTAAAAGATTTTATTTATTTTTAATTTTTTTATGTTAAGTTAGTCACCATACAGTACGTCATTAGTTTTTGATGTAGTCCACATGAATTTTAGAATTGGCTAGACAATGCCACAAAAATATGTTGGGATTTTGAAGAGTGCTCTAATATATCTGTAATTACATTGTGGAGAATTAGAATTTGGGGAGATTAAAAATTCTAATATGTGAACATGCTGTATCTCTCCATTTATTTTGATCTTCTTTATCTCCCTCAATAATTTTTTCTTACACATTTTCTTTAAATTAATTCTTAGGTACTTTGTATATCATATGCTATTAAAATGGTAATGTTAAAAGTTAAACTAAAAATTACCATATAAAATCTTAATTATCTAAAAGATAATATAAAGGGCAAATTTTTCTAGGACCCTCTTCCCCGACCTGTCCCTCTCTTTCTCTCTAAATTTGAACTGATCTCCATAATAGAAAAGAAATTATTGTGTTATTCCAGTTCTTGGGCAATTCCATTTCTTAGTGCCTGAGTGAATTCTTTGGAACTTCTAGCTTAATCTGAAAAATGAAGTTATAGTACTGTGAAATACAGTGATATAATCTAAGTGTAAAAATGGGTAATTTTGATCACAGTGGGGTTGATGGGATAATTTTAATAGTTTCTGGAGCTGACAATTTAAATGTAGTCAACTTATATTAGTAACGTACAAACTTTCTCATATTGCATATTTCATTGTGTCTCTATAATATAGATTTGCTGCAGCTGTTTACTTAATTCTGAGCATATAATTGCTTGAAATCAATTTATAATCTCAATATTTTGTTCTTTTTTTTTTTAATTTATTTATTTGACAGACAAAGATCACAAGTAGGCAGAGAGGCAGACAGAGAGAGGAGGGGAAGCAGGTTCCCTGCTGAGCAAAGAGCCTGATGTGGGGCTCGATCCCATGACCCTGGGACCATAACCTGAGCTGAAGGCAGAGGCTTTAACTCACTGAGCCACCCAGGAGCCCCACTCTCAATATTTTGTTCTTAATGCAGCATCCTATTAAACTCAATTATCTTTTATTTAATAAAAATATATTTTTTATTGAAGTAGAATTTCAGACACATATCTGAAACAGAAAGAAAAAAGAAAAATGATTTTCAAGACATTGGACAGCAGGCAACAAAGGACAGTGATCAGTGAGACAAAGAACAAATGGGTTAGCCCTAGACATGGCCCAGATTCCTGACTTGAAAAGTTTACAGGTCCTGGCACAGAGAAGGGGAACCAAGGTAGAGCCCAGCTCACTCCTTAAGTTGAGGAGAAGCACATTAGAGTTTTCATAGACCAAGGTAGCCAGAATGAAAATTAGAACATTGGATAGCAGAGAACTTCACACAGAATCTGCTATCTGCTGAGGGAATATCTTGATTACTCAGCATTTATCAGTACATGAATGTGAAGAAATTACTCAAAGCCAGGGAGAGAATTATCTGAAAGAATCAGTGAAAACAGAACTCAAGAGAGCAAACATGGACAAGAATAGTATCTATTACCTGCAGCCAGTATAGAAAATCTAAAAATGTACAGGGTTGGACAGAGTTCTGAGCCTTCTCAGTGGTGGTGAATGTTTAACCTTAGAGTAAGTGTTCCTTTGAAATTGCTTTACAAATTTTAAGAACATCACAGCTGTTTACAAATAACTAAACAAAACTGTCATACTGTTTCCAAATACTAAATTGTGTCCCGGAATAAAGTCCAAGAATGCTTATAGGAATGCAAAAGTAACGAGTCTACAACAATGTAAAATTCACAATGTCTGGACCACATCAAAGATTTGAACAATATATCCCAACGTGAGGAGAAAATCAATTTATGACACTGATGAGAATTGACACAAATATTAAATTTATAAAACAAGGACATTTAAAAGATTAGAACTAAATTCCATATGCACAGAAAGTTAGGTAAAGATGTATACAAAAGAGTTAAATCAAACTTTTAGAGTTGAAAATACAATGTCTGAAATAGAGAACATAATGGATGTGATTAATTTCAATTAGACATTACTGGATAAAAGATTATTAGCTTTAAAATCAGCAATACAAACAAGAAAAAATTAAATGCCAAGAGAATTTTTTAAATGAAATAAACGTTAGTGAATTGTGGATCAATTTTAAATATCCTAATATATGAAAGAGGGAACAAGATATTTAAAGAGATAAAGTATGAAAATTGCCCAAATTTGATAAAAGGTATAAACCCAAGCTAAACAAAAATTAATCATGAGACACATAAATCACAGTCAAATTGTTCAAGCCATTTACTGCAAGAAAAGCTATAAAGCAGCAAGAGACAGACACATTATTTACAAAGGAATAAAGATATAGATGACAGCAGATTTCTCATTGGAAACAATGTAAATCAGAAGACACAGAGCCCTATCTTTAAGTATTGCAAAGAAATTTAATTTGGGGGGTGGGTATCTGGGTTGCTCAGTTAAGCACCTGCCTTCAGCTCAGGTCATGATCTCAGGGTTCTGGGAAAGAGCCTCACGTCAGGCTCTTTGCTCAGCAGGGAGTAAGCTTCTCCCTCTCCCTCTGCCCCTCAACCTCACTAATGCTTTCTCTCTTGCAAATAAGTAAATAAAATCTTTTTAAAAAGAAAGAAACCTGAGATTCCATATCCAGACAAAATAACTTTCAAAAATTTGAGGCAAAATAGACTTTTTCAGACATACAAAAGTTGAAAGACATCATCATCTACCAACCAGTATTACAAAACATGCTAGTCTTTCAGGCAGAATGAAATGAGAGCTGACTGAAATATGAGATCTCCATAATGAAATAAAAGCACAAACAGGGACAACTATAAGAGTAAATTTATAGGGTAGCCTTGTTACTAATTAAGTCTTTTAAAAATAAAATTGACTAAACAGAAATATTAACACCTAATGTAGTTTATAACATATGTATAAGTAAAATATAAGACAAAAATGCCAAAATATCCCTATGAAATAGTATTATAAATATTCCCTGTAGTTAATAAACATGAGGAATCATTATTTCCTGAAATAATTTAGTATAAAGATACTCATGTATAAAAACTTATATAAATGCTAATGGTAATAAACTGATACGAACACATGCTTAGTGAAAAATTTACCTTATAACAATATCTAAAATGGAAACTCATTGATGAGAATGAATATTAAACCTGTTACAGATTCCAAATGCTTGCCAGACAAAATAAGTCAGAGGTTGACAGAAAAAAAATGATAAACATTCATAATGATATGTTTATTGTGTTTTCTTGTATGATGGGGGAAATTATTCTACTGTAGTGAAATACACAAGTGTCAGGTCCTAGTGAAGATACTAATGATGGTATTGTAAATGCAGGTGATAAGATCGTTATTGGAGATACAGTGAAAATGTATATTCTGTGAGTTGATCTTTTGAACAGCCTGAATTTATAAGTAAGACATTCATGGGTATCCATTCAACTAGAGAGGCAATACTTGGAAAACCATGGTACTGGGCCAGAAGACAATGCTTTTTAAATCACTACTGTAGTGCTATTTTATCCCTAAAATCCTGTTCCATCATTATCATGAGATGTCCATCTCCAGTTTGATGACAATAATAATAATTATACTTCATCTCCAATATCTTTAAATAATTGTAATAAATGCATAATGCATTAATATGTACAGATATAATGTGGTTTGGATCTTTGTATATTAAAACTTGTACTGAACATATAATTCTTAAGAATAAGTGTTCTAGTATCTGAGGTCTATATTTATCCCATTATTTCATTTATCAATGTAGCAAAATATAAAACGTGAATGACTATAACATATATAATAGTCTTTATTAACTTAATAGTCATGCATTTTGGGGGGAAACAAAAATGTTTATTCATATGAATAGGTTGTTTATTAATAGAGTAGTATATAGACATTTTTGATAATATTTTAAAATATGTGAATATATACTCGGTACCTCTCTAAAAATAAAGCAAATGGTAAATCCTAAAACATAAGTGACCTGAAAGATCTCAAATATAAACCTGAAGTACTATTATTTCCCTCATGTGAGTGAGATGGTCTATCCCGGGCTTTCATGTTTGCTTCTATTCTCTGGAATAATATCCATATGAAAGACATTTTGTGTTCTCTAGGATTTAGGTATTTTTTTTATCTGTAAACATTTTGGAGGGTTCATTTCTTTACCAATGATACAATTTAATTATGGGAGATCTATAAATTCCTTTGTGCTTCTGGAAATTTTTATGGCAATTTATAAATACCAATAAAGAATATTTATTCCATCTATCTTGTTTTAACTTAAATACATAATATTTAATATCAATAAATATTATTTATATTTTATACAATATATAATATATATTTTATTATTATTTATTTTTGTTATTTTATTTATTATTTATTATTATTTATTAATTTATATAATATACAATATATATTATATAAATAAATAAATAAATAAAATAATTAAATGCATAATAATAAATATTTGGGCTGCGCACAAATGAGGAGATTGTCGACGCCACCTATGGCTTCATTTGGTACACATAGGGGGCCGCTCCCCTTGGACTGCCTGGACCCCTGCACCCTCCCTACTGGGAAAGAATAAATGCTCTGGAGACCTCCCACCTCTCCCCACCTCTTTCACTTTGTTTAATTTCTTAGAGAAAATGCA
This sequence comes from Lontra canadensis, assembly GCF_010015895.1. Lineage (NCBI taxonomy): Eukaryota > Metazoa > Chordata > Mammalia > Carnivora > Mustelidae > Lontra > Lontra canadensis. Next base: position 4,448,009 of record NW_022631036.1, read on the forward strand.
GTCAAATCCATCCAATCAGACATATGTTGATACTCATTGTGTCTTCCATTTGCCTTAAACTTTCTTGAGGATATCGCATCCTTTTATCTCTGTTTCAGGTATTTTAAATAAGTAATTTTCTCTTCAACAATGTCTAGTATTCTTCACATTCATTTAAATGTTTATTTTTCTCCTGAAATTCTGCCATTTTTCTCATTTACTTGTTTTTTCTTAATATATTGTTCTTTTTAAAACAGATTACTATTATAAATTATTTATAAACTATTTATGAACTACTATCTATAAACCATCCCATTATAAAAAATAGAAATGGCAGATTTCTTTCTGTTCCATGACACAATAGCATATTTTAGTACTTCTTTTTTTTTTTAAGGTTTTATTTATTTAATTGGCAGATCACAAGTAGGCAGAGAGGCAGGCAGAGAGAGAGGGGGAAGCAGGCTCCCCACTGAGCAGAGAGCCCAATGCAGGACTTGATCCCAGGACCCTGAGATCATGACCTGAGCTGAAGGCAGAGGCTTTAACCCACTGAGCCACCCAGGTGCCCTTGTACTTCTGTTTCTTAATTCAGTAATAGTTCTCTGACTGCCTGCAATCTTTAGGACATCCTTCGTTTCTTTTATATAGTGGTGAAACTGCAGCATTCTAAAATAAAATTTACTTGCAATTCTGCCTTCAATCAAGCCTATATTATTCTTCTTGGTTTCGGTCAATGTGATGACATTGAACTCAATATCTTCCCAATAAAATTTGGGCATGGGGCACTTAGGTTTTTACTTCCTAGCAATAGCAAATTTTTAGATTTGTAGAAATTAGTTTCTAGCTCTTCAAAATGTCCACGCATGGGTGCTTGGGTGGCTTGGTAGGTTGGGTGTCTGCCTTCAGCTCAGGTCATGGTCCCAGGGTCCTGAAATCGTGTCTCCCACCAGGATCCCTGCTCTGGGTCTGCTTCTCCCTCTGCCCTTCCCCCTACTCATTCTCTCAATCTCTCGTTCTCTTTCTCAAATAAATGAATAAAACATTTTTTTTTTAAATGTCCACACACTTCACATCTATAAGACTTGTCTTGGTGGGCCAAATGTTTACGAATCAGGTCCTTTTACACCTACAAGGTCATCACATAGAGTATTCATATCTAAACTGTCCATCATTATTAAATTCTTAGAAGCACATTAGATGTCATCATTAGGTTGAATTCTTCCTTCTCAAGAAAAATGACTTTGAAGCACAGAGTTACTTTGAACTTGTGAAACTGAAACTGGATTCCAAATACATATTCTTTTTTTAATGGTCTCTCTAAAGTGTCTTTTAGGGGGTTCTATTATCTGTATTCCTAATTATTTTGTTTGTTGTGACAAGAGACTTTTTTTCTTAGTGATGTATTTCTTTTTATACATTATAATTCTCTTTTGAGCTTATCTTCAGCATGGGATAAATATATACACTTTTTTTTTTTTTTAAGGAAAGCCATGTGCTCTTAGCTGTGAAAATCTCTCTCTTAGAAAGCTTTGCAACAGTTGTTTCCAGAGTTTCAGAAGATGACAAGGTCTTGTACCAGTTGCTCCTTAATTTCTCAGCTTAATATTCCTATAGCACATGAACAATATAAATAAGGGCTGTATACCTGCAGATGACAGGGGTCTAACATTATTTTTATAATTTTTTACAAGTGATTTTCACCCAAAGTTCAAGGAAGAAGACAGCCTACTTATGATATACCTGAACAGGTAGACAAAGATTTTCAAGTTTTCATAATTTCAATAGCTTTCAAGTTTCTTATTTATGAAAACTAATTCTAGCCCCACTTGGAGTACATTCAAAATAATATCTTATTTGACTGTTCAGTCATATCTTATATTACTGGTTCCCTGCTGTAAGATCTTATATACTAATCTTCTCCCCACACTGTCCTTAGCCAGCACTGTATTTATTTGTTCATAAAGCACTCATATAAAAACCCCTCCCCTCCCTTTCTGTGCATGTAAGGATTTATTCTTTATTTAATTCCCTTTTGCTCACTTTGTGGCTACAGCCACATTTTCTGACAAAGGCTAATAGATCAGACTTCTGTATATTGTCTCTTGCTTAACTCTGAAACCGTGACCCATTATGTTCCTATTTTATGTGAGATACCATGAAGCATTTGATGTTGACCTAGGATACTATCTTGCCGGTGGTCACATTCTTATTCTACTATATCAAACATTTTCAATTTATCTTCTGCTCTTATTTGGAAAAAGGAAAGATTAAAGAAATTAATTAACTAATTAAATTTTAATTTAGTTGATTCATTTTATCTATATATTAAAATATATAAAAATTTTATATAAAATATATAAAAATAATAAAACATTTATTTATTTATAATTAATTTAATTAATTAGATTTAATTAATTAAGGACTAAAATTCTTAAAATCAAATGGGGAATTTTCTCGAAATCAAATCATTTCTTCTCATTATTCTCTTTTTTCTATTGTATGTGTGAATGATTTGGGCTGCTTGTCCACTATGTAGCTAGCACTGACTATTCCATTCCTTACAGATGTTTCTTAAAGACTGGCTACAAAATGGGACACATGTTTTCTAACCTCCTCTTTTCTTTGGTAAAACTGAATACAAACATATGAATCCTTCGCATTTTAATAACTTTGCCAGTTACTACTATAGGAAAACAAACAGGAATAGCAACACAATAAAAAGGAGAACTTGAAAAAAGTTAATATACCCAAAATATTCTGACAGCCATGGTCTTGGAGCTCTCTTTTGTCACTCCTTCCAAATCTCGCTTCTACATTCATTTTATATATGTGGTACTAGTATCTCCCTATCCTCATGCATTGAATGAGGTTCTCTATTCCAGACCTACAGCATCAACATTTAAATTTATTTAAAACAGCAGCTTTGTCTAATCTCAATTGCATAATTTCTTACCACTTATGAAATTTCAAGACTAAATCTAAATTTTATCACATATTAGGTATTATTGTCTCTTGACACTTCTCCAAAAGTTCATAGAAAGACTGAAAGATAAACCAATATACATGAACCTTACCTGCACTAGCAAAAATTAAAAAAAAAAAAAAAACTGCCAGTAAGGTGGTAGGTAAGCCAATCCCAGCATTTTCAGGAGAGAATTTAAGTTTACTTAAACTTATTATGAAAGTCTTCCAAAATTCCAACCCACAATATGGTAATCTGCATAGGTCCCTATGAAAACATTCCTGCAATTTGAAAAATTGTCAACAGTTAGTGATGGATGTATTGTGTTTCTGTGTATTGCTCCTTGCTTGACTCTGAAACTACAGTCCCTTTATGTTCAAGATCTGGAAGCTGTTGCCTATAACTAGATATCATCATAATTATATGTTGATAATAATTATGACAATATTATTATATTAATATTACATTAATATAATATGCCTCTATGTACCAGCAACCATGCCAAGTACTTTGGAGACCCTATTTCGTTTAACCCTTGTAAGCCTATGACGTATATATTGTGCTCCTATATATTAAATGAGGGAGCTAAGGTTCAGAGAATAAGTAATTTAACTAAGGTCATACAGCCAATAATTCTGGAAAACATGATTTGAATCCAGTTGTTTTGAACTCCAAATCTCAATCATACTAATCACCCTTAAAATTTTTCCTGATTGGATTTTCACAAGTGACTTACTTAAAAAAAACCCTAGCCATTAATCCTGACTCAACACTTCACAATCTTTGTTCTGACAGTATGCTGTGTATCAAATATCTTATTTGTCAATTAGAGTTACCCTTGACTTTTTTCAATTCTGATGATCAACAGGGGTCAGTGAAATAGCAGGACCATGATCATTAACTTGATTGTTTTAAATTAACTGCTCAGGGTGCCTCAGTGGCTCAGTCAGTTTAAGCATCTGACTTCAGCTCGGCTCAGGATCTCAAGGTCCTGGGATCCAGCCCTACTTTGGGTTCTCACTCAGTGGGGAGTCCGCTTCTCCCTCTTGCTTTGCCCTCTCACTGCTCATGCTCTCTCTCTCTCTCTCTCTTTCTCTCTCTCTCAAATAAATAAATGAAATCTTTTTAAAAATTAAAAAATATTTAAAAATTTAAAAAATTTATGTGACTTTTCTTAACCTAGCTACTATTTCTGGGGAATAAATTTAGTGAACCTATGGTACAAGCTCAATGCCGTGCAACTTCCTGTATTTTCTGTGTCATTTAGATTTTTTTTAATTCAAAATTTTAAAAATTTTAACTTTTCTTTCTATGTCATTCTTAATCTTAGGTCCTCTCTTGGTTCCTGGTCCCTGACATTGGTCAGCATGTACATTCTGCCATTCTCCCCCCTCTTCTTTCCCTAATATACCCGGAACTACCCCCTGCCCTTTCTGTCAAATCAAAGTATCTTTAAGGAGTTTCTTTCATCCTTAAGTCAGTGGAGGCTTTGCCAATCTGCACACTCCCAGATGGCTAAGAGATAATTTCAGATCATTTTAATCATCTGTTTTTCATATCCCAAAGACTTTGATGCTTATAAGAGGATTATCTCTCATGAATAGATTGGGTTAGAGAAGAAGCTGTTAAAATTACATTATTTCTTTCGACTGTTGTTATCACTATGGCTGCATTGAGAATAAATGATTTGGCCTTTTAGAGTAGGTGCATGAAATCAGGTTAGGGAAGAGGTACAGTATTTTCCCTTTGTAGAATGGAATAATGTTAATATGGTCAAAATATGATCAATTCTTTGAGGCATGACTTCACTTCTATTAACTTGGTCAGTAAGGCCACATGTGAATATGATCTATATCATTTATCTCTACTAAGACTCATAAACAAGTTTCCAATCTCAGATATTATACTCAATTATTTTAAATATGCAAGTAGAATGGCTTTAGCTCACAGGTTATGTGATAAAATGACTAACTCAAAAGTACATGACATTACACAGAAGATCCAGTAAAGACACACTTAATTTCCAAATTAACCAAATTTCTAAGATAATAGAGATCATCACACTGTGATACATTATAAGTTTTAGTAGTGAGGGATAGGCAGATCAAAAACCATTTAAAATAATAAATATGAAACTATTCAATAGTCTACAGCACTACTAAATAAGGTAACCAATAAAAAACTGGAGGAGAAAATTAATTTTATATACAGGCATACTATGTTTTATTGCATTTTGTTTTAATTGAAGGTTTGTGGGAACCTTGCATGGAGCAAGTCTAATAGCACCATCTTTCCAACAGCATTTGCTGACTTTGTGTTTCTTTGTCACATTTTGGCAATTTTTGTAATATTTCAAAATTTTCATCATCATTATTATATTTGTTGTGCTGATCAGTAATTTTTGCTGTTACTATTGTAATTGTTTTGGGGTGCCATAAAAATCTCACCCATATAAAATGATGAACTTAATCCACAAATGTATATCTTCTGACAGCTCCGTTGACTGGCTATTCTCTCATCTCTCTCCCTCTCCTTGGGCCTCTATGCCTGAAAAATAACAGTATTGAACTAATGCTAGTTAATAACCCTACAATGGTCTGATAGTGGTCAAGTAAAAGGATAAGTAACACATCTCTCATTTTAAATCAAAAGCTAGAAATGATTAAGCTCAATGAAGAAGTTATGTTCAAAAACCAAGGTAGACTGAAAGCTAGGTCTCTTGAGCCAAGTACTTAGCCAAGTTGTGAATCCAAAGGAAAGGTTCTTGAGGAAATTAAAAGTGCTACTTCAGTGAACACATGAATGATAAGTGAAATAGCCTTGTTGCTGATATGGAGAAAGTTTTAGTGGTCTGGACAGATCAAATCAGCTACAACATTTCCTTAAGCCAAAGACTGATCCAGAGTAAAGCCCTGAGAGAAGTGAGGAAGGTACAGAAAAAAAGTCTGAAGCTAGCAGAGGTTGGTTTATAAGGTTTAAGGAAAGAAGCCATTTCCATCATATAAAACTGCAAGGTGATGCAGCAAGTGCTGATGTAGAAGCTACAACAAATTTTCTAGAAGATCTAGCTAAGAAAATTAATGAAGGTAGATGCATAAAACAACAGACTTCCAACATAGACAAACAGTCTTCTGAAGACATCATCTAGGAGTTTCATAGCTGAGAAGAGAAGTCGACACTTGGCCTCAAAATTTCAAAGGACAGGCTGACTCCCTTGTTAGAGGTTAATGCAGCTGGTGACTTTAAGTTGAAGCCAATGCTCATTGATCATTCCATAAATCATCCTAAAATCCTTAAAAATTATACTAAATCTACTCTGCCTATGCTCTATAAATGGAATAACAAAGCCTGGATGACAGCACATCTGTTCACAACATGGTTTATTGAATATTTTAAGCCCAATGTTGAGACCTACTGCTCTGAAAAAAGAGATTCCTTTCAAAATATTACTGCTAATTGACAATGCACCCTGTCACTCGAGAGCTCTGTTGGAGATGTACAATGAGACTAATGTTGTTTTCATGCCTGCTAACACATTCTGCAGTCCCTGGGTCAAAGAGTCATTTTGACTTTTAAGTTTTATTATTTAAGAAATACATTTTGTAAGGCTATAGCTGCCATACTGATTCCTCTGATGGATCTGGGCAAAGTAAGTTGAAAATTTTCTGGAAAGGATTTACTGATGCCATTAAGAATATTTGTATTTAATAGAAAGAGGTAAAAATACAAGATTAAAGGAGTTTGGAAGAAGTTGATTTCACCTATCATGGATGATTTTGAGGGGTTCAAGTCTTCAGTGAAATAAGTAACTGTAGATGTGGTAGAAATAGAATTAGAAGTGGAACCTGAAGATATAATAAATTGCTACAATCTCATGGAAAAACTTGAATGGCTGAGTTGATTCTTATGAATGAACAAAGAAAATGATTTCTTGAGATGGAAACTACCCCTGGTGAGGATACTGTGAATATGATGGAAATGACATAAAAGGAAGTAGAATATTACATAAACTAGTTAATAAAGCAGTGGCAAGGTTTGACTGGGTTGACTCTAATTTTGAAAGACGTTCAACTGAAGGTAAAATGTAATTAAACAGCATTGTGTACTACCAAGAAACCTTTGTGAAAAGAAGAGTCAATGGATGTGGCAAATGTCATTTTTGTCTTGTTTTCTTAAAATGCCACAGCCAGGGGTGACTGGGTAGCTCAGTCACTTAAGTGTCTGACTCTTGATTTCAGCTCATGTCATGAGATCAAACCCTGCATTGGGCTCAGTGCTGAGCGTGGAGCCTGTTTAAGATTCTCTCTATCTCCCTCTTCCCTGATCCCCTCAAGCTCTCTCTAGAAAAAAGAAATGCACAGTCACCCCAACCTTCCTTCAGCAACTACCACTCCAATTAGTGAACAGACACCAACATTGAGGTAAGACCCTCCACCAGCCAACAGGTTAAAACTCATTGAAAGCTCAAATGATAGCAAAATTTAATGATATAGTATTTTTAAAGATTTATTTATTTATTTATTTTAGAGAAAGAGTGAGCACATGAGTTAGTGAGTGGGGGAAGGATAGAGGAAGAGGTAGAGAATCTCTAGCAAACTCCCCATTGAATGTAGAGTGCTACACTGGGCTCAATCTCACCATCCTGAGGTCATGACCTGAGCTGAAACTGAGTCAGACATGTAAACAACTTGGCCACTCAGGGGCCCCAGCAATAAAATATTTTTAAATGAAGGCATGCATATTATTTTTTAGACTTAATGCTATTCTACACTTAATAGACTGTATTATAGTGTAAACATAAATTTTAAATACACTGAGAAAGCAAAATATTTGACTTATTTTATTGTGATATTCACTTTATTGCACTGGTGTGGAACTGAACATGTAGTATCCACAAGACATGACTTTAATGCCAATGTTCAATAGAGATCACGTAATTAGGAATTTGTGTTACAAATTGAAAAAAAGAGCACTTAAAGTTGTTAGCTGTTTATGCCTCTGTCCTTTAAAAATTTAAATGTGTGACCCATAAATACAGAGAACAAATTGATGGCTGCCAGAGGGACGGTGGGTGGGGGGATGGGCAAAATGAGAGAAGGTGAGTGGGAGCTACAAGCTTCCAGTTATGGAATGAATAAACCATGAGAATAAAATGTATAGCAAAGGGAATATGGTCAACGACCATATACAATATTGTATGGTGACAGAGGGAAGCTACATTTGTGGTGAGTGTAGCATAATGTATTGAGAACTTGAATCATTATGTCATACACCTGAAACTTATGTATCATGGTGCATCAACTATACTTCAATAAAAAATATTAAATGTATGGACACCTGGGTAGCTCAGTTGGTTAAGCATCTGACTCTTATTTTTCAGCTCAGGTCATAATCTCAGGGTCTTGAGATTGAGCCCAGTGTTGGCTCCATGCTGGGCTGGGGCTTGCTTAGGATTCTCTCTTTTCCTCTACCCCTTCCCCCAAGTAATGCACACACTCTCTCTCACTCTAAAAATTAATTAATTAATTAATTAACATCTGAGCATTTTTATAACTTTTTTTTAAATAAAACCATTAACCAAATTTCTATAAAGAAATAGCAGAATATATTTAAAAATCCAGTTCCGATCTGGTATATTTAAATAAATATATTTAAAAATCTCAGTTCTGAGTTTGTTTCAAAGTGATTTTTAAAAATTATATGTTATGTGGAGATACTGTGGAATAATAATGATACATAACTACACGTGGACTAATTTATGCTATAAACACTCATTTGAGCAGGCAAGAGAGAAACAAAACATTATTATGTTCACTTATTACAGAATCAAATAGTTTTTGTTTTGTTTTGTTTTTTAAGAGTTTATTTACTTATTTGACAGAAAAATAGGCAGAGAAGCAGGCAGAGACAGAGAGGAGGAAGCAGGCTCCCCGTTGAGCAGAGAGCCCAATGCGGGGCTCAATCCCAGGACCCTGGGATCATGACCTGAGCTGAAGGCAGAGGCTTTAACCCACTGAGCCACCCAGGCGCCCCCAGAATCAACTAGTTTGTCACAGCATCCTGTCCATAGGGTTAAAACAACCCAAAAATGCTCTTTTACATATTTAGTGGAGTTATGGAGAGTGAAATAAATCATATATTAGAAATGCTTATTTTTAGAAAGCTTTAGAAATTTATTATACTATAGCAAAATAGAAAAAAAAATTGCTAACTCAGCTATAAAATCTAGAAATGTTGCCTTTCTCATGACCTTTTCAGTCATGTGTCTCATGATATATACTTAATTTTATACACACACATATGCATAGATGTATATGCAAACCAATGCATTATTTTATTTTCCCTGTTTTACAAGTAAGGAAATTTAATGCAGAAATCATCTCTAAGAAAAGTAGAAAAAACTTTATCTGCTACTGCTTTGAGTTAGTATATTCTAATTTAGAAGATTTATCTTGCAACATTTAAAACTAAATGTGGCCACACAGTTTTTAAGTCATACAATATCTAAAATCTGCAGATATTTTATAATCATCTCCTTAATGTGAAATAAGGACGAGTATTTTTCCTTTAATAAGTTAAAATGGCTATTCTTTGCTTGAATACAGCAGTCAGCAGTCAAAACAAGCTTATTACAAGCTTCAAATTTTCCAATTATTTGTTTAACATATTAATGTATTTTTGTCTCCTATTACAAACTAGGATCAAATTTAAGAGGAAAATGTCCAACATTTTCAATACAATTAAGAAAAAAATTAAGGGTAACGAATACTCTAAATAAACAAAATAGAGAACAATAAATATGCATTCAAAGGCTTACCAACGATATTTTTTTCTTTAAAAAGTAATATTTATAAGAACCGTCAAAGGCAAAGGGATAATAAAATAGTCCATAAATAAAATTCCCTCATAGATCATTAAGTGCTAATTTCCCAATATATACGCATGTTCAAATGATATAAACATGACATAAAAGCTGAAATCATTTTGTGTTAAAGCTGGTTTATATATTAAATTTGTCAACCTGACCTTTAAGCAAATAACAAAAATAATATTCACAAATGACCTATTTTGACATTTCAATGACAAAACCTAAATGTCATGTTTAAATATTTGTTAAATATAGTTTATGGTAGTGAAAATTGAACAATTTTGGAGGAAGTTATTTGGAACTGTGAATAAAGAACCTTAATACCATCTCTTCCTTTTACCCAGTGATTCAAAATCTGAACAACTAGCCTAAGAAAATAAATATAAATATCCCTCAAAATTTAATGCACAGAGATGCTCAATTCATAAAAGTGAATAATTAAAAAGCATAAAGCCCTAATTGTCAAACACCTGGGGAACTGTTAGAGGAATCCAAGTGTTTTCTTCTTTTTGACAACATAAGAATAACAAAACTCATGTAAACCAGGAACAAAGGAGACTCTAACCCTTAATCCTTAGTGAGTAACGCTGCTATTGTTCCTTCCACGTGCCCACATGTTCTCAAGAGGTTTTTATCCTTTCCATTAGTACCACTTTGCTTCTTCATAAAACTTGATTCTCAGGACTTTGAGTAAAGCTTCCAAGAGGAATGAGAATCTGTACTAACTAAAGATGCAACCTACAGTTCTTACCTTGCCCATATCACTGTCTATTACCTCTCTCACTAATAGCATTGGAATTCAAGGAAACTGTGAGTAAATAGGACAATCTCCCTCCTTCTAAATCTCAAAGCAATTGGTTATTCCCATTCTCCCTAGGAAAAAGTCAATTTAATCTCCTCAGTGAATTTAGACACATAAAAGAAGTCTCCTTGATGCCCAACCATACTAATGGAATTTATCGCTTTATTCTTAAATGGCAACTCTCCTCCCATGGTCTCAGATTTATGGACTTGAATGAGGAAAGAAAGATTATAATTGATTCAAAAATTTCCTTTTGTGGATTTACAGGTATCAAGAACTATTTCAAACATTGTAAATATCATGTTGAACCACAAAAGTGTTCACTCAATGAGTTTATTCTAGTAAAGGAAGATATGTAATTGATAAGTAAATAGGAAACAGGGGGCAGTGTTTTTCTTTTCCTTGTATAGAGTCTAGAGCTGAGAAAAACAAGACATTTACTTTCTCAAATGGTTATTCTGGCTTTATAAAATTCTGAAATAGCCTTTCTAAGAGTAAAATACTAAGGATAAAAATGTGGGCACAATATTTATAACTTAAAATTGTAGAACTATCTTCTCATTTAAATCATATCTTCTTGTATCAAGTTCCAAATAACAAAGTTTTCAAGATACAGAAGAAATTTAAAAATATACTGAGAATCATAGCTGGAGGAAATCATAGCAGTAAGAACAATGGAATAGAATGAAAAATTACAATCTAATTGCTGATATACTCTTCAATCTAAAATTCAATCTGCCAGAGAGAAGAAATGGAAGACATTTTTCTTCTTTTCTCTGCTGTTTGCACCTTTGTTCAGAGAACCATTTATATAAGAAACAAAAAGCTAGACAGGAAACCTAAGTATGTGCATTTTATTTAAGAATAGTTTTTGAGGTGATCAATATGACCCCTTCTATAGATATTTTTAGAATATTCCTGGAAAACAACTGAATTGTATGCTAAGTATGTATGTAGGCCACAGTGGTTGGGGGCAATGACTGATATGGAGGAAAACTAGAGAGAGGGGGAATTACTATTACTAACTTATTGTATGAGACATTTTTAGTTCACATAAATTAAGCACTCAATATAGGACAAAAACAGGAAGAGCCTTGGCAGCATTCATGTTAACAACTGTCATTTTTGTATGTCCTTCCAGTTTAGTGTCCTAGAATCTAAAATGAAGGCTAAGGAATAGCCCACTTCAGCTCTGGTAAGCTCTACCAGCCGAATGCCTGCAAGGCCTGAGACATTGGGTAGAATATTGAAATACCACTCTACACTAATCTTAGCTGCGATAAGGATTTTTTATCTAAATTAAAAATGGAAAATAAGCAAGGCAAATCACCTATTGGCATACCCCTGGTCTGAATAAATCTATTTTCAATAGAGAATAATTAAGTAGAAGGAAAAAAAAAAAGATTGCATTGTTGAAAACTTGCTAAAGGGCATGGAAAATGGAACGGCCTCCTAAAGTCTCAAAGGAAGATCTCAACTGAGAAAAAACAGTGAATTAAAAAAAGATCTTTTCAAAAACTCTTTGAAATTCTTAACATGGAGACAACATGAGGTCAATGAAAGATAATCAAAATCATAGCAAAAAGTGAGCTAAGGTTTAAATATACATATGTATGGCAAATAAATTTTTCAAATTGAAAAATGTTTTAAGAAAATTAAATACCAACTGCAGAATTCAACTTTTAGTTAAGTATGTAACTGGCATGAAAGAAAAATTAAGAAATTTTTTAAGAGTTAAAGTGAAGGAACAGAGAAATGAAAATGCTTTTTTTTTTTTTAAGTAGAAGGTAGATACAGGGGACACATAAGGGAAATTAAAAATTGAGCAATTCTGTCTAAAAATAAGCCAAAGAAAAAATGATGGAAAACTAAAAGTAAAAGCTTCTAAAAATCTGAAACTAGAGACCTGAATGTGTTGTATTAAGAGGGGATTAGTGGTTGTAAGATTAAGGATTGTTAAGAAAGAAAACTAAAAACTTGTGAATTACAAAGATGAAAACAAAATCTGCAAGCATCTAACTAGAAAATAAATCAGGGTGTTCTTATTTTTATGTGTAAAATTACTTTTTATAAGGCCATAGGGGAAAAAATCGGGGGTATATGAGTTGTTAATCTAAAAACACTCCATGAGGCATCTAGGCGGCTCAGTTGGTTGAGCGTCCAACTCCTAATTTCAGCTCAGGTCATGATCTCAGGGTCCTGTGATTGAGCCCTGAGTCAAGCTCATGCTGGGTGTAGAGCCTGCTTAATATACTTTCTCTTTCCCTCTCCCTCTGCCCCTCCCCGCCATGCACACTCTCTCAATCTCTCTCCCTTTTTCAAAAACACTCCAGTTAAGATTTTATCAACCACGGGGTGCCTGGGTGGCTCAGTGGGTTAAAGCCTCTGCCTTTGGCTCAGGTCATGATCCCGGGGTTCTGGAATCAAGCCCGCATCAGGCTCTCTGCTCAGCAGGGAGCCTGCTTCCTCCTATCTCTCTGCCTGCTTCTCTGTGATCTCAGTCTGTCAAATAAATAAATAAAATCTTAAAAAAAAAAAAAAAGATTTTATCAAGCAATAACAACTATTTTATTTGTTTTCAAATAATAAGTGTAACATTTGCTTCCAGGTATGATGAAGAAGTTTGTGGCATACCAATGCTCCTTTTGAGAGCAACTATAATGGGAAAAATATTCAAATACATATTTTGATAGGCACTGGAGAGCTAATGAATCAACCTGGAATAGAGGAGACAAAATCCCCCACAGAGAAGATTTATGAAAGATGAACTGAAATTCTGTAGCCTTTTCCCCTTGGGGTATGTTCTGGCTCTGGACACCAGGCAACTGTTCAAAAATCTGGATTCTGCCTAGGCAGAGCTCACTGTTGGGAAGCAGAGATGGAATAGAATGTTTTGTCACTCAGAGGACTAAAAAGTCTTGAGAGGTGACAAAGAGAGGAATGAGAATTTAGCCTAATGAGAAGGAAGGAGGAAGAGTTGAGCCATTGCTAAGCTTATTTTTCCCTCAATATCTGCTGAAAAGTAGAGGTGCATGGAGTGTGAAGATAAAAAACTAAATAGACTCTGGAAAGCAAAGCAGAGAATTTAGTAGTCTCATCAGGTTGAGATGAGGATTAGAGTCTAGAATCTTCCACGTGAAGAGGTCCTGGTGAAATTAGTTGGAAATCCTGCCAGGTTTGGCCTATATGTGAAAACAAATCAGAAAAGATGGTTGTGGGCATTATAATGAGCAGAAGGGTAAGTAAGAACAGTATTCAATGGTTGATATCCTTAGGGTGGAAATAGATGTGCAGTCTGCCAACATTTTACTTAAACTGTAAATGACAAAAACCTTTACAGGGGCATTTGTTTTGTTTTGTTTTTCCAAACCAAGGACTTGAATCACCACAAGAGGGAGTCAAAGGAGGGTGACTATGCATTAGGAAAAGGAAAATTCCTGGACTTTTCAGAAATTACTGGGAACTGACATTAATTATTGAGAACTGATATTAATCCTTTGGAAACCAAAATGCCATTTTGGTTTGAGATTCCAAGTAGGAGCCAGTGGATTCAGTTTATTAATGAAGTTTTGGCTTAGGTCCATCTCATGATAGGGTCAATGTGTTTCTAAATGCATCTGTGGTTATTTCCTCACTGCTAGAAAGCAATATACATATTCATAACTAGAAGAATCCCTTTACTGGCTCTATGACCTATGAAATAAGAGCTATTACAATAGGATTTGCTAGTGAAAACCCACTATTACTGCTTCTCCCTGTAAATAGTTTATATGAACAGATAAAAGATCCTGAACAGTAACACAATATTGAAGGTGAACAAAGTCAGAGAACTGACAGCACCTGACTTCAAGACTTAGTATAAAGCTACAGTAAGAACCTGTGGTGAAGAAAGTATAGTACTGGTGAAAGAATCAATAAATAGATCAATGCAACAAAATAAAGAGCCCAGAAATAGACCCACATTAATATAGGCAACTGATCATTGACAAAGAAGTAAAGGCAATACTTCTTTTTGTTGTTGTTGTCTCTTCAACAAAAGGCAGTGGAACAATTGGATGTTCATATGCAAAAAAATGAAATTAAACAAACACCTTATGTCCTTCATAAAAATTAACCCAAAATGAATCACAGACATAAGTGTAGAATGTAAAACTAAGAAATTCCTGGAAAATAACCCAGGAAAAAAAATCTAAATGACCTTGGGTTTGGCAATGACTTTTTAGATACAACACCAAAAGCATGATCCATGAAAAAAGAAACTGATAAGCTAGACTTTACTGAAATTAAAATTTCTAAAAAACAAAATAAAGTAAAATTTTCTGCTCTGCAAAAGACTCTGTCAAGTGAAAGAGAAGACAAATCTCTGACAGAGAGAAAATACTTGCAAAAGATTTATCTGATAAAGAACTGTTATCCAAAATACACAGAGAACTCTTAGAACTCAATTAGAAGAAATCAAAAACCAGATTAAAAAATGGTTTTTTTAAAACCTCAGCAAAAAAGATATATAGATGGCAAATAAGCATATGAAGAGATACACCACATCATATGTCATCAGGAAAATGTAATTTAAAACAAAAAAATACCACTACACATCTATTAGGATTGCCAAAATCCACAACCAATGACAACCAATGCTGGCAAGAGATGGAAAACAGCAAGTCTCTTTCATTGCTACGGGAATGTAAACTGGTTCACTCACTTTGAAAATCAATGTAGTTTGGTTTTACAAGATAAACCCACTCTTGTCATATGCTCCAGCAATCATACGCCTTGTCAGTTACCCAGAGGAGTTTGAAACATGTCCACACAAAAATTGGCATGTGGATATTTATACCTACTTTATATATAATTGCCAAATCTTGGAAGCAACTAAGACATCCTTCAGTAGGTGAATGGATAAATAAACTGTAGTACATTCAGACAATGGAACAGTATTCAACACTAAAAGAAACGAGCTATCAAGCCATGAAAACACGTAGAAGAATTTTTAAATGTATATTACTACATGAAAGAAACCAATCTGAATTAGATACGTACTATATGATTCTGACTAGATATCATTCTGGAGAAGGCAAAACTATGGAGATGGCAAAATGATCAGTAGTCAGCAGAAGTTTGGGGATGGTGGTGGTAGGAGATGAATAGGTAAATACAGAGGATTTTAAGGACACTGAAAATACTCTGATACTTTAAGGGTGAATACATGTGGTTATACATTTATCCAAATTTATAGAGTATACAATATCAAGAGTGAATCATTATATAAACTATGGACTCCAGATAATAATGATTTATTAATTGTAACAAATTACTACTCTGGTGGGAATGTTGACAATGGTTAGGCATGTATGGGGACAGAAGGTATATGAAAAAACTGTACCTTCTGCTCAATGTTGCTGTGAACCTAAAACTGCTTTAAAAAATAAAGTCTTAAAAATTTTTCAAAAAGCTACCAGTGGTTGTGGAAAAAAATATATTTAGCCACCAAACTGATATCATGAAGTCAGAGCTAGCAGATGTCTGCATAGCCCCGATTTGTGTGATATGTAACTCACGGAGCAGGCCGTGAGGTCACCATGTGTACATGAAGCCATTGTCTCTGTCGAAGTTTCCAGGTCTGATAACCATGATCTTTTTCAAAGGATGGCCTCCACTTTCCAAATCATGAGAAAGTTCCTTTTATTGGTAAACTCTACCTTGGATCCATATATGAAAGAAGATGCTAGTGAAATATTTCCAACCTTGCACATGGTAATTGTACCAAATAGGCAACAAACAGACAATCCAGCCCAGTACATGCCCTTGTCCCCTCAGCATCCATACACAGACCTGCTAACCATATGCATACAGGAAAACAAACAAACAACAACATCAGCTCTTGCCCAGCCTGACCAATTACCCCTTATACAACACACTAGAGTTACACAAATGAAAAAGTAGCTTAAATGAACATTCATTAGAAATCCAGAATGATTTACAGAGCACCTTACAAAGTCATGAAAGTTAATTTTCCTATTTTCACTCAAAGTTTCTTACTACTGTTGAAATTATGTCATTTCTGCTTTAGTCATTAATATAAGCCAATAACAAATAGCAACTGAGCAAATTCCTTGTAAAAATTACTTTATTCTACTTGTTTATTTCTTTATAAGTGTTTACTTTGTCAGCATGCCCATCTGAAAATATTTTCTGTGCTCTTCTTATCATTATTTTGTTGCTTAAGTAATATGGCTTCCAAAGTGAACTGAAATAGGATATTTTAGAGTAGAAATCTCAAATGAGTACTTTATTGTAGGTGGTTTCTCTGTCTGATAGCCTGTGATCTATCACTCACACCCCACAGCCTTCCCTATATAAAAATCTCCAAAGAGCCTTGATTGCTTTTATCAATGCCCAGTGCCTCATCTTTAATGGATATTCTGAAATGGATTATGGATTATAGAAGGATGGATGGATGAATCAGTAGATTGACGGATAAATTAAGATAGTCATATAGTCCATTTATTTTTTCTTTACCTCCTTTTGTCCCTTTAGTGCTTTACAGTATTATCTCTTTCCCCTTTCAAATATCTCACACGTGTCAGCTTCTTAATTATAAATTTATATTAATGTATTTGCTTGCTAAAAGCTTAGTGCTTATGACAATAAGGCCTACAGAGTTACAGATATCATCTTTTGATGTCATATTACTGTTACATTTAAGAATTACAGCTTTTAACAATTTTTTTGAAGAACAGAATATGGCCAACCCTGTTTAATTCTGTTCACTCCCTAAGTTTTTAGTGTATTGGAAATGCATTGGAAAGACAGTGAGCACTAGGCGATCAGTCCTTCTTTCCTTACCCTGCATTCTTGGTTCTGTGTTTGCACACTGCAGTTATATATATGAGAGTGTTTCGGGCGGGTATTTTGACGATTTGCTTGATATAGTTTAGTTACATCATCCTACATTCTTCTAAATTATTCATACTTCTCAATTAAAAATAAGTTCCTTTTTCCCTTTTTCTTCTGAGGTATTCCCCCCACCACCTTTTTTTTTTTTTTTTCCTTAGTAGAAGTATTTCACTTGCAGGGAATAGTTTTTGTATCTCTAGACTATGTTCTATTTGTATTATATACTATGCCAATTCAGTACTTACTTTTCTCTTGAATATCATTTTTCTGAGATCATACATAAATGTTTCTCTCAAGTAACTTTTCCTCCAACCTATCACTAATTGCCTATAAGTGCTTTCTGATAAAAATTATCATTACTTTGGCTTTCTTTCTAAGTATCCTCAGAGCAGAATATTTCTAACAGTTTTGAAATTTTCCAATTAAGTGTTTGATATAGAAAGTAGTCTATCTTTTAATCAGAAACAACATTCTTTTCTTAAACTGCTTCTAAAAGTAGATGTTATCTTTTGATCATATGTTATCACTCTGTAACAAATACTGGACACACACTGAAGTGCTATTTTCCTTTGTTGTGTTTTTATAATTCAAATGTATCTATTTATAGATGTTCAGTTCTCTAAATGCACATACTTACTTTTGCATTTCTGTATTTGGCAATATACTAGGCTAAACTAGTTTCACTAGTTTAAAAGAATGGAATAACAATTAATATGCATCTAATATGTCCACAGGATATTTAATATTAAGCATGTGAATGAAAATGTGACCGCATAAATTATAATGGACAATGTGCTACAGCAAACTTGGCTAATCATTGTCCCTTGGCAAGAACAAACATCTGAAACATTCAATTACTGGTAGAAGGTTTGAGGTGAGTTGGGGTAGGAACTTATTTTCCTTCTCATCAAAGTCAGCTGAAACACCACCAACTTGAACTGGATTGTTGTTATTGGGAAAATATTTCAGTACTGACAGACTTCATAAATATATTCCACAAAGGTATGCTATAAAACATTATAGATGTTATTGCTTCTCTTCTTTATCTGGTGTCTTTCTTCTTTATTTTGGGCTTAGGGACCTTCTAAAAATCTGTTTCTGGGGAATGAATGCTTTCCAGTAGACTTGCTCTCCATTTTGACATATGATTTTGAATTAACTCCTCCAGCCTCCACAAGCTATTTTTTAGTACCTAACAGAATAGACCAACAGATTCACTTCTTAATTGGAGTTACAAACTCTCATCCAACTACCTAGATGTAGGTTTTCCCAAATCCTAGGTGACTTCCAGATCCCTCAAGTCTTTACTTCTTTCCCATAAATTCCAGCTTTCTGCTGCCCTCTCCTGGCCTACTATGGCATATAGACATTTATAAATTTGAGTTTTACATTAGAAGGAAGTAAAACAATTACTTTAAAAATTTAGTGTGTAACAAAATCTCCTGAAATCTTGTGAATACACTTAAGTTACAAAGCCTATCACCCAGCAATTACTATTCTGTGTATCTGAGGTAGTGGTCAGTAATGTTTGCCTTTAATATAGTTTTATTCCAATTCATGTGAACTATAAACCACACTAAAAAACTGGAATAGGTAGATTTGATTCAAGATCTTGTCTACAATATTTTGATCTCAGGAACAAGCCTTGATATTAATTAGCGAAGAAGTTATTTGCATGTTTTTCCATTGTTTAATTTTTTAATGTAGTAGCTAAACAAAAACAATTTTATTTTAGATGTATGTATTTGATATTCAAAATTAGAGCAAAATTTAAAGGAATATAAATACCTAGGTACACGTAGATACAATGGTGTCTAAGTCTTATATATTGACTAACTCTATATATTCTAAAAGTTATCTCCCCTGGCCCAATTTTGTATTTGGCTAGTCATTATAATGTATCAGCTCTTTCTTACTCCAATCAAATACTTTTAATACATTTCACTGATCTTTTCTGCACATATTGGGTCTTTAAAGATTGACTCTATCTATAAAATAAAACAAAGACTGCTCAAATGAGCAAATAATAGGTACAATAGCAAATACCCTTGTCACTGATGTCTATAACATTTTTCTGCCTCAGTCTCTAAATTTGCAATTCATAACCTGAGTCTCATATCAGAATTATCTGAGGACTTTAAGAATATAACCATACTTGGGTCCCACTCCCAGAGATTCTGACTTAATTGATTTGAGAGCAGGGTTTGTATGGATTTTTGAGAGATCCCCAAGTGAGGCTAATGTGTTCTAAAACTCCTTTCCATTTGGACTTTGGGTCAGGACACCGGTTGCTGCTAATCTGTTTCCCAGTTTCATGGGCACCCCCTATGCCTCACCTTCATTTATGGTCATCCTTATCCTGGAAATACTAATAGATTGTACAATCTCTAAAAATACAATAAAACTGACTGGTAGATATTTATGGTTTTGATATAGCTTGTTGGCTCAGTAATAAGGGGGAAAAATACCATTAAAGCCATCTGCTATTCTTTCACCATCAATCATTAGAAGTCTATTGATTTCCAAAATATTGCTAGGCAAAGGATTCTTGAGTCCTTGACTTTTTTTCTCAAATGTAGTTGAGAATATAAAAAAAGGTACTACAAGGTTTTTTTTTCCTGTATCCATTGCTTTTCCCAATAACATATAGTTATCTTACTTTCCTAATTATGATTCTGGAATTGAAATATATTTTTTGTTAGTCCTGACTTGCATGACATATCCAATTTGTAGCCATTCTGTACAAAGGGTTGGAAACAAATACAACATCATCATATAACAAAATGAAATTCTATAATAATTATTATATAGTTAAAGTTTTGAATGCATTTATCAAAGGGAAGTAAAATGGTTTTATATCACATATGAACAAAGAAGCTTTCTGAGTTTGGTCCCATTAGTATGAATTTGTTTAAAATACTGATTTACTATTTTAGAATAAAATAGAACTCCATATGGTCAACAGTCTCTAATGCTAGAATAAAGTTACAATTTATTAACTAAACAACTGGGTACATTTTTAATACCTCTTGCTAAATAATAATAAGTTCAGTGCACATAATATGAAAGATAATGTTTATCTAAATCTACAACTTGAAGATATCACAGAAATGTTAAATTCTGCATTTGTTCTTTAAATTAGATTGTATAAGAGAGAAGCTCAGGTTTGCAGGTTTGTACTTAAGTCTTTACTTAATGTACATTTTTAATTGGAAGAGATGAATTTAAGCAGAAATTTGGACTGCCTTTTAAATAAAGTCAAAATCTGGCTGTGAGAAAGGCCCTTATCATAAGTCCTGTGCCCAGTCCTTTCTAGGACACACATGATACAGAAACTTTTATACTTCATAGTTAGTACAGCCTCCCTTTTAGAGATAACAAACCTACATTTGTGGAAAGAGCTCTCAAAAAGCACTCTTGTCTTGAGACCATTGGAAAAGTGGGCTTGTTACCCCCAGAGACCCAGGGAGTCTGTGAATAAAAAGAGGGAATATACTAAGGGTGAATAAGGAGAGAAAGTAAAATGGAAGACCATTATTCCCAGAATACTATTACATTCACAAAACTTATTGGCACAGGGAATCTTTTATGGAAAATAGTGAAGCATCTGCTTACTTCCCATATGCCTGTAGAGAGCAGAGTGGTGACAGAGGACTACGTAGGCATGTTAACTATAGGCAATTTTCCAGAATTTGCAGGGAGACCTCAAGATTCTCAAACATTACAAACCATGTTTAACTAGATTTTTGGATCACAAAGGGGTACCAGCTTATAATTGGTTTATTAACAAATTAACATAACACTTTCAGATTTAGTAATTTAGTAGATTTAGTAAAATTCATTTACTTCTGTTGTTTTGTTATGCAGCACTGCCACTGGTACTGTATAGAGTCACTGAAAGCAACGCTTCCCCATATACACGTGTCCTAAAGAAGTGTATCCCTAAAATGGTCCTTACTTCCCTGAAAATAGGTGGAGCTTGGAAACCAGAGCTTTCTTGAACCTCAGTATCTGCTGATGTTGCAGCACTAAGTGCCAAAGTCTCTAGCTTAAACTAGTGAGCACAAAACAAAGTAGGGAGTCTGAACTGGGGGTTCAAATGTGAATATATAGATCATGACAGAAATGAGATGGCTGGTTGTCTATTCTATATCCATTTGATATGCACTTACAAAAAACTCTTCCCTTTCCACATATATTTTACCTCCAACCTCCACATCTAATTTCATACAAGGGCTATCTGTATTTACAGCATCCATTTCCCTCTTCAACCCACTGCAATTTTTCTCCTTCCCATTACCTTTAGAATATATTTTAACTAGGTGATCAACAATTCCCATGTGGCTAAATCCAATGGAATTTTTTTTAACATGTAAGTTTTTTTTCTTTTTTTGGAATTCTCTTTTCCATCTACTTTTCTGACACAACCCTCAATTAATTTTTTTTTCTACCACCTCTCACTTCTATTTCTGCCTTGCCAATCCATTTTCATTTACCTGATACAGTATTTAAATTCAGGATCCTAGTTCATGGGTCAGCAAACTATGGCTCATGAGTCAAATTCAACTTACTTTCTGATTTTGTAAAAAAGGTTGTTTTTTTTTTTAAGATTTTAATTATTTGTGAAGGCAGGGGGCAATAAGTGGGGAGGAGAGGGAGAAGCAAGCTCCCCGCTGAGCAGGAAGACCAACGCGTGCTCCATGCCATGACCCTAGGATTATAACATAAGCCAAAGGCAGATGCTTCACCAAGGCACCCCTGTAAATAAAGTTTTACTGGAACAAAGCCAGGTTCATTAATGTATATATTGTCTATGGACAAATAAGAACAACTGTGCTAAGATGTATAAGTGTGGAAGAAACCACATAGCTCTGAAAGCCTAAAATATTTACTATATACATAACCCTTCACAGGGGGGAAAAATGTTTACCCCAGTCCTAGGTATTGGACCTTGGATTATTTCCTGGTATTTTTCTAGTCATTTTTTAAATCTAAATTCCATTAGCCAAATTATAGTACATCATTAGTTTTTGATATAATGTCCAACGATTCATTAGTTGAGTATATCACCCAGTACTTATATCATGTGCTCTCTTATTGCCCATCACCCAGTTACCCCATCCCCCCAGCCACCTTCCTTTCTGCATCCCTCAGTTTATGTCCTGGAGTCAAGAGTCTCATATGGATTGTCTCCCTCTCTGATATCTTCCCATTCAGTTTTCACCCCACACCCCTATTGTCCTCTGCACTATTCCTTATGTTCCACATATGAGTGAAACCATATAACTGTGTTTCTGATTGACTTATTTCATTTAGCATTATACCCTCCAGTTCTATCCATGTCAATTTCTAGTCATTTTTATAAGACATCACATTGACTACCCTGCCTTCAATTTGTATCTATAAACAGGATGACTTCCAAATTTATATCTTTGGTCTAGGTAACACCTCAGAGTTTCACATTTTTATATCTAGCTACATACTTGCTAGTTCTAATGGAATGTCTCAAACTCAGGTTCAAAACTGAATTTATAATCTCAAACACAACACACAAAGCTGACCTCATCAGTTTCCTTTTTTAGTGAATGGCACCAGAATTGATTCAATTGCTTAAATCAGAAGACTGCCATTCACAACACCTCCCACTGTCTTCACCATGCCTAAGGCAACCAGTATAAAGTCTAATCAGTTCTACTATTTGATATCTCTCAAAGCTATTTAATTGTACTCATAACTCCATCTCCATATAAGTACCCCTAATCTCTCATCTGGACTATTGGAATAAACTTCCAATTCCTTATATATCCCTGCATCCACCGATATTTCTGTTACTCTATCTCCTCTATATGGAAAAAAGGGATATTTTTTTCAAAATGTAAACCTAAGTATTAACTGCACACTGTAAGATGTGATTACAGTTAACATACTTATAGCATGCCAATTGATTTTTTTTTTTTTGCTTCTATTATGGGGAGAATATATGGCTTATAGGACTCAGATATTTAGGAAATATTTAAAATAATTGCACACTAGTAATAAACCTTTTAAACCACTATCTAAATGCTCTAGTGATATACAGCTACTTATTGAATGATAAATTCTGCATATAGCTTACATCCCATTCATGGTAGCATACTTTATTTATAAAGCCAAAATACCATTGCAAACTATTCTAGCAGGCATTATAAATTCCCCAAACTAAACCTTTCTGGATTGCTCTTAGCAATCATGCTCTTTCAGACTTGCATATTTGCAATAAGCTATTACATGTCAGACACGAAGGACTTAAAAGAACTTAAAAGCCCCCTGCCCAGCATTCTGCCCATAGTTTCAGGCCAGAGTTTTAAGCACATTAAACACAGTACTTGTCAAACCTGCCACCCCCTCATTTCCCTGGATCCTGCATATAACTTTATCTGTGTCAGCCCATTCCTCAACTCCCACATCATTTTCAGAAAATGGCAGGTTCTAAATCACAAACTGAAATCTGGGTAAGTATCTCCAATAATTCCATGAAATAATGTTCCATTCTGTGTCTACAATACAAAATAAGCAATTTGTCAACTATATAATGAGTTTAAACATTTATCCTTTGTGACCTACTGTGCAGCACCACCTAACACTATCTCCCTTCTGTCTTTGCTTCCAAATTTATCCTCGGTCTCACCATTCCCCTGGAGACAAATGCTATTTAAATGGCATGATCCTATTCCTATGCCTCCAAGAATCAAGTCACCTGCCTCTCCAATTGCCTGAGTTAAAACTCATGCCTGACATTTGGAAAATTTATAGCAGCTACAAGAAATGGGTTGAGACCAATTAAGCCTACCATATCAATAGTGGACCTAAGCCTCTATAGAAGTTTAATTAATTAATTATTCATTTACTCATTTGGTCAGTATGCTGAATTATATTATTTGCCAATCACTTTTCTAAGTTTGAGGAACAGAGCAAGAAAACAAAATAAAGAGAGTGGCGAAATCCCTAATTTTATGGTGGAAGGAAAGAGATGATATATACATCCATAAGTCAAACATATAGCATGCAAGTTGTAATAACTGTTTTGGGGAAAACATAAAACAGGAAGGAAGGGGTAAGGAGTGCTTATCTTAAATGGTAGATGAAGGGGAAAAGTGATGTTATTAAACTGGGAGAAAATATCTTGGTCAGTAAAACATAAGTTGTGGGTACTTGAGTGTGTTCAGATATATCATGAAGACTAGTGAGTCTAGAGCAGTTTGAACAAGGAAAAGAGTAATAAAAGGCACCATCAGAGGGAAACAGGGAGGGTAGATTATGCAGGATCCTGTAGGCCATTACAGGGCCTACATAATTGGTTTTTCTTCTGAGTAAGATGAGAAGTTATGGGGATTTTAAACAGAATATTTTTAATATGATATGCTTTTTTAAAGGACCACCCTAGATTCTATGTAGAGAAAAATAGAAAAATAAGATGCACATACAAAATAGGAAGAAAAGTGCAAGGAATTCCAATTATTGATTGTGCAAGGAAGTGATTATTATGATGAACCATGGGACCTAAGTTGTGTGTGATGATGGAGACAATTCATTTTTGTTCAGTTAAAATCTATTGCAAAACTTCTGTTTAGACATGCAGTGGCTTGTTTCATTTGCAATGGTAGAAATGAGGTAAAGTATTTAAAGTCTGGATAAAGCTTGAAAGTTGGGTCAATAGGACTTGCAACTAGAATAGATGTTAAATACAAAATAAAGAGAAATCAAAGATGTTGCTGGCATGAACAAATTAGAAAGATGGATTTGACAATAACTAAGAATAGAAAGATTGTGGGAGGGACAGATTTGGGGAAAAAGTAGAGAGTTCTATTTTGAACATGTTAATTTTGAGACAACTATTAAATCTCCAGTAGAGTTGTTATGTGTGCTTTTGGATATGGGAATTTAAAATTCAGATGAGAGTGCCTATATGAAGATATAAATTAAAGAGTCATCAGAGTACAGATGGTATCAGAGGCCATGAAACCAAATGAAATTGCTGAGGATTAATATAGAGATGTAAGAGTTAGGAGGATTGAGCGCTGGGTCACTCAAATATTAGGAGGTTGGGGAATGGGGAAAACCAGCAAAGGAGACTGAGAAGAGACAGCCAAAGAAGGAAGAGTCTCAGAATACAAGTGAAGATCATGTTTCAAAAAGGAAAGAGTGGCTAACTCTTTTAATTCCTCCTGATAGGTCAAGTAAAATAAAGATTAGAACCACCATTAGAGGGCCACTGGATGGCTCAGTTGGTTGGACGTCTATCTCTTGATTTAGGCTCAGGTCAGTTTCTCAGGATCAGAAGATTGAACCCTGCATTAGGCTCAGCACTCACCAACAAGTCTGCTTATCCCTCTTCCTCGCCCCCCCGTCCCTCCTCCCAACTTTATTTCAAATAAGTAAATACAATCTTAAAAAAAAAGAATCACCGTTAGACTCAACAACATGGAAATCATTAGTGATTTTGAGAAGTATATTTTCCATAGAATGGTGGATTTAAAAGCTTGAAATACTTGGTGAGAAAGAAAGTATAGGCAACCCTTTAGAGGAGTTTTTGCTATAAAGTGGTAGATAATAATGTGTCAATAACTGAAGGGAAGTGTGAGGTACCAAGAAAGAGATTTTCCATAAAAACCTGAACCATGGTTAGTTACTAATAAAAAAAAAAAAAAAACTCTTTTGTAGAGAGGACAAATTGATGATGTGGAGATTAGAGTGAAAGATTGCCTTCCAGAGGTGCGATGGGGCTAGAGGCTGGTGAACTACTAGAATATTGCATTAAATAGGAACACAGAAGCATTCATATTAATAAGAGGAAAGAGAGTATAAGAGCATGAGAATCAGTAGATGTCTAATATGTGTTAACATACTTGGGGGGTTGCAAGTTCTCAGTGGAACAGGAAGAAAAATTATTAACTGAGGGTAACAATGGCGAAGGATAAGTTAAAGACTCAAAGACAGAGGATATGATATGAGATAGTTTTCTAAAAGGACAAGGGAAGAAGGGAGTAAAATTATCTGGTGCCACTAAAGGCCCACTGGTAATTGCTCTTTGGTTTTCTCTTCTGCCATGTACATAACAAAACAGGAAGAAAAAGGCAAGAATTCCAATGATCGATTGTGCAAGGAACTGATTATTATGATGAACCATGGGACCTAAGTTGTGTGTGATGATGGGGATAATTCATTTTTGCTCAGCTTTTATATCAAAGGTTAAGCTTAACAAATTTAATTTATTTAGGCACTGTTGTGGTATTAATATACTAGTAAGTTTCTATAGGAGAAGCAGATATTAATAAAATAATCAAACACAAAATGTAAAGTTACTATGGTAATAAGTAGTACAAAGGAAATGTACATGTTCCTATGAAATCATATAATAGGGGAATTTAAACATTTGGGAAGTCCAGGGAACTATTGACAATCAAGTTGTGGTCTGAAGAATAAGTAGAAATTGGTTAGGAAAAAAAAAAAGGAGGGATGGGGAGATCAGGGTAGTGGAGTCTCAGACATAGCAAACAGCATACCAAGCAAGTACATTGTGGGAGGAGAGAATAGCAAGTACCAGGGAATGAATAAAAATTGGGGCTATGAGGGTAAGAAGGAGCAAGTTTCATGATGAGGCTTAAGACATAGGAAGGGAGAGGCCAGATAATAAAGAACCTTACAAGCAGGGTAAGCATATAATTTATTGTCCAAACTATGTACATCTCTGATAAAAAGAGGTGTGAATAAAACAATTATACTTCCAGAGTAACAGATAGAACCTGGAACTGTGTTGGGCAATGTACATGTTGTCAACTCACTTGCATAGCATGTTCAGGTCCTAACACTTGATACTGAGAGGAACAGGAAATCATTGAGTATTTTTAATGCAGAGAGGTGATATAAACAGACTTGAATTTGCAAAGATCACTTTGGCCACAGTGTAGAGATTAAAATGGATAAAATGCTGATTGGCTTTTTAAAAAGTACTTAAAGCAGATCATACAGGAAATAATAGAAGGGTGTTGATGGAAATGGAGAGAAAAGATCAATTCAAGATATATGTATCTTGAAGTACATATATCTTGAGGCAAAACTAACCCAACTTTGGAAAAGTATGGTGAGAGAAGGTATTGAAACAGACTACCATATTTATGGCTTCAATAATTGATGGGTCATGGAAATATTTTGTGAAATAGGGAACATTAAAGGAGAATAAAATTAGGAGAAAGGTTATAAGCCCAATTTTGAAAATGTTTCTTTGGGGTAGTTTTGAGACATCCAGAAACAGATATTTAGTAGACCACTGGATATATGTGTGTAGCCAAAAAACCTCAGATTTTATGCTATATTAATTTTATCTGTTTCTTACATCAAATTAATTTCCAATTCTAAAGAGTAGAGATTTCCAAAATGCTAAGAAATTTAATATCTAATATTTCTGCCATTTCCCTTCATCATCAGGTTTTACTGCCCTTTCCTTCACATATTCAACCACCTTTTCAAACCATCCCTCCACCCCCCCCATCATACACTTGCGCTTGGAACCTCTGGTAATCATTGACCCCTTCTGTATCTCTTCAGGCAGATGCTTAATGAACTGAGCCACCCGGTGTCCCTCCATAAGGACTTAAAAATCAGTTTGTTATTGTCTACAAAACCATTTTCTAGGATTTTAATTGGAATTCTATTGAATCTATAGATTAAATTGGGAAGAATATTAGCAATATTAATGATATTGAATCTTCTCAACAATCAGTATTATTTATTTAAATATTCTTTGATTTCTATCATCAGTATTTTGTAGTTTTCCAATTCAGGTATCCAGGCCCTGCACATATTTTGTTAGATTTACACCTTAGTGTTTCCCTTTTTCTTCTTTTTTTGGTACTATTATAAGTGGTATTGCTTTTTTAAATGTAATTTCAAAGTATAATCATCAGTGTTGATCTATATGAAAGCAACTGACTTTTGTATATTATCTTTGTGTCTTTCAATCTGGCTGTCCTTATTAGTTCCAAGAGTTTTTTTTAATATACTTAGATATTTCCAGATAGACAATGAATAAAGAGTTTTATTTCTCCTGTTTCAATCTGCATACATTTTATTTATCTTTCTTATCTTTGTGCACTATTGAGGACTTTCAGCATGGTGTTTAATAGGAGTGGTCGAAGAGGTCATGCTGACCTTGTTCTTAATCTTTGGGGAAAGCAGCCAGCCTCTCACCATTAAATTTGATATTAGCTGTAGTTTTTTTTTTTTTAACTTGTTCTTTTTCAAGATGAGGAATTTCTTCTTTTTCTTAGTATCTGAGAGGTTTTCTGAAATCATGAATAGGTGTTACCTTTTATCAATTTATTTATTTATTTATTTATTTATTTATTTATTTTATTTACTTGAGAGAAAGTGAGAGAGCATGAGAGGGGAGAGATTCAGAGGGGGAAGTAGACTCCCCGCTGAGCAGGGAGCCCAATGTGGGACTCAATACCAGGACTCCAGGATCATGACCTGAGCCGAAGGCAGCTGCTTTACCAATTGAGTGACCCAGGCGCCCCTCAAATTATTTTTTAAAATTTTATTTATTTGCTTTAGAGAGAGAGCACATGAGCAGGGAGAGGGATAGAGGGAGAGAGAATCCTCAAATAAACTCCTTGCTGAGCACAGAGCCTGTTGGCAGAGCTTGATTCCACGACCCTGAAGTCATGACCTGAGCTGATTATCTAGAGCCAGAACTTAACCAACTGAGCCACCAAGGCACCCCTCAAATTATTTTTCACTGCCATTTGATATAACAATATGATTTTATTCTTTAGTCTGTGTAAATGGCAAATTACATTGATTAAATTTTCAAATGTTAAAATTCCAGATTTGCATACATGGAATTATCCCTTAATTATAACCACTTATTTGTGTTGTGTATTTTTTATAGCATTGTTGGATTCAATTTGGTAATATTTTGTTGAGGACTGTTGAATCTATGGTCATGCAGGATACTCATTTATAGTTTTCCTTTCTTGCAATGTCTTTATATGGTTTTGATGTTATAATGCTGACCTCATAGAATGAGCTAGGAAGTGATCCGCTAGCTAATATTTTCTGAAAGAGATTGTGGAGAGCTGGTATATTTTTTTTCATTAAATGTTGGAAAGATACAGAAGTAAAAGCATGTGGACCTAGACCATTCCTTTTTGGAAGGTTATTAATTATTGATTCAATTTATTTACTAATAATAAGGCAATTTATCTATTTCTTCTTTGTTAGTTTAGATTCTTTGTTTCTTTCAAGAAATTGGCCTATTAAATCTGAGTTATCAAATTTGTGGACATAGAGGTACCCATTCTATTCCTTTATTATCCTTTTAATCCATGGAATCACTAATGATGACTTCTCTTTCATTTATGGTATTGGCAATTTGTGACTCCTTTCTTTTTTGTCTTAGTCTATCTATAAGTCTATGAATTTTATTGATCTTTTCAAACATCAGCTATTGGTACTGGGTTTGTTGATATTCTCATGTCTCTGCTATAAATTTCACTATTTTTTTTCAAATTGGTATTATTTCCTACTTCTGCATGATTCACGCTTTAAGTTCTCTCCTTTTTCTAGTTTCCTAAGAAGAAAGTTTGGGTTATTTGTTTTATATCCTTCTCTTTCTAATATATTCACTTAATGCTATAAATTTCCCTCTAAATACTTGCTTTGTTGCGCTCTAGGGACTATAATAAGTTGTATTTTCATACTGATACCATTCAAAATCTTTTTTCAAATTTCCCTTGAGAGCCCTTCTTTGATTCATAGGTGGTTTAGAAGTGTGTTATTAATTTCCACATATTTGAGGATTTTCCAGCTATCTCATTGTGATTGATTTTTAGTTTAATTCCATTGTGGTCTAAGGACATATTTTGCACAATTTTTATTATTTTTTTAAGATTTTACTTTTTTAAAAAATTTTAGACAGATACAGAGAGAGAGAAAGAGCTTGAGTGGTGGGGAGGGGCATTGGAAGAGAATCTCAAGCAGGGCTCAATCTCATGATACTGAGATCACAACCTGAGTTGAAATCAAGAGTCAGATGCTTAACTAACTGAGCTACCCAGTCACTCTACAACTTTTATTATTTTTAATGTATACTGGTGTTATAGCCCAGAATGTAGTCTATTATGGTGAATCTTTCAAGTGACCTTAAGAATAAAAAGTACTATGGTCTTATTTGATGAAGTATTTTCTATAAATGTCATTTAGATCAGACTAATTGATAATGCTGTTAATGCCATCTGTATCCTTACTAATTTTCTTCCTGCTTGATCTACCAATTACTGATAAGAATGTTGGAATCTCCAGCTATAATTTATTTGCTTGTTTCTCCTTTCAGGTCTATCAATTTTGCTTCATATATTTTTTTGCATAGTTATTATATTCTAGCACATTAAGGGTTGTTATTTTTTGGAGAATTGATCCCTTTATATGACTATCCTTGGTAATATTCTGTGTTAAGTCTACTTTGTTTGAAATTAATATAGCTAATCTAACTTTCTTCTGATTAGTATTAACATACTATATCTTTCTTCATCCCTTTACTTTTAACTTATCTCTGTTTTATTATTTAAATTGGGTATCTTATAGGAAACATATAATTGGGTCTTTTTTGTCTACTTTGATAATCTCTGTCTTTCAATTTGTGTGCTTATATTATTCTCATTTAAAATGATTGATGATATATATATTTTAATTAATGCATATATTTGTTACTGTTTTCTATTTGTTTCTTTTGGGATTTTTTTTGTTTCTTTCTCCTCTTTTTGCTATCTCTGGTTTTAAGAGTACTTAAATGATGCCATTTTTCCCTATTTGATCATATTAAATTGCCTTTTGTAAACAACTGGTTTCATATGGTTTACAACACACATTTTAATCTACTCAAAGTCCACTTTCAACTAACATTATAGCACTTCAGTGTGATATAGGTACCTCATAACAGAGCTTTCACAGTTTCTGTCACTATCACTTGTAATATTATTTACACTCCTTTCACTTATCCATATGCTATAATCACCCAATAAATTGTTACTATCATTATATTAAACAGTTATCTTGTAGATAAAGAATAAAGAAAATTCAAGGTTTTATTTTGCTTTTATTTATGCCTTCTCCAGTGTATTTCCTCTTATTATAGATCCAAATTTCTGACCTATATCATTTTCCTTCTACCTAAAAAGTTCTCTTTACACTCCTTTCAGGGAAATTTTGTTGGTCATAAATTTCCTGTTTTTGTTTATCTGAGAAAATATATATTTATCTGTTTCATATGAAGATAATTTTTAACTTTTCCAGCTATGGAATTCTAAATTGGTCTTCAAAAAGTTGTTAAATATGTTACTTCATGTTATTCCTGCTTGCATTCTCATGAGAAGTCTGCTGTTAGTATTCTTCTTGTTCTTCTATTGGTAATATTCCCCTTTATTTTCCTTTCTGGCCTCTTGCAAGATTTTTTTTTTTTTTTTTAAATATGACCCTGGGTGTGGGGTCTTGGATATTTACCCTGCTTGGTTTTCTATGGTCTTCCTAGATTCGCAGTTTTATGTCTTTTATTAATTTTGTGAACACTTTACCGTTACTACTTCAAATATTTCTTCTGCTATGATCTTTTTTCTTTCTGACATTCTGATTATATATCTATTACACATTTTGAAAGAGCCCTACAATTCTTGCATGTTCCCTTTCTTTCATTTTTTTTTCCTCTTATATTCCAGTTAAAAAGTGCTATTGGCTTATCTTCAAGTTCACAAATTCTATTCTTATTCATTTTAAGTCTACACATGAGCCTGTTGAAAGCATTTTTCATTTCTCTTGCAATGTTTTTAATTTCTAAAATTTCACTTTAGGGCCACCTGGGTGGCTCAGTTGTTAAGCATCTGCCTTCAGCTCAGGTCATGATCCCAGGGTCCTGGGATTGAGTCCCATGTTGGGTTTCCTGCTTGGCAGGAAGCATGCCTTGCCCTCTCCCACTATGTCTCTCTTTCTTTCTCTCACTATCTCTCTCTTTGTCAAATAAATAAATAAAATCTTAAAAGATAAGTAAATAAAATAAAATTTCATTTTAATTATTTCTTAGAGTCACTATCTCTCTGTTCACTTTACCCATTTTTCTTGTATGTGGTGTAGTTTTTCAATTAGAGCCCATTTGTTGACATTCACAAAGGTTGACCCAGTGATGTAGCCTTCTCTCTCTGTCCACACTCTTCCCTGATTGTAGCATCCCTGATATCTCCTGACTGTCTTCCCCCTGCCACCTATTAAATGAGATAAAAAGGCTACAGGAGGCTGTTGTGGGAGGAATTCTCTTCCTCCAGGTAAGATAAGGTTCTCATGAAGTCTTTTCTGCTGGACAGTAGTCATTTGTTAGGACAAGGTTCAAGGGTATTTAATAGTGATTTCTTGTTCCCTGCATGAGGGGATCTTTCTTGAATCTTCTTCATGAGGATCTGGTGAGGTTCTCTGAAAGAAAGTCTACAACAGGGTAGGCACCACCCCAAAACTGAAGTCCACAGGAGGTTCTCATCCTCATTCTCATCTACATATAGCCTCCAGAAAATCATTAAAATTTCCATTTAAGTATTAATATAAGTTTATGGTACCAGTAGTTTTGTTCAACAAAAGCAGATTTTGACTGTAATTTTCTAGATGTGCCTGTCTTTCCAGATTCTGGGGTAGAAGTTTTATCTGCAAACCAATGTCTCTTCTGACTCAAAAAAAATGCATATTGCTTTTAAGTTGTTCAGCTTGTAAAAATGGGAATGATGAATTTCAAGGTCTTTACATGTCGGAACTGAAAGCAAAATTTATAAGTTTTTTTAAATTAAATCATATTTGCTAAAATATTAAGTAGTTTTTAGTGATAGAATTTACAGGTTTTTTTATACTTTGTAATTTACATGTTTTAATACATTCCCAACTTTCTTCACCGAACATCTAAAAGCATTAACAATAATGGGACAAATATTCTAAATTTATCAAAATAATTTGATATGGGTGTATCTCTGGGAAAGTGTATTTGGAGCAAATTAACACATAAAAATAATAGTATGCCTTTTAAAAACAAAATGTTTTAACTTTTTATTTTCTCATATAAAAAAATGGATTTTACACCTTAATTTCTCTCCACTTTGTGATAAAAGATTATGATCCACGTATCTTTAGAAATAGTTTCTACCATTTAACACATCATTGCCCAAATAAAATATTAGTCAGTTTTATGCATAGATTTTGCTTCTTTTTAATTATTTTTTCCTAGGATATAAAAAGTTACTGCATAACTGGGGTCAAAGTTATTGTATTGGTTGCCTATCCAACCAATACACAATGGAAAATGAGAAGAATACGAAAATCTTGTAAACTAATCTATGTATATTTTGAAATGTGACTGCACAACTTTGTTTCTGATTATCACTTTTTCCTTTGCCATTGTCTTTGGAGATATTTTATATTTATAATCATAGCATTCCCATGTGAATATCTGATTCCAGACTTTACTAGCTGTTTGAGAATTCTTTACTAGATTAATGACAGTATTTACTTTCCACTGGTGATAATCTGAGCATCAACACTTCCCAATTACCAGTTCTTTACAGGGGTTCTTTTGAAACAGAATTGAAAAAATATAAACAGATAACCGGGCGGGGGTGTTGTTTTG
Organism: Lontra canadensis; assembly: GCF_010015895.1. Classification (NCBI taxonomy): domain Eukaryota; kingdom Metazoa; phylum Chordata; class Mammalia; order Carnivora; family Mustelidae; genus Lontra; species Lontra canadensis. The sequence continues at coordinate 4,482,207 of NW_022631036.1, forward strand.
TTTTGTTTTGTTTTGTTTGCCATAGATGCCATGAGCACAGTGAGCCTTCCAAGAGTATGTCTTCTCATGTTGCCTATAACCCAGATTAAAAGGTTGCCCAAAGGAGGGTTAGATTTAATATTGTGGAATAGATCATTTCCTTGTCTCAACATGTATATGCAATTCACAAAATAAAGTAATGATCTCAGATAAATCAAACCAAACATTTTATTCTAATAATGAGGCAAATGCAAGAAACTGCTGAGTTAAGCACTATTTTCTTTTTGTCATTACCTCAGCTAATCAGCAATACAAGATTTTGTGAAAGTGAAGATTATTCAAAGATTTAAACCTTAACTGCAGTTTAACAAGGGGTACTATGAAAGATATATATTCAACAATAGGCTTCATGGGTTTCATATTTGTCCCAATAATTACTATATGGTAATAACCTTACCACTTGTTCTTTCATTTAATAAATATGGATCATCTAGTAAGCTCCATGTAAAATACATAAAGGACTTAGCACTTGTCAAAACCAATATAGCCTTTTCTATCATATTTTAGACCTGGTTGAAAATACATAAAAAGGAAATAAGCAATTAAAATATAGTTTAAGTGCTCTTATATAAGAGATAAGAACTCAATTACATATGTCTTTCATTTTATAAAATATTTATAATGGAGCACATGGGTGTTCAGGTGGTTAAGCATCTGCCATTGGCTCAAGTCATGATCTCAGGGTCCTGGGATTGAGCCCTGCATTGGGCTCTCTGCTCAGTGGGGAGTCTGCTTCTCTCTCTCTCAGTCTTTCTCTCTGCTTTCTCTCTCTCTCTCTCAAATAAGTAAATAAAATCTTTAAAAAATAATGGAATAAAATCTTCCTAATGACAAAAACTACACAGAAAAATCACACAAAACCCTAAGGAAAAATTTCTTTTTCATTTTCAGAAGTGAAGATATATATACAATACAAAATATATATTAGCAAGCCAAAATAGATTAAAATGATACGTTATCATTCAACTAGATCTTATTTAATTACACAGAAATGTTTTAAAGTAGCAAGATAAAATAATTGCATAGTTATAAAATTTAGAGATATAAATAGTTTTAGCTCAGAATTTTGTTAGCTAATGTAAAATGGAAACCAAAACTGGTTATATATTTTATATTATTAGAAGGCAAAACTTAACAATTCTACAGAAAAAAAAGATGTTCTTTTCCAGAGCTAAAGACAATGCATCATGTCTTTTTAAAGGACCAAGTGTTTTTCTGTGTCAAACACTGCATTGAATTTTATTTGTTTAATGTTTTAACTCTTTTAATGCACATTAATAAAATGTGGAAATAAACTTTGAAAATAGAAAAATATTTTAGATATTCTGTGAGTCCACCAATACCAAAACTATATCTGTAACATAAATATAGGTTGTGATGACCTGATGGAAAGAAGTAAATATTGGGCCATAAACTGAGAATGATGAGGATATGTGGTTGCTTCTCCACAGAAGTGAATTTTAAACAGAAATTTGAAGAATGAGAATAAACCTGTCATTCAGAAAAATGATGTAATATTAAAGAGCTTAATACATTTCTGGGTATAAAAAAAATCAAAGCAAATGAGAGAGTGATAGGAGATGAGATCGGAAAAGTACAGAAACTTCAGATCATGGAAGCAAGGAGTTGAGAATTTATTTTGAATAATAAAGAAGGAATGAGTTTAAGCAAAATATGGCAGAATTGTATTCGTAGATTCTGACAAATGAATGAAGAATGATGACAAATGAATGAAGAATGATGGCAAAGAAGAATAGAGGTGAGGAGACCAAAAATTCTTGGTCAAGAGATGATGGTTGCTTGAAGTTGAATGGTATCCATGGGGAGCAAAATGAATGTAAGAATTTGTAAATGCATTTGAGGAAACACATTTGTTTTTCACTTTAATACTAGATAGGAGATGGTTCCATTAATTAAGTTATGGAATCTTGGGGAGAGTCTAGCTTTGGAGGTAAGGGAAAGGAATCTCAAGAGTTTCAACCTGGGTATATTAACTTTAAAATATTTGTGAGATGAGAGATTGGAGTTCAAGTAGGCAAGAGTGCATCAAGTCTGTACTTTGAAGGAGACTTCAAGGCTCAAGATATTAAGTTGAACTACTTCACATATAACTAGCACTTAAATGCATGGGAATGGATGATAGCACCTAGAGAAGGAAAATTAAAGTAGAAAATAGGATCCACAAGCAAGACTTTATATATTCCATTCAGAGGCTACTGGGGATTAAAAAAGAGATTAAGAAGCCATCAGCCAGAAGCAAAATTAGAATGAATTAGTTCCAGAAACTAAGAAAAGAAAAGATTTCAAGCACAAAGTAATGCACAGATGTGTCAAATATTCCTTCAGCATTGAGTAAGATGAGGTCAGAAGAACCATTGGAGTTGGTAACATGGAGATGTTCTTGACTTTATATTCCTCAATGTAAGAAAAAAGATGCTTTAACAGAGCGTAGAATGTGTTGAAATGGTCACGGAGATTGAAGCTCCTAAGAAGGCATTTGTGCACAACCCTGAAATGTCTTTTGCTCTAAAGGTAACATTAGGTGTATGAGGATAAAAGATCAAGAAAGTTTTGTTTTAAAGCTTTTTAAAAAAAGATATATCTATTTTTTTTAATAAGGACTCTATGTAGGCTATTACAGGGATGACAAATATCATCTTCCAGTAGTATTTTTAGGGCTAGATTGAGATAAAGAGATTATAAATGAAATTCTTACATGACAAAAAATATGAAAATATTGAGCTGCATATCTCAAAGTGAAGTATTTCATTTCTATATGAACTTCTGTTTATAAGAAGACTCAATCATTCATTCAACAACTATTTATTGAATACACACACAACTAGTATGTGTGTGAACACTGTTCTGGAGACAAGCAAATATACCACCAAAGAGATAAGATAGAGACCCTTACTACCTTCAAAAACTTATACGTTTTAATGTGCATATAGGTTTGAAGAGAACAAGATATATGGTGTTACTCATTTAGTCCACTTTCCTAACTTGCTAACACTCATAAAATCTACAGGTCTATAAAAATGCTATAAATTTGTGATGATAAAGAGGCTATGAGTGCTGGGTAAGAATTGATAGATCAATGGAACAGATTATTTAGGCAATTACCAATAAAAACGATCAATGGAACAGTATAAGTAGGCAATTGTAATAAACAAAATGCTTGCAAATATTCCAAACACTAAGAAGAAAACAAAGAACACTGAAAAATAAAGAAATAGATAATGTGTAGATGAGTCCCACAGAGGAAGCTATTTAAATTATGTGTTTAGAAAGTGATGTTTAAAATGTTCTCCTTATTTACCTAATTAACATATTAAAATTTCATTTCCTATTGATCAAATTGGAATTTCACAAGCAGCTGAAAGAGTGCAATAATAACTACGACCCATAAAATCTTATTTTATGGGTTTAAATAAAAACTTATTTCTAAAAATGTTATAGCTATGCCCAATGGGAAAGGGGAAATTTCCTTACTTCTCGGCCACGTATATAAAAAAGAATGAGAAGAAGAAGTTAAGCCCAAATTAAGTTACGCCCAAGTTTATTATGCATTAGCATTGACTTGTGATTACCCATAAAGCAAGTGCAACTGAAAGATGCTCTGACTAATGTTTACAGAATAGATGGGGATGCCATACATAGCTTAGTTTCAGTTCCGCAACTCAAACTCGAATTTGGAAGCAAGTTTTAAAAAATTATTTTTGAAAGATCTGGGCATACTTTGCGTAATACTAATTTCTAGTACTCAACAAATATAAGCATCCTTGCATTCATATGATAACAGGATGTGTTGCTGTATGCCCAAGGGATTCAGTTATTTCTACAGTATTTCATAGATATTTTTTAAAAGCAGGACTTCAAATTGGTGTTAAATTCCAATAAAGAGCTTAAAATATTTCACTTGAATAGGACAAAAAGACCTCAAATAAACAACCAATGTAACAAAGTACTAATAAAATTTTTTAAAAAGCAAGCAAGTAAACCATAAAAGTTAAAAATCCTTGAGTAATTACCAGGTACCAGACACTGTAATGAGCTAGCTTATTTCGATTAGTATGGCTTATGTCTAGTGTGCCAGGGACACTCCTGGCTTATACGTGTTCCTCCAGCATAAGAATAATAGTGCCCCCAGACAATGTCAAACTGTCACAGCTTAGATAATAAACTGTATCACAATCAATATTTAATCTTTATCAGATAGGTACTGCTATAATCATTCTCTTTTTTTAATAAGAACTAACTGAGGCTCAGAGAAAACTTGCCCAATGTCCAAAGAAAAAGTAAAGCTAGGCTTCAAACCTGTGTAGAACCAAATCTTCCCTGGGTTTCTCAGTGCTTCTGTAAAAAGCTCTAGCCTATTGAGACACTGAGCTATATATGAATAGAAAACATTTGCCTATACTTCCACTAGAAGTATTTTATTCTTTACATACTATGCAGATTAGATCTGTAGGCTTTTGTTTAGCTAATTATGCTGATCAAAAATGTAGTAAAATGGGGCTCCTGGGTGGCTCAGTCAATTGAGCGTCTGATTCTTGATTTTGGTTCAGGTCATGCTCTCAGGGTTGTGAGATGGAGCCCTGCATCAGGTTCTATGCTCAGCAGAAAGTCTGTTTGAGATTCTCTCTCTCCCTTTCCTTCTGCCCCACACTCTGCTCATTCTCATTCTCTCTCTTTCTCTCTCCCTCCTTAAAATAAATAAATCTTTTTTAAAAATGTAATAAAATTTCTGTTATCTCCCCAAGAAGTCCAAATGGCTACAGCCTAGTCTTGACCCTTAAACTAATCTCTTAAGGGGTGACAAACATGGGTGCTCTATTTCCTTAGATATTTACATTTCAAGGAAGAATGAGACCCAAGATCTTGGAAACATCTGTAGGTCATAAAAGTTAAAGACACTAGAGCTTATCAGGACCTTGGCAGGATATGTTTATACTCTAGAATGTTAAAGTGGAAACCTAGGATCCTTCCCAACCTATATCCAAAGACAAAAGGGGAGGAGGAGGCAACTGTCTCTCCTCCTGTACATTACATGCAAATAGAGAAAATCCATGTTTCTCCCTCTTTCACCTATGGAGTGATTCTCACTCATCAAGGTAATTGTTCCATTTGGCTTTCATCACGTCACCCTAGAGGTAAGGACCAGAACAAGGGGAATCAACAGAATTATTGTTGTGTATGTAATTATAATAACTAATATGTCTCTTATCCAGAATACCTTATGTGCATATTCAGGATAAAATTAATAAAGATTAATATAAAAACTCAATAAATCCAAGCTGTGCAATTCAAGAGCCTGTCAAACCACATTCTTTACTTACAAAACTGAGAATGTCATAAAGCCACAATAAAAGAATTGTGTAGTAATTTAACAAAAATGAGAGATTAATTGAACAAAACCCATGAACAAGAAATAAACATTAGTGTAAGAGAATTTTAAAGGAATAATCCATTTTAAATTGGCAGATATTTTCATTAATATCTTTGTATTTAATGTTTTTAAAAATATCAACTTAGATACCCATATATTAGATATTTTATAATAGTCTTTATGCAGTAAGCCACAGAAAAAAATTAAAGGCAACTGGATTAAATAGTCATTAAATAAGAAGGATTGAGTTATAAGTTTAGGAGGAATAAAATAAATTATAAAGCTAAAATAGAATTTATATCAAAAATAATATATACTAGGAAAATAAAGCTATATTAACATTTTATATTTGCCAAATAAAAATTAAAAATATCTATATAAAATAATATAAAAACACTTTAAAAGACAAAAAATAATAAACTTAGAAAATGGTGAATTGTACTATCCATGTAATACATAAATTAAAGTAATAATGAACAATACTGACTATTGCATAGCAAACAAAAAATGATAGAATCAGATTTCTCAAAAATAACAGTAAAATGAGTACATTAATTGGTGCTTACAGAAATATGATCTGAATATTCTTTTTGAGAACAAAAGATATATTTATAGACAACTAAAATTTTCACAAAATTTAAACTAGCAATCTCTTTTTTGTTACTCTAATACAATAATAGAGCTAAAATATTAAACCTTGAATTCTAAAATTATATGACCTGTATTACTCAAGCTCACTTGATATTTATTGATGTTAACTTTGTGATCTAATACATAGCCATTTTTAAAACTATCACATGTGCTTTAGAAAAAGGATATACATTCTGTATGTACTTTGGGGCACAGAATTCTATATCTACTGTCAGATCAATTTTTTTAATAGGTTACTCATTTCCCCCATAAATTAATTTTTTGTCATTTTTATCACTTTTTATAATTTCTGACATATATTACAGTCTTTTAGTATGACTTTTAAAAAAATTTTTATAGAATTTTTATTTGATGTTTTTCTTCTTTGAAGAATTCTCATTCTCAACTAGGAAATATACACTGTCATATGTATATATGCATATATATCATATATATTATATAAGCATTTTTGATGTTCTCATTACATCGATTTGGTGTCCTGATATCTCACTTGAGGATGTATTAATTTTTTAATATGACTTAATACTTAGTAAGGTTCTCATAATTCAAGTATGTGTCTTATTCAGTTTTAGGCACTTTTCCTCCATGTGTCCTTGTCTTCATTTCCTATTCTGTCTTTCTTTAAAGTTCTATGTATTAGATATTGTCATTTCAGAAAACATCTCCCCTATCCTTAACTTTTCTTCCATGCATTCTATTTTACTTTCCCATTGTTAACTCAGAAAGAGTTTGTCCTATTGACATTACCATTGATTAGTTTTATCTTCATCTGTGCCAGTTGTGTTACTGAGCTATGTTATTGTTGTTGTTGCTATTTCATTAGAGTAAATTAGAATGATGAGACAGAACTGATTAAACCATTGGAAGCAACCATGAGATCCCTATAATCTAACTCAGGAGAAAGAGAACTCCCCAGGATAACAGCAGAAAAAATTCCCAGGATTAATGTGCAAAAAAGCTGAAAGATAGCAATTCAGACAGAAAAAAATCAAGATTTCAAGAGGAAATGTTTCCAAGGGGTTGGGGTGTGGGAGGGGAGAAGAAGAAGAAGAAGAAGATCTCTTGCACAAGAGTTGAATTGTGACCCCTCCCTCTCCAAAAAAATATTAAAATCCCAATTCCCATAACTCAGAATATGACCTTATTTAGAAAGAGAGTTGCCATGGTTGTAATTAGTTAAGATGAGGTCATACAGAAAAATGATAGGCTTAATCCAATACAGCTGATGCCACTATAAGAAAAGTAGAGACACAGAGACATAGACACACCACAGGAGATGGGGGAAGAAGGGCAGGAGAGATTGGGAAGAGAAAACCATGTGAGAAAGGAGGTAGAGACCGAAGTGCTGTAGAGGCAAAACAAGAAGCCAAAGATTACCAGCAAACTACCTAAAGGTAGAAAGAGGCAAGGAAGATTCTCCCCTACAGGTTTCAGAGGGGGCATTGGATCTGCTGACACCTTGATTTTGGACTTCTAGACACCAGAACTATAAGGCAAGAAATTTATGTTTTAAGCCACTCAGTTTGTGTTAAGTTGCTATGGCAGCTTCAGGAAACTAATACAACCATAAATTACATAATTGGAATAGAAGATGTAGGAGAAATTCTTTAAGAAGATATTGAAAGTTATAAAAAAAAAAGTTAGCTGTGAATATAAAGAAAATTGAATAAATTATGAATTAAGGCAATAATTAGTTAAACCAACAAGAAAGTAATCAAGAATTATATCACAGCACACTGAAATGTTTAGCTATGAATAATATTTAAGTAGGCTTAATAATATAAGCATTCATTATTGATTTAACAAGAACAATATGATCACAGTAGAATGATGGGAGAAAAAAGCAAAAAAATAACACTGCCAAAGATCTAAATTCACATCTACCATAATAGGAATTCAAGACTATGAAAGTCATATTGTCTGTGTGTCTGTGTGTGTGTGTGTGTGTATACATATACCACATATTTTCTAGTCATTCATCTATGGAAAGAGACTTGGGTTGCTTCCATATTTCAGTTATTATAAATAGTGCTACAATATATATATGGGTGCATATATCTTCTCAAATTAGTGTTTTATTATTCTTTGGGTAAATACCCTGTTGTGGAATTACATGTGCTATTTCCAATTTTAATTTTCTGAGGTATTTCATTTCCAAGACATTTTATTTCACCTTTGATTTCTTCATTGGTCAATTGGTTGTTTGGTATCATGTTGGTTAATCTCCACATATTTGTGATTTTTTCCAATTCCCTTCTTGTGATCGATTTCTAGCTTTATATCATTTGGTTGAAAAGATGTCTGATATGATTTCAGTTTTCTTAAGTTGATTGAGACTTTTTTGTGGCCTAAGATATGATCTATCCTGGAGAATGCACCATGTTGCACTTGAGAAGAATGTGTATTCTGGTGTTTTGAGATGGGAAGTTTTATATATACCTATTAAATCAATCTGTTTTAATGTGTCATTTAAGGCTGAAGTTTCTTTATTAATTTGTTATTCTCTAGAATATGCTCTCTGCAATCACGTTCATAGCTTCTAGATGTGTGGCAAGCCTGAAGTCTGTCCCTCAGGGTAAAGCCCCAGGACAAGTAAATAGGTCTTTTTCATAGAAAGACTGGTGGTGCCCTGCTGTCTATGTAGAGCTGTGGGGTTGGTAGCCCACCAAGAACTGTCTCTCCAGTTGTTACAGTCCCACAGGACCGAAAAACATAAGCTCCCCTGGCCACCAGCACCAGGTGATCAAGGAGTTCCCCTGTGTGGATGACACACAGCTGCTAGCTTTAGCATGGCAATGAGAGAACATAGGGTCATGGCATGTCCAAAGGCTTTTGCAGGACAGCGGATAAACATGAAGGAATCAGGATAGAGGAAGTTACAGGCACCTGGTGGCTCAGTCAGTTAAGCGTATGACTTTGGTCATGATCTCAGCATCCTGGGATCCAGCCCCACATCAGGCTCCCTGCTCAGCAGGGCATCTGCTTCTTCCTCTCCCTCTGCTCCTTCCCCTCCACTTTTCTCTCTCTCTGCCCCCCCTTTTCAAATAAATAAATAAATAAATAATCTTAAAAAAGAAAAGATAGTAAAAGTTACTATCAAGATAGAGGAAGAGTTGGGGTACCTGGGTGGCTCAATGGGTTAAGCCTCTGCCTTCGGCTTAGGTCATGATCCCAGGGTTCTGGGATCGAGTCCCGCATTGGGCTCTCTGCTCAGCAGGGAAACTGCTTCCCCCCTTCTCTGCCTGCCTCTCTGCCTACTTGTGATCTCTTTCTCTCTGTCAAATAAACAAAATAAAATAAAATAAAAGAGGAAGAGTGAAAAAATGACACATGCCAGTGCCCTCACCCACAGAGAGAGTCCCAACATTCCCTGCCTCTCAGGCAGACGCTTCAAGATTAGCAAATGAATCTCCTTCATATATAGGCTAAGTGCATTTCAAACTGCTGCTTTTTCACTGGTCCTCAGGGCACGTGAGTCCACCTGCAAGCTCTTTAAGAGATGTTTCTCAGTTCCTTACAACTCTTCAGATCTAGATATGAGTCTCAGTAGTTTTCAAAGCCAAATGTTTTGGAAGTTCACCTCTCTGTTGCAGATCCCCAAAGCTGGGGTGTCTCTTGTGGAGCACTTCAACCCCTTGCTTCTCTGGAAGAAGCTCTGGGAGAAGCTCTGGATATGGGGGATTCTTCCTAATTGTGGGTTACTGGGCCAGGACTTGAACTGTGGGAATGACATGTCTCTGCCTATTCTACTCATCTCAGTGTGGCCCTTTCACCATTTGTGGTAAAGGAGCTGTTCAGCTACTTTTCAGGTCTTTTTCAAAGGGAATCATTCTATATCTAGCCTTAAATTTGGTGTGTACATGCTAGCAGGTGAGTTCAGACTCTTTCTATACTGCCATGTTGGACTGCTCCTCATTCCTTAATTTTCAAATCAGTAGTTCATCACAATTTGTATACACCTGAAAATAACACACACATTCTGTTTTGGATTTTGAAACTGTAATAGCCACGCACTACTACTGAGGGAAAAAAAGGTCACAAGAGATAAAAGGATCACATTGAGAGCCCTCTTTAAAGTAAAATAATTTTTTAAATTTTTCATGTAATCTACACCAAACTCATTTTTGTTGATTATTCAAAAACTGTGCCAAATACTTTAAAATACATATAGGGAGCATTATTATTATCTTTTTGGTTGATAATGATTAATATTTTTATACATATTAATTTATTTGAACAAAAAGATATGAAACAAGAATAACATTGTATTTTTGCCCTTCTGTCAAAGCTTTTTCAGTTGAGTAAATCAGATTTAAATTCAGCTCAAGTTATTAGAATGTCTGCTTGCCACCCGGGGATTTGTATCCCTGGGGATTCTGTAGATAGACTGAGAGATTGATATGATGATAAAGCGCTCTGAGGATCTCAGAAAATATTCTCAGAGGGACATAAAAATAAAAGGATAAACAAATAATACATTTTGGAAAAAAAATATTGAGAATGCATTTACATCTAAGCACATAAATATACCCAATTACTAGCATTCTTTTGAATCATTTTTTAAAGAGTTGAAAAATAACTCAGAAGTGAAGGCATTCTGAAAATTCAGGACTCCTTCATTCATTGTTGTTTAATAGTTAGATCTTCACTTATTTTAACACTCTGAAAACTTGGTGCTCACAGTCCAAACTGGTTCTTAACATGGACATAACATTTTAAGAAAAAAAATTGTTTTGGAAACTGAATATATTTTCAATGATTTCATTTGAAGATTATTTCTAGCAGAGGAAGAAACAAGGGTTTATTCAGTTTCTTAGTGAAATTAGCAGGGTTTTTTAAAGATTTTATTTATGTATTTGACAGAGATCACAAGTAGGTAGAGAGGGAGGCAGAGAGAGAGAGAGAGAGAGAGGAGGAAGCAGGCTCCCTGCTGAGCAGAGAGCCCAATGCGGAACTTGATCAGGATATACTCAGGTGACACATTTGTTTCCAGGATAAGACACACACATTCTACACTCCTTAAGATAGAACATACCTAATTTGCACTAATAAAGAAAACTATACTCCCACCTCTTTATCTACATCCAATAAATACTGTGGGCCACAACTAACACTGAGATAGTTTCCTAATTTAAATTGAAATGAAGCAAATAATTTTATAAGCTACCTCTCTTCAGGAAATTCTGGCTAAAAACAAGTCACATTAAATCTTAAATATTTTTAGATCACGAGGGCCTATTACAGCTCTCTATGATGGCCATATTTTATCCTATGGTACTTTTTTTTAAAGCTTCACAAAAAAATCCAGATTCTTAAATGTGCTTCTAGCCCTTGTGTATTTATCTGAAAGGCAGTGCAAAGTACCAATTGACTCCTTTAAATGAACCACTTGGGAAAGTAATGGGGACTAACTCCAAATAACGAGAGGTCAAACTGTGTCAAGGAAATGTGTTTACTATCTTATGTTTTTAAAATTCTCTTTTTAGAAAAGCCTGTTAGATTGTCACCCAAGTTAAGTGACATGTCAAATGCAAGATGCGAGAGCTTCTGTTAGAAGCACAGTGGTGGGGGCACCCGGGTGGCTCAGTCAGTGAAACATCTGCCTTCGGCTCAGGTCATGATCTCAGGGTTCTGGGATCGAGTCCCACATCAGGCTCCTTGCTCAGCAGGGGAGCCTGCTTCTCCCTCTCTCCCCACTCATTCTCCTTCTCTCTCTCTCTTTCATAAATAAATAAAATCTTAAAAAAAAAAAAAAGCACAGTGGTGAACTGTAATGCCAACTAACTCCAGGTGTAAAAGGAAACTGGCATTGCAACCTGTATCCTCTATGTAACATTTTGAAAATGCTTAAAATGCCCAGTGCCTCACTGGGTGATGGGCATTAAGGAGGGCATGTGATGTGATGAGCACTAGGTGTTGTACGCAGCTGATGAGTCATTGAATACTACATTAAAACTGGAGATGTACTATATGTTGGCTAACTGAATTTAAATTAAAAAAAAAAAAAGCCCAGTGCAACATTTCTATCAGTGAGAAATGTGGAATTATTGGAAAGTTCCATTTTCCTATTACTGCAGAAATTCAGTTAAATGTCCATTAATTCTCAAGATTTTGCTTACGAGGTCATTTCCTACTTAAAAAAAATTAAATTTAAAACTCATGTTCATTCATATTAACTGGTTAATTAATCTATGGTTAGGATAGTCCTTCTTATTTTTCAAACACATTGTTACTTTATTTTCTTATATTTTTCTTTCCTTAAGATCTAAAATGCTATAATGTTTCATTTTTTAAAAGATTATATCTATTTATTGACAGAGGAGGAGATAGAGAGCACTAGTAGACAGAGTGGCAGGCAGAGGGAGACGGGGGGAAGCAGACTCCTCACTGCACAGGGAGCCCAATGAGGGGCTGGATCCCAGGAGCCCAAGATTATTACCCAAGCCAAAGGTAGATGCCAACTGAGCCACCCAAGTGCCCCAATGCTATAGTGTTTCAAAAAGTGTTTAGCATTTAGTAAGCAGGATGTAATCGTTTTTAGTTTCTTTTTTTTTTTAATTTTGTTATTTAAATTTCAGCTAGCATAGAGTGTAATATTGGTTTCGGGTGTACAATAGAATGATGTAATTTTAAGGATGAAATCCAAACTGCAGCCCATTTTGCTATTTTCTCCTCTTTTTGGACATTTGTGTATGTAATACACTAATGGGCTATATTTAGGATGATATCCACTATCAGATAAGTTTTCAATATTATTTTTGCTCTTTAGCCAGTTGTTTATTAATATTGATATTAACCATGGGGCCCCTGGGTGGCTCAGTGGGTTAAGCCTCTGCCTTCTGCCCAGGTCAGGATCTCAGGGTCCTAGGATCAAGCCCTGCATCTGGCTTTCTGCTCAACAGGGAGCCTGCTTCACTCTCTCTCTCTGCCTGCTTCTCTGCACACTTGTGACCTCTCTCTGTCAAATAAGTAAATAAAAATATTTTAAAAATATTGATATTAGCCAGGCTTCATCAAAACATAATTGCCTTTAACAAAACAATTGGCAAATAACTGAGTTGTAAATGTTTGTGTTTGGACTCACTAGAATAACCCTTATTTATTTAGGGTTATCAATTGATCACACATATCAAGAATGTGAAAGTGCTTGTTGATCCTAGTTCTTTTCCTACTATGAGATGCAGTTCATGAACAGCCCAAATGTTCAGCCTTATGAACCTGTGAATAAATATAAAGTCATGTTTCTGTATTATAATAGCTTGTTCTTTTCTCATAATTGTGGCATCTCAAACTTCTCAGCAAAACAGAATACTCTCTCATTATTACTGAGTGTCTACAAAGGAGAGTGTCATTTGTTCTTATAATGTAATGGGTTCCCAATAACTGCAACTCAGTGTCTTCCTTTACTGCTAATCCAGCCCCTCCTTCTCATTGCCTACTGTTCCTTAAATCACCCTAAGTGATAGATTTGTTCTAACTGCCAATGGAGTTTCTTAGGAAATAATTGGCAGGCCTGTGCTATAAAGGTGAACATTGGATTCTGAATCCAGAAATAAGGAATGTCCTTGCCAGAGATGTGTCTCCTCATATCCCCAAACTTCCCACTCTCTGTGATATGAGAATGCCAGGTTCTGAAGAGAGGCAGAGAAAATGGCTACCTTCTCAACTCTGAACTCAGATTACTTGTATATGTCTCAAACCACAATATTTGTGTACAAAATCTCAAGAAATTTCTCCTGAAAGTGAGTTTTTCTGCCTTTTCTCTCAGTTTCTTATCTTTTGCAAGTATCTCTCAAAGTAAAAATCAACAACAAAAATCACTCATGAATACAAATCAGCCACCCACTACAGAAGTAAAATCTCTCCACTGCAGCATACACAAAGACATATTTCTCCTACTTTCCCACTCCACTCCACATAAGAATAATGCAAATTTCCTGAGACACGTAACTCCAGCCCATCTACACCTTCCTCTGGTGTACACATTACTTCTGGTTACCTGTATCCATCCAAAGGCTATTCAGCTAATTTGCCCAAAATGAAGAAGCACCCTGCCCCAGATATAAACGGAAGTATCTACCTCTAGAGACAAAAGAAACTATGATTTTAAATGCTTATTTTGTCTACCTGTATATCAAAAATAATAGGTTACAGTTTCATCCAATGTCCCAGTACAGGTGGAATTCAAATGCCCTTGCTCACCTGAAACAGTTCCATTGGTTATGACTCCACCTGGTTTAACTGAAGAAGTCTGCTAAACACATGTTTACCCTTGCATGAATAAAACACTAGTTCAAACCATTAGTTGTGAATTATTGTATTGGAATACAATATATCTAACAACTTGACTATTTTCAGAAGGATAATACTAAAAATATAAAATAGCATTCATCAAATATTTAAGCATATGATAAACACTATGCTAAGAACTTCACAATATGATGAAAAATACATGAAAATTCTGAAATTTTATGAAAAATATATGAAAATCGCCAAATGAAATGGTGATTTGTGGAATTTGAAATGCAAAGAGTATGAAAAATTGGAAGTTGTCAGCACATGAGAAGTAGGAACAACATACATAGGGTAACCACAGAAAACAACAGAAGAGCAGCATGAATGTTAGCTTGCGATTCTTGCTTCTAACTCAATTGTGTCATCAATAAATACACCAGACTTATATACTACAAACTTTTTAGACTTTTTGTATTTGTCCAAACTGCCTCCTTTCCTTGAAGCACCATCTCCCAGCGCTTCACCTTGGAAGACTGTTTTCGGTTTGTCCCACAGCTCACTGATGTTCTGGGTTTTTATTAAGTCTTATTTCTCTGTGTGTTTCATTTTAGATAGGTCTACTGCTGTTTCCAATTTCACCAGCCTTTTCTTCTACAATGTCCAATTTGCCATTAATTGCATGCAGTATATAATGCATCTTACCCATTGCAGTTTTTCTCTTTTTTAAACAAAGATTTTATTTATTTCTATGAGAAAGAGCAGGAGTGTGGGGAGAGGCAGAGAGAGAGGGAGAAGCAGACTCCCTTGCTGAGTGCAGAGCCCATTGCTGGGATTCAGCCCAGGACCCTAAGATCATGACCTGAGCCAAAGTCAGATGCTTAATCGACTGAGCCACCCAGGTACCCCAGTTTTTATCTTTAAAAATTCAATTTAATCTTCTACTTCTCTACTTAACCTATTCAATTACTCCTCAACCTTCCTGAACTTATAAAATATAGTCATACTGTTTTTTTTTTTTTTTAAGATTTTATTTATTTATTTGTCAGAGACAGAGGGAGAGAGAGCGAGCGAGCTCCCTGCCGAGCAAGGAGCCCGATGTGGGACTCGATCCCAGGATGCTGGGATCATGACCTGAGCCGAAGGCCGCCGCTTAACCAACTGAGCCACCCAGGCGTCCCATAGTCATACTGTTTTAAAACCCTTTTTTACCAACACTATCATTGTTATCAGTTTTGGCAGATATTTCACCATGTGAGGATTATATTTTTTTTTGCTCTGTTTTTTGCATTCCTGTAGCTTTTCTTTGGATGATAGACACTGTAAATTTGTCCTTGTTAAGTACTGGATATTTTTGTATTCCTTTGAATGTTTTTGAGATTTATTCTGGGATATACTTAAGTTTCTTACTTGGAAAAATATAATCTTATGGGGCCTTGTTTTTAAACACTTTGGGGGTAAGACCATAGCAGCAAATACTTGAGACCTCATTTTTTTCCTACTGCTAAGTACTATACAGTATGCCCCATGAATTATAAAGTTTTCCACCCTGACTTGTGGAAAAAGGCACTATTTCTGGCCATGTGTGAACTCTGGAGATTATTTCCTTGAATTGTTTTAGGCAATTAACTCCCAACTTTAGATAGCTTTCTCACAGGCATGCCTTGATCAGTGCTCAATCGAATACTCATGGGATACTGGCATCTCTGCATTTCTCTCTCTGTGCAGCTATCCATTTTTAGTACTGTAGCCTGCAAACTCCAGCCATCTTGGCCTTCCCAAAATCCCAGTTCCATCTCTCACACCCAAGGAGACTAGCAGGCCCCATCTTATTTACTTGCTGTACCAACATCTGCTATCTCTCTTTAGGTAGTAAACCAGAGTAATTAAAGTGGCTATAGGGCTAATCCTAAAAACTCACCTCATTTGTTTTTCATCTCTAAGAGACTGTGGTTTTGTTGCCTATGTTCAATGTCTTGAGAAACTCTTTCATATATTTTTATTGTTTTTTAAATTGTTTTAGACAGTTCTATTGACTGAATATGTCCCTAAAATTCATATATTGAAGTCCTAAACCTCAGTGTGGCTATATCAGGACCTGGGCTCTAAGGAAGTAGTTAAGGTTAAATGAGGTCCTAAGAGCAGAGTCCCAGTTTGACAGGATTCATGTCTTCAGAAGAAAAAAAAAGCATCAGGGATGCCTGTGTGGCTCAGTCAGTTAAGCATCTGACTCTTGGCTTTGGTTTAGGTCATGATCTCAGGATCACGATATTGGGGTCATGAGATCAAGCCCTGTGGTTCCACTCTCAGCAGGGAATCTTCTCATCCCTCTCCTTTGGCTCCTCCCCTGGCTCACTCACCCTCTTTGTGTGTGTGTGTCTCTCTCTTTCTCTCTCTCACACAAATAAAAAATAAAATCTTTTAAAATTTTTTTTTAAAAAGAAGAAATACCAGATCCCTCTCTTTCTCTTTCTTTCTCTCTCTCTCCTTTCACGGGTATACAAAGGAAAGGTCATGTGATGACACAGTGAAAAGGTGGCTGTCTACAAGTCAGAAAGAGAGCCCTCATCAGAAACCAAGTCTTGTGGCAACATGAACTTAGACTTCTGGCCTTCAGAATTGTGAAAAATTAGTCTCTGTTGCTTAAGCTACACAGATTGTGATGTTTTGCTGTAGCAGCACAAGCAGAATCATATAAGCAGGTAGATAAGCCTTGTTTCTCTATGTTAGCTGAAAACAGAAGTCACAGTTAAGTAATTCTAATCATGTGCTCAAGACACAAAATACAGCAGCTATAGCGATACAGAAAACATGGAAGTGAAAGCAAGGATCTTGTATCAGCAAAGTCCAGTTATAGTAACACTAAGAACATTTATCAAGTTTTTAATCATGTGTTAAGCACAGTGTTAAGTGTTTTGGTTTCATCATACCACTTGTTTCTGTTCAAAAATCTATAGAGAACTCAAGAACTTCTACTCAGCATGAGACAAACTCTCCCTGGATCTCTAAACCACGATAAACAGTAGTAATGTCTTGAGACTTTTGTGTGTCCCTGGCCCCTGCCCAGATTCTTATGCTGTTTTATCTTTCATTCTTGGTACCAAAATACTGCCTTTAGTCTCATTAGGCATCCAAATTCACCAAAGAATTGCAATTAATAAACTATAGTCAAGTGAATGTGTTAGAACTAAAGACAATATGTTTTGAATTAGGAACTTAGCAGATAGAAAGAATATCAAATTAAATAGAGAGAAGTACAGTTCACCCTTGAATGACATAAGTTTGACCTACATAGGTCTTCTTATATGTGGATTTTTTTCAATAAATACATTTCTGTACTGTAGTGTATTTGTACTGTAAATGTTGTATACTGCAAATGTATTTTCCATTCCTTATGATTTTCTTGATAACATTTCCTTTTCTTGAGCTTAATTTATTATAGAATACAGAATACAATACATATAACATATAAAACTTGTGTCAATCAGCTATTTATGTTGTCAGCATGGCTTCTGGTCAACAGTCTAATAACAGCTAATTAGTTAAGTGAGTATCAACTTCTGCATGGCAATTTCTGACTGCATAGAATTCACTGCTCCTAACCCACTTAGTTCTTCAGGGGACAACTGTAGCACACATAAAAGCTAGAAATCAGAACAACAGAAAATATGGAAACAGCAGTGAAAGCAGGAAAAAGAATGGAATCAATAGAAAAGTTAAAAGAATCTTGTAGGATAGAAATTAAAATTTCTATTTATATGTTTAGAAGGAGAAACAAAAGAAAGTGGATCAGAAGAAATTATGAAGAGAAAATGTTTGAAAAAATGTTCCAGAAATCATGAAAGACATCAAGACACAGATTAAAGAAATTCTGAAAATCCCAAGAACGATAAGGATAAGGAAAACTACTATAATATGCATCAGAGTAAAACTGCTAAAACCAAAGACAAACAGAAAATACTAAAGCACCAAGAAAAATGTATATCCAAGCATACATCAGAGATATCCTTGACTCAGTTCTAGACCACTACAATAAAGTGAATATCACAATAAAGCTAGTCATTGTCTCAACCATGTGCTTAAAGATATTCAGCAAAATTAGACTGAAAATTTGTTTAGTGTAGCCACGTTCCTTAATTAAGATAATTAAGATCTTTTAAATAATTTGCTGCAGTTTCTACATCAGCACATATTGCTCTACCATTCACTGTTACATTATAAAGACAGCTTCTTAAATGTCATGAACCAACCTCTGCTAGCCTCAAATTTTTCCTTCTTCAGCTTTCTCACTTCTTTCAGTCTTCACAGAATTCAAGAGAGTTGGGGCCTTGCTCTGGATTAAGCTTTGGCTTAAGGGAATATTGTGGCAGGCTTGATTTTCTATTCAGACCACTCTAACTTTCTCTATAACAAGCAAAAAGGCTTTTTCATTTTCTTATAATTTGTGTATTCACTGGACGTTTAAATTATCCTAAAGAACTTTTCCTTTGCTTTCAGAACTTGGTTAACTGGCACAAGAGTGTTAGCTATTGGCTTATTTTGGCTTTGAACATGCCTTCCTCACTAAGCTTAATCATGTCTAGTTTTTGATTGAAAGAAAAAGTTGACAGGAGGAGTCAAGTTGGTGGAGGTGTAGCAGACTGAGATGACATCAGGTCGCAGGAGTTCAGTTAGATAGTTATCAAACCATTCCAAACACCTACAAACCCAACAGGAGATCAAAGAGAATAAGAGCAGCAATTCTAGAAACAGAAAACTGACCACTTTCTGAAAGGTAGGACATGCAGAGAAGTGAATCCAAAGTAATGGGAAGATAGACTGCAGGGGGAGGGGCCAGCTCCCAGCAAGTGGTGGAGCAACAGAGTACAAAATTTGAACGTTTAAAAGTCTGCTCCACTGAGGGACATGGTTCCAGAAGCTAAGTGGGGGTGGAGCCCTCACAGGGACAGTATTGCCTCAAGTTCTGCAGGGTCACAGAAGGTTTGGGAGTGTCTGAGTGTAACAGAGCTCACAGGTACTAGAGTAGGGAAGCAGGCTATAAAGACAGAGCTGAGGAGTGAGCTCTTAGCTCAGGATTACCTTAAACTGTGATCCATGGCACAATCAGGCAGTGCTCTTTGAGCAGGGACCCCACAAGTGGCTGATCCAGGGAGAGCCACTAGAAGAGCAGAGTGGCAGAAATCTGTTGGATTTGGGTACTCCAAACAGGGCTGTGTGCCAGAGACAAACGCTCGGTCACAGGCTGGGTGAGATCAGAGCGCAGCCAGAGACCAGGGAGACAGGAATGACTGAGTGCTTTTCTCCAAGGATGCACTAAGAAGTGCACTCTGAGCTGTCAGCTCCACCAGCCAGAGATTGGGAGACCCCCATTTTCATTCCCGCCCTCCAGAGCTCTACGGAAAGTGTTCAGGGAACAAAAGCTCCCGAGAATGAACTCCAGCAGATTACTTAGACTGCCCCTGGCAAGGGTGGGGCAATTCCAATTCAGGCAAAGACACTTGAGAACCACTACAATAGGCCCCTCCCCCAGAAGATCAGCAAGAACATACAGCCAAGACCAAGCTCACTGATAAAGGAGAATAGCGGAATTCTAGAGGAGGGGATAGCAAAGCACGGAATTCATGGCTTTCTCCACATGATTCTTTAATCCTGCAAAGTTAATTAAATCTCTTTCATTTTATTTTATTCTTATCCTAATTTTTTTAACTATTCCTCTTTCTTTTTTTTCTTATTCTAAGTTTTTTAACTTTTCCACTTTCCTCTTTTAATATTAACTAGTTTATCTTAACAATACCTTTCTTTAAAAAATATTTTTAAACCTTCATTATTATACTCATATCTTCTACTTCATTGTATCTAACTTTATTTTTTGTATACATATAGGGTTTTTCTTCTAAAAAAATTTTGGGCTATAACTTCTTCTAATAGATCAAAATATACCCTAAATCTAGCAAAGGGCTTTGTTCTATTCTCCAGCCTGAGAAAATTCTATCCGCTATCTTTTTCTTTCTTTTCCAACAAACTTATCAATTCCTTTTTTAGAATTTTTTAAATTTTTTAATTTTTTTAAATTTTCATGTCTACAGTCATATTCCATCCCTTCATCATGTTTTTCTTTCTCTAAAATTTTGGGAGATAATTTCTTCCAAGAGACCAAAATACACCCAAAATCAAGTGGGTGGCTCTATTCTATTCACTAGTCTAATATATATATATATATATATATATATATATATATACACACACACATACATATATACATATATATATATATATATAGTCAAATTTTTTTAATTCTTTCAAAAAGCTTCTTTTTATCCCATTCTTCTCCCTCTGATTTGGGGTCTCTTCTGATTTGGCTGGACATTTTTCTGGGGTCTTTCCCACTCTTTCAAGTATTTTATTTTCTCATTCATATATTCTTATCTGGATAAAATGTCAAGGCAGAAAAACTCACCACAAAAAAAAAAAAAAAAGAAAGAACAAGAGGAAGGACCAAAGGCTAGGGACCTAATCAATATGGACATTGGGAATATATCAGATCTAGAGTTCAGAATGATGATTCTCAAGGTGCTAGGTGGGCTCAAAAAAGGCACGGAAAGTATTAGAGAAACCCTGTCTGAAAAATAAAATCCCTTTCTGGAGAAATAAAAGAACTAAAATCTAACCAAGCTGAAATCAAAAAAGCTATTAATGAGGTACAATAAAAAATGGAGGGTCTTACTGCTAGGATAAGTGAGGCAGAAGAGAGAATTAGTGATATAGAAGCCCAAATGACAGAGAATAAAGAAGTTGAGCAAAAGAGAGACAAACAACTACTGGTCCAGAATTTGAAAGATAAGTGATACCATAAGACAAAACAATATTAGAATAATTGGGATTCCAAAAGAAGAAGAAAGGGAGAGGGGGGCAGAAGGCATATTGGAGCAAATCATTGTAGAGAATTTCCCTAATATGGCAAAGGGAACAACATCAAAATGCAGGAGGCACAGAGAACCCTCCTCAAAATCAATAAGAATAGGTCCACCGTCATCTAATAGTAAAACTTATATGCCTTAGTGACAAACAATAAATCCTGAAAGCATCCCAGGACAAGAAGTCTGTCACATACCATAGTAAAAATATTATATTGGTAGCAGACTTATCCACAGAGACCTGGCAGGCCAAAAAGAACTGGCATGATATATTCAGAGTACCAAATGAGAAAAACATGCAGCCAATAATACTATATCCAGCTAGGCTATCATTGAAAATAGAAGGAGAGATAAAAAGCTTCCAAGACAAACAAAAACTAAAAGAATTTGTAAACACCAAGCCAACTCTACAGGAAATATGGAAAGGAGTGCTCTAAGCAAAGAGGGAGCCTAAAAGTAGAAGGACAAAAAGGAACAGACACAATATACAGTAACAGGCAATACAATGGCACTAAATTCATATCTCTCAATAATGACCCTGCATGTAAATGAGCTAAATGTCTCAATCAAAAACACAGGGTATCAGAATGGATTAAAAAAAAAAAAAACACATCAATATGCTGTCTACAAGAAACTCATTTTAGACCCAAAGACACCTCCAGATTTAAAGTGAGGGGGTGGAAAACCATTTACCATGCTAATGGACATCAAAAGAAAGCTGGGGTGGCAATCCTTATATCAGATCAATTAGATTTTAAGCCAAAGACTATAATACATGAGGAGGAAGGAGACTACATCATACTCAAAGGGTCTGACCAACAAGAAGATCTAACAGTTTTAAATATCTATGCCCCTAACTTGGGAGCAGCCAATAATATAAACCAATTAATAACAAAATCAAAGAAACACATCAACAATAATAGAATAATAGTAGGGGACTTTAACATCCCCCTCACTGAAATGGACAGATCAGCCAAGCAAAAGATCAAGAAGGAAATAAAGGCTTTAAAGGACACACTGGACCAGATGGACATCACAGATATATTCAGAACATTCCAAACCAAAGCAACAGAATATACATTCTTCTATAGTTGACATGGAACAGTCTCCAGAATAGATAACATCATGGGTCACAAATCAGATCTCAACTGGTACCAAAGAGATCACTCCCTACATATTTTCAGACTACAAGGCTCTGAAGCTAGAACTCAATCACAAGAGAAAATTTGGAAAGAACCCAAATACAGGGAGGCTAAGAACATCCTTCTAAAGAATGAACAGGTCAACCAGAAAATGAAAGAAGAATTGAAAAAATTCATGGAAACAAATGATAATGAAAACAATGGTTCAAAATATTTGGGACATAGCAAAGGCAGTCCTGAGAGGAAAATATATAGCAATACAAGGCCTTCTCAAGAAAAAAGAAAGGTCCCAAATACACAACCTAACCCCACACTTAAAGGAGCTGGAGAAAGAACAGCAAAGAAAGCCTAAACCTAGCAGGAGAAGAGAAATAATAAAGATCAGAGCAGAAATCAATGAAATAGAAACCAAAAAAAAAAAAAAAAAAAAAAAAAACAATAGAACAAATCAATGCAACTAGGAGCTGGTTCTTTGAAAGAATCAATAAGGTTGATAAACCACTGGCCAGACTTATCAAAAAGAAAAGAGAAAGGGCCCAAATTAATAAAATTATGAACAAAAGAGGAGAGATCACAACCAACACCAAAGAAATACAAACAATTATAAGAACATATTATGAGCAACTATACGCCAGCAAATTTGACAATCTGGAAGAAATGGATGCATTCCTAGAGACATATAAACTACCAAAACTGAACCAGGAAGAAATAGAAAATCAGAACAGACCCAGAACCAATAAGGAGATTGAAGCAGTTATCAAAAATCTCCCAACAAACAAGAGCCCAGGGCCAGGTGGCTTCCCAGGAAAATTCTACCAAACATTAAAGAATTAATTCTTATTCTCCTGAAACTGTTCCAAAAAATAGGAATGGAAGAAAAACTTCCAAACTCATGTTATGAGGCCAGCATTACCTTGATCCCAAAACCAGACAAAGATCCCATCATAAAGGAGAATTACAGACCAATATCCTTGATGAACATGGATGTGAAGATTCTCACTAAAATACTAGCCAAAAGGATCCAACAGTACATTCAAAGGATTATCCACTGCAACCAAGGGGGATTTATTCCTGGGCTGCAAAGTTGGTTCAATATCCACAAATCAATTAAGGTGATACAATACATTAATAAAAGAAAGAACAAAAAGCATAGGATACTCTCAATAGATGCTAAAAAATCATTTGACAAAGTACAGCATCCTTTCTTGATCAAAACTCTTCAAAGTGTAGGGATAGAGGGTACATACCTCAATATCATCAAAGCCATCTATGAAAAACCCACCGCGAATTTCATTCTCAATGGAGAAAAATTGAGAGCTTTTCCTTTAATGTCAGGAACATGGCAGGAATGTCCACTATCACCCCTGGTATTTAACATAGTACTAGAAGTCCCAGCCTCAGCAATCAGACAACAAAAAGAAATAAACGACATCCAAAATGGCAACGAAGAAGTCAAACTCTTACTCTTTGCAGATGATATGATACTTTATGTGGAAAACCCAGAAAACTCCACTCCAAAACTGCTAGAACTTGTACAGGAATTCAGTAAAGTGTCAGGATATAAAATCAATGCACAAAAATCAGTTGCATTTCTATACACCAACAGCAAAACAGAAGAAAAAGAAATTAAGGAGTCAATCCCATTTACAATTGCACCCAAAACCATAAGATTCCTAGGAATAAACCTAACTTAAGAAGCAAAGAATCTGTACTCAGAAAACTATAAAGTACTTATGAAAGAAATGGAGGAAGACACAAAGAAATGGAAGAATGTTCCATGCTCATGGATTGGAAGAAGAAATAATGTGAAAATGTCTATGCTACCTAAAGCAATCTGCACATTTAATGCAATCCCTATCAAAATACCATCATTTTTTTTGAAGAAATGGAACAAATAATCCTAAAATTATACGTAACCAGAAAAGACCCCATATGGCCAGAGAAATGTTGAAAAAGAAAGCCAAAGTTGGTTACATCACAATTCCAGACTTCAAACTCTATTACAAAGCTGTCATCATCAAGACAGCATGGTACTGGCACAAAAACAGATGCATAGATCCATGGAACAGAATAGAGAGCCCAAAAATGGACCCTCAACTCTACAGTCAACTAATCTTTGACAAAGCAGGAAAGAATGCCCAATGGAAAAAAGACAGTCTCTTCAACAGATGGTGTTAGGAAAATTGGACACCCACATGCAGAAGGATGGAACTGGACCATTTTCTTATATCATACATAAAAATAGATTCAAAATGGATGAAAGACCTCAATGTGAGACAGGAATCCATCAAAGTCCTTGAGGGGAACACAGGCAACAATCTCTTTGACCTCAGTCACAGCAAGTTCTTCCTAGAAACATCTCCAAAGGCAAGGGAAGCAAGGGCAAAAATGAACTATTGGGACTTCATCAAGATTGAAAGCTTTTGCACAACAAAGGAAACAGTCAACAAAACCAAAAGACAACTGACAGAATGGGAGAAGATATTAGCAAATGACATATCAGATAAAGGGCTAGTATCCACATTCTATAAAGAACTTATCAAACTCAACACCCAAGGAACAATAATCCAATCAAGAAATAGGCAGAGGACATGAACAGATATTTCTACAAAGAAGACATCCAGATAGCCAACAGACACATGAAAAAGTGTTCAACATCACTCAGCATCAGGGAAATACAAATCAAAACCACAAGGAGATACCAACTCACACTAGTCAGAATAGCTAAAATTAACAAGTCAGGAAATGACAGATGTTGGAGAGGATGTGGAGAAAGGGGAACCCTCCTACACTGTTGGTGGGAAAGCAAGCTGGTGCAACCACTCTGGAAAACAGCATAGAGGTTCCTCAAAAAGTTGAAAATAGAACTACCCTATGACCCAGCAATTGCACTACTGGGTATTTACCCCAAAGATACAAACGTAGTGACCCAAAGATGCACACGCACCCAAATGTTTATAGCAGCAGTGTCCACAAGAGCCAAACTATGGAAAGAACCCAGATGTCCATCAATAGATGAATCGATAAAGAAGATGAGATATATATATATATATATATATATATATATAATGGAATACTATGCAGCCATCAAAAGAAATGAAATCTTGCCATTTCCAACAACGTGGATGGAACTAGAGGGTATTATGCTAAGCAAAATAAGTCAATCAGAGAACAACAATTATCATATGATCTCTCTGATATGAGGAATTTGAGAGGTAGGGCAGGGAGTTGGGGGGAGTAGGGAAGGAAAAAAATGAAACAAGATGGGATTGGGAGGTAGATAGACCATAAGAGACTCTTAATCTTACAAAACAACTGAGGGTTATTGGGGGTTGGGAGGGTAGGGATAGGGTGGTTGGGTTATGGACATTGGGGAGGGGATGTGCTATGGTGAGTGCTGTGAAAGGCGTAAGCTTGATGATTCACAGTCCTGAATCTCTGTAGCAAATAATATGTAATACATTTTAAAAATAATTAAATTTTTAAAAATGTAAGTTATTCAATAATTAAATAAATACAGTCTTGCTCTGTATGTGGAATTTCTAATAAAGTCCATGTTTTCATCCATTGTAAAAAGTTTTTCTAATTTCTCATTAATACAGATATGTAATTCTAAAAATGATAATCATAGAAGGAAATGGTAGTGAGTTGCATATTGCCACAATTTTAGTGCATATCTTCCATGACATTTTAAGAAAATAGAACAGGGTGCCTGGGTGGCTCAGTGGGTTAAGCCTCTGCCTTCGGCTCAGGTCATGATCTCAGGGTCCTGGAATTGAGTCCCGCATCGGGCTTTCTGCTTGGCAGGGAGCCTGCTTCCTCCTCTCTTTCTGCCTACTTGTGATCTCTCTCTGTCAAATAAAAAAAAAATCTTTAAAAGAAAATAGAACATACTTGAAGTGTATATAAATATTTCATTATATGATAACAGTTATTCTCTATTAGGAATATTTCTTATTGTTTAAAAAGAATATCACATTACTAAGAAAAAATTATCTTTCTAGAAATTATATTACTTCCTATACATCATTCAGGAAAGTATTATCTGAGTATATACTCAATAACCAATCTGTACTATCTTCTTCAGTAATCTTTCTTTCTTTCTTTCTTTTTTCTTTCTTCTTCCTTTCTTTCTCTTTTACTTTCAAGGTATATGTTTTTCTCTATTTTATGTCATTAATCACTAATTACTTGAAGATTTCATTAGTTTCCATTTGTATCACTTTCTAGACCATTAATATAAAGCTAATGTTAATATAATCTTCCTTCAACTTGACAGTCTACTATTTTTTTATTATTCTTAGTTTTCTGTTCTTCAGCATGCTGTCAATCCTGCTAACAATCCTCACAGAGTAGGTACTATGAATTAATTTTTCAAGCACAATAATATGAAAAATATGAAACAACCTTAAGTGTTATGTGATAACGGTTTTTCCTAAAGCAGAACTCTACCATTGCTTGTAAAAGTTATGTATAGAAGTAATCATTAATATTAGAAGAGATTATAATCAATATTATTAATCTATGTTAATGTTTTTTCACTAACAAATACTTAATAAAATAAGTCAGAATACAATTATAAATTGTGGTAAGCCATTTAAGCCATTTTATGAAAAGTCTTTACTCTTACTCATTTGTACTTATTTCTGAATATGAAGCTGACTCCTTTTTTGTGTTCCATTTATGAATCAGCACCAACTAGTTCAATATGATTGTTCAGTTGATCCAAAATATTTGCTTATTTGCTAATTGTGAATAAAAAATTCTACAGCTCATTTCATAGAAAGACTCGAACTCTAAACAAAGGAGAGGACTCTCCTCTAGGTTTAGAGAAGGGATGTGTTTAGTGATTAATGCATTGTCAATTTCCTCTGAAAACTTCAGGTAACCCTCAATCAATTTCATTAGGTTTATCAATCAAACAATTTTGTTTAATTTATACATTTCCTACTATCTCCTTCACCATCTGTCTTCTTAAAGATATTTTATTTTATTTTTATATAATTTTTTTACTTACGTTAATCACCATAGAGTACATCATTAGTTTTTGATGTAGCATCCTATGATTCATTGTTTGTATATAACACCCCCTGCTCCATGCAATATGTGCCCTCATTAATACTCATCAAAGATATGTTTTATTAATGATAAGGCTAGGTCTTTATTTTCCTCTTTTAGAAATAAGATTTATATGAATTTATATTTATTTTTTCCAGGTAGTTGTTTCTACTTTAAATTACCAAAGAGAAGAAACGCTGGTTATATTTAACTGTATTTGAATAACTATGCATATAATCTTATGATAATATTGGTTCACAATTATACAACAATTGATGAAATCCAAGTTAATGAGTTTCATCCAGGTGTTGCCAAATATTTTTAAGACATAGAACACATTTTTTCAAATAAAATCATAGGAATACTTCAAAATATTTAAC
This sequence comes from Lontra canadensis, assembly GCF_010015895.1. NCBI lineage: Eukaryota > Metazoa > Chordata > Mammalia > Carnivora > Mustelidae > Lontra > Lontra canadensis. The sequence goes on from NW_022631036.1 coordinate 4,510,012, forward strand.
AGATAAAAGTGAACATCTCTGTGTGAAACAGACTTAATGAGGGTCTGGGAGTCTTTTTCCAACTGTATCTCCAGATCTCCATGATTTACCTCACAAACCCTAAGACACCTCCAGAGAAAATTATATGGTAAGAAAATCAACTTTGTTTCTTGGGAAAGTGGGCATGGAGATGTGTGGGTTAGAGATACACATTCAGAGGTAAATATATCTCTAATTCACATTCAGAGGCAAATGACTGGCCTATGCCAAGTGTTAGTAGAATAGTGGTTAAAGACACACACACACACACACACACACACACACACACACATTCTAGAAGCATGATGTAGCTACAGAACTGCTCTCAAGGAAGATTCTACTCTGCTAGCTGTGATATGCTGAAAGTACTTTTCTAATGGATCTGAAAATCTTTTTTCATAAAGTCTATTTGCTATTAATTCTGTATTGTAGCTTACACATAGGGCATATGAATCATTTTTGTGCTATACTTATTTTTCAACTGAATTTAATGTGCTTGACATGATAATAGGTTTCATACATCATTGGAATAAACTGTTATTCTAAGTTGCTTTTTGAACAAAATTTATTTTCCTCATTTTTCAAGTAGCTGTACTCAAAAATCTTAAGCTAATACTTAAGCAAATCCAAATAAAGAAATAAATTACATAAGAAAAGGATGTTTTTGAGAGAATTTCTCTGGTATCTTTAGAAACTAGAAACATGAAAAAGAAAATAATTCTTTTTTTTTTTTAATAATTTTTTAAAAGTAATCTCTACACCCAATGTGGGGCTCAAACTCACATACTGAGATCAAGAGTTGCATGCTCTACCAAATGAGCCAGCCAGGCACCTCAAAATAATTCTCGATCAATGTAAAATTAAATCAGAAAATGTACTAATACAATGGTATTATATAAAAACATAGTTCATTCTCATATGTAAACAAAATTGCACAGTTAATAAATAGTGGTTTAGAAATATGTCATCATGTTTAGAACTATGTCATCAATTTCTGGATCAGGTAGCTTTACAAACTTAGGTTGTTTGAAAAGTATATTACAATTTTCATTGAAAGTACCACATACTTGGCAAACTAAAAATGTCCTATTACAACTCATGTCATTTTGTAAGTTTCTTGGATACTTGCTTATTATAGTTGACAAAGCTTTGATATTAGATGTATTTCTATGTAAATGCACATATTTAGCTAATGATATTAATTATTCAGTGTGAAAGTTAAAAAAAAATTTCCTATACTTAAGTAGTCATAATATGGAAGTGGAACAAATATAATCACTAGATTGAAGGTGATTTGACAATATTAAGTCTAAGATACTCAGGCTTATTATAGTCAGGGCCTCCGGACTATATATTAGGCCCAGGGAAGACAAGACACCCAGCTGCCCTGGCAAGTGCTCTAGAAGGTCTAGATGTAACATTATTTCATCCATGACTCTTACCATGCCCCTCTCTACAGTATAAAAAATTTTAAGTACCAAGGAGATGATACTCCCACCTGAAATCCTGGCCCCTTTTTAAATCCACTCTATGGATGTCCAGAAACCTGGTTTCCTGTCCTAAGGACTGTTGTCAGCACACTCTGACTACTGCAAAGGAATGTATACCTCTGAACTTGAGAGTAGCTAGAGAGTAGCCATCTCTTGATGGGCAGAGGGGAATTGGGCATGGGGAGTAAAGCCTTGGGAATATAAAAATAGTGGGGGCATAGTAGAAGTTCAGAAGAATTTGGAAGCAGTTCTTTAGCATCACACTTTGGCATAGAATCCTGAAGAGTACCAAGCAGTATAAATTCAAGTGAGAACTTCCAGGTTTTTATCAATATATTTATCAAAGTAGAAGGATAAAATATATTTTATATTATAAATTGTTGCTTTAATTCATAACTTTCAAATATTGATAAATATAGTATGTGAACTTCTATGTGTACTCTGGCCTTAGGCACCCCAATATTGGACATGAACCTGATAATGATGAGTGTCTGCACAGTAAATAAAAGCAGGACAACATTGAGAATAAACCATCCTGACAACCAATTTGAATAATTTAGTTCCCAAATATTTATTTTTAGCTTGTTTTCCTCCTTTTGGGTGAGCTGAATTGGAAGTCCACATGGTCTAATAAAATCCACAAAATGGATACATTGTCCAATTTCTCATTCTATTTGAGAATGGATGACAATTAAGTGGAAACTACAAAATTATTCCTTATTCTTTTTAAATTTTATAGTCACATAAATATACATGTATGTCATGAGAGTTAAAACATTTGAGAATCTAGTATATTTTAGAATGAATTTTTCATAAATTTTGTAGTTTAAAATTCTGAATAAAATTATCTTGATCCAAGTGGTAAATGACACTGAGGAAAAAGTCACAATTTACATGAAGCCTTATATAAGAAAATAGAAGAGTCATAAAAGAAGATATTACTAATATATGTCCCAGTAGATACTGAGTTACTCTTTATAAAATAGGATTTTTAAGAATATTTTCTGAGAAATTATTCATGAGGTAATATTTTATTAATATAAGAATTCTGAATGATGATATAAACACTTCTAATCTCAAAGTATATATATAAAGTAATAAGATTTTATTGATCATGAATCATATATGATTATATTTTCATGGATATTGCCTGAGCACCAATTTCATGTATGAATGATTTTCAGAATGTGTTGAACAGAATACATTTTCAAGGTTCATTTATTCAAGATGAGGTTCAATTCACATAAAACATAATTTCTTATGAATTATAAAGACAAAAGAGTCCCCTAAAACACCAGAATTCATATGAATTCCTGTTAGTAGAGTTCCTTTATTAAACAATACAATATTTTAATCAGTTATTTTTATAGAGGTTAATACCCATTTTTTTAAAGTATACTCTATAATCTGATTATTCAACTTAGTTTCCTAAACCAGCATCTAAGAAAGGATTTTTTCCCTGAACTCTTCTTCATTGAATGGATATACCAAGCCCTCTCCATTTCATTCATTCATCTAGTCATGTATATATTCATTTATTGAACAAATTGTTAATTGAGACCCATATACCTGACACTGTGCTAGTGCTGGGATATAAAAACATGTATATACACACACATATAGATACACACACACACCAGATTATTACATAAGCTAAGAATATAGAAAGATAGATAAATATTATAGATCACTAAACCTTGGAAAAGAAGAAAGATTCCCCCCCCATAATGTCTATCTGCTAAAAGGAACCAAGGCAACCTCAATTCTCCCTTCAACATGGAAAAAATTATGCCTTTTGGTATATTAAATTTGCTTCATGGTTATATATGTTCTATACTTACATTCTGAACTTACATGCACATGCCACAACCCCAAAACAAATCAACTGAAACTAACTGACTCAGATTTGACATACATGTTAAATATTAACAAAGGACATTAAGCAGTTATAATAACTCTTTTCCATATTTTCAGAAATTTAGCAGAATATGGAAGGGTTTTTTTTTTAAAGATTGTGTATTTATTTTAGAGACAGAGCTAGAACATGAGCATGGGGAGGAGCAGAGGGACAGAGGAAGCAAACTCCCCACTGCAGGGAAGACTCAAAGCTTCATCTTACAACCCTGAGATCATGACCTGAGGTGAAACCCAGAGTCAGACACAACTGGCTGAGCCACTCGGGCAGCCCCATGGAAGATATTTTTTTAAAAACTAAGCTTACAAAGATGAAATTTTCAATGTCTGTTATTTAAAAAAAAATAAACTAAATGGGATTAATAGATTAGACATTTCAGAAGAAAGGAATTAACCTGAGGACATAGTAATCCAAAATGAAACAGATAGAAAAAACACTAAAAAAAGTTAATAAACACAGCATTTGTGAGTTCTGGGATAAATTGGTCTAAAAAGTGGCCTAAAAATTATGTAATTGGAATCCCTAAGGGACAAGGTAGGGGGAGAGAGATGTCAGAGAGGAAAATATATGAACAATCTTTTTAATATGAAGAAAATTATAAATTTAGAGATCTAAAAAATCCAACAAACCCCAAGCACAACAAATAGAAAGAAAACTATACCAAGGCACATCCTAATCAAATTAATAAAAAATGGTGATGCTGAGAAAAATCTTAAGGCAGGAAGAGAGAAAAAACATAAAGTTCATACATTAAACACAAAGATAAGAGTAGTGGCTGATTTCTTGTAGGAAACACTAAAATTGAGAAGACTGTAAAGCAGCATTTTTTAAATACTGAAAAAATTCCCATAAACTTAGAATTCTATATCCAAAGAAAATATCTTTCAAGAACAAAGCTGAACTAAGGTACACTTTTAGATATTCAAAGCTAAAGGAATTAATCTCTAGCAGGGATCCACTATAAGAAATAATAAAGGAAGTTCTCAAAGCAGAAAGAAAGTTATACCAGATAAAAATATAGATTAACACACAATAATGAAGAACACTGAAAATGATAACCATGGAGACACCATCCCGAGGTGGAAGGATTTTTTACTAATATATATATTTTTTTTTTTAATTTGAAGATGATTATTTAGCAAAAAATTTAACAATATATCATGGGAGATAAACATAGAAAGAATTAAAATGCATAACAAGAGCAAAAAGCTGGGAGAGAAGAAAGAGAAGTATACTGTCTTAAGACTTTCTAATATATATAAAGTTGGATAATATAATTTGAAGGTTGACTGCAGTAAGTTAAAGATACATAAGGTATACCTTAAAGCAACCACAAAAATAGCAAAACAAGAGTTATAGTTTATAAGCCAACAAAGGAGGTAAATGGAATCATAAAACATATTCAATTGATCCAGAAAAAAAGGAAACAATCTATAAGATGAATAGAAAACAAGTAATAAGACTATATATTTACTTTATATAGTTACTTTAAAGGAAAATTATCAACCCATCACATTTAAAAAGCAGATATGATCAGATCAGATAAAAAAGTACGGCCCATCTATATGCTGCCTAGGGAAAAAAGAAACATTAAATACACAATTATGTAAAAAGTAAAAGTGATATATATTGCTGGCTCCTCTGAATCTCAAATGTTTAATAAAATTTGCCCTACTTTCTAACAACAAAGGCAGAATCTGCAGCTCACCATAGAACCCATTCCCAGGGGTAAACATCAAGCACATAACTGGCAAGTAGGTACCATTGACCCTTTACCTATTGTTTGCTCCAGGTGAACTTAAATGTATTTATGCAATTCCAGGTTTGGCACTGAATATACCTAGTGAGTGAAGCCAATGTTCCAATATGCTTTAAAGCACCAGAACCAAAAATATTGTACCAGTTTGAGACTCTTGGGTACCTTTCATCAGATCCAGACACTTACTTTACTGTCTACTCAGTGCAGCATGGGAGAAGAAATATAACATTCGAAGGACTAATGCTATTCCTTATTACCCTCAAACCAATGGACTAAGAGGTAAGTGGAAGAGACAAGTGAATGCTATAATGGTGGTGCTATAAAGGGGTCAGGGGAGACAAAGGATTAAAGAAATGGCCTACAAACCTCTAGTGTTATGTGCTATAGTGTAACATGAAAGTAGCCGTGTCATACAAATTATAAGACAGACGTACATTATATGAATTGTTAGGCTCCTGTTGAAATTGGAGCACAGGGGATGAAAGATGATATAGGAATAAAGTAGAAATCTTCCTTATCTTACTATAATTTCTTTTTCAGTGCAGATCTAATATTCCCTGGACCGAGCTACCATTAAGGATCCCAGAGGCTAACAATTTGGAAAATAAGGTATTCTGTCAATTAAACTGAACTCCTAGCACTCTGGTTTTATCTTTATTGAGAAAATAAAGCAATTTTTAAAAAATGTTTGAACCTAAGTATCCACAATAAAGCAATTAATGCCAAGTGAAGAAATAATCTATTTCACAAAATATGTGACCCAAGTCATAACACTGAAAATCATATGGAAGTAAGTCTGCCTCCATAATACATATTAAGCATCTAATAAAATACAATCACATGGCTTTGGAATGAAAGAAGCAATGCTGGCAGTCCCAAGTCCTTTGCTCAGTAGCTCTTTTCATTCATTTGTAACAATTAAAATCATGATATTTAGTAAATTTTACTTTCCAAATGTGGTTACAACAGAACCTCGCATGGCATGTGCTCTTTTGCAGTATGATTTTGCCAGCTCCCCCTTCAGGAGGTAGGTGGAGATGCATCCCTCTCCCGTTGAATATTGGCTGGTCCTAATGACTTGCAGATAACCAAATCTTGCAACAGAGGTGATGCTATAAGACTCTTGAGACTGGGTCAGAGAGAGGCTTACAGCTTCTGTCTGGGTTCCTTGGAATGCTGGTTGCAGGCTTGTTAGAAACCTGTCTCATGAAGAGACCACACTTGGGCTCTTCAGTAAAGAACCCCAACTACCCCAGACTTTGATTCACCCTAGCCCAGGAGCCAGATAGTTTGAGCGAAGTCCCCGGGTGATTTGCCCCAGCAGTTAAAACCACTGCTGCTGCTCAAGTAGACAGCCACTGAGTCCTCAGACATCATACAATTGAGACAAGCCCACATCCATGCCCTGAATTCTTATTCCAGAGAATTTGTGAGCATAATATAATGGTTGTGGTTTTATATCATCAAGTTTGGAGTGGTTTTGAGGATTGAAAAATTAAAGATAAGGTGTGAAGACACCTAATTTATTAAACAGCCCAACTCTAAGCCTCATTATGGGTTAATTTCTTTCTTTTATTTTCCTTTAGAGCTAGAGCTCATATAGCCAACTTAGAATTCATAATACATTAAAAATGTGAAAAGTCCAGAAAAGAAATGATGACAAAATATAAGTCTTTGGATAAACTACTACACACATGAACCAAAAAGAAAAGAAAAGAAAGAAAAGAAAAGAAAAGAAAAAACTACTGTTTTAATAACTAATAAGACTGTTATTTTAAAGTATATAGAGTGAGGGAAATAAAAATTCAATTTAATGTATACTCAATTTTTCTATGTAGTTTTGCTCCCTTTTTTTTTAAGGACTTTGTTTTCTTTAGAATGTTAGAAGTCAGTAATAATGCCAACTTTGTTAGTTACACAGTTCAGAAAGTAGGCCTTGATTCATAGGAACAGTCACAAGCTAAGTTGGGAGTCTGCAGTTTTCTCAGCATGATCCTTGTGTAGTGAACTCCTTGGGACAACACGCCATTTCATTAAATCATTTCTCTTCTAACCAGCTTAACTACTACTTCCCCACACAGCTTTTCCTAAAACTGCAATCATTCTGTTACTTTCCACTGTACATACTTCTCAATATGCGTTTTGAATTTTCCTCAGAAAAAAAAGAAAAAAACAAATTCAGTGGCACCAATTCTGTTCAAGATGGAGTACCTGTTCTAAGACAAACATGAACCATCCTTTCTATAAGACAAAACATGACAGCCCACACTTACTCCACTTCTTATATTCTGGAGTCACAGTGAAGCTTGTACTTCTCAAGAGAATGTTATAGCAGATCTGAAATTATTGATGTTTATTGAGTTTGAATATTAACATGGATGCATGTTGGAAAAGACTCAACTTCCTAAACATAGGTAAAATGAAATCGTAAAAAGATCAAAACTTACCTTGAATAAAAGGAAAAATAGAGAAAAGACTTTTAACTAATTCTCAAGTTGGAGAATGAATACCTCCCTATAGTTTCTATAGACATCAAGTAATAACTTCTTAATATTATAAACAACTTTATACTGATAAATTTTGAATCTTTGGTGACTTGGACAAATTTCTTGGAAGACACAAATTCACTATGATGCATCAAGAAAAATCCAAAAATCTGAATAGCTTATATTAATAAAAAGTTTGAGGTTCATAATCAAACACCTCCTCAAAAAACAAGGCATGGATGTCTGTTTGCACTATTTCTATTCTGCTTTGTACTGAAGATGCTAGCAGAAATAATAGAGGAAACAAAAGACATGCAGAATGAGAAATAGTTAGTGTCTTGATTGACCAAATAATCACAAGGAAGCTACCAAAAAAAAAAAAAAAAAAGCCTCTACCACTAGGTATGAATTTAGGAAGATCACAATATACGCAATGACTGTCTGTTTTTATACTAGTTGAAAAACTGAAATACGATATTTAAGGGAAAAATGGCACTTACAATAACATCAGAAAGATATAATGGAATGAGTTTAACAGGCATGTGAGCCCAAAACTGAAAAAAATAACTTCGCTAAGGGAAATTAAAGAACATGTAAATGAATGGAAAGTTTTACTTTGTTCATAAATTGGAAGACTCCATCATTAATATATAAATTTTCTGCAAATTGATCTATAGTTTCAATACAATCTTGATTAAAATATCAATAGGCATATCTATAGACAAACAAATTCTAAAATGCATACGGCAGTGAGAAGGACCTAGAATAACCAAAATATACTTACCAAGTAAAAATGTTGAAAGACTTACACTATTTCACTTTTTAAAGATTTTTATCTGTTTGAGAGAGAGAGAGAGAGAAAGCAAGAGCAGGGCGGTGGGGTGGGGGAGGCACGGGTGAGAGGGTTTGAGGGAGAAGCAGATTCCCTGCTGAGCTGGGAGCCAGCTGCAAGACTCTATCCCTCTAACCCGGGACTCAGGAATCATCACCTGAGCCAAAGGCAGATGCTTAACTGCCTGAGCCACTCAGACGTCCCTACCTTATCTCATTTTAAAAATTTAATTAAAGCTACAATATTCAAGACAGTGTGATATTGATGAAAGGATAGATAGATAAATTGAACAGAACAGAGAGCCCCTAAACGAACCTATGTATATAAGGTAAGTAGATTTTGACAGACTCCAATGCAATGCAGTGGGGAAAGAAACCCTTTTCAACAAATGTTGCTGAACCTTCTGCATAAATGCAAGGTCATAAACTGTTCATCAAAAGTCAGTATTAAGGAAATTTTAAAAAATAAGTCACAAACTGAGAGAAATATTTATGATGCTTATAAATGACAAAATACTTTCATCCCACATATGTAAAGAACTTCAACAAAAATTTGAGCAAAATAATTGAAAAGATATTTCACAAAGAAATATATTTAAATGGGAAATAAGTATATGAAAAGGAGTTCTACATCTTCAGTCGTCAGTGAAAGGACATTAAAAATATAATGACATACAACTTCACACCTACTAGAAGAATTAAAATTGAATGTCAACACCCAAACTGGCAAAATTGTGGAGCAATTGGAGCATTTGAACGTTGCTGAAGCAATGTAAAATTCTAAGGTCACTTTCGAAAACTGGTGATTTTTGAATCAAATTAAACATGTATTTACCTTATGACCCAGCAATCCCAAAAAATAAAATATATATAAGTAAAATAATTGCATATAAAATATTCTACTAGCTTTATTATTAATTGCCAAAAAAAAACAAATGTCAATCAACAAGAGAATGGATAGACAAATCCTGATATGTTCACAAAATGAAATATTCAGAAAAAAAAAATGATCTGCTGAATTATGCAGGTGTGCATCTTAACATTGGATTAATATTATGTCGAGCATAGAAGCTTGATACAAAAAAGCACATACAGAATGATTACATTATACAAATTTTGAGAATTGGCAAAATTCATGTATTTAAATAGAATCAGAATGTGATTGCTCATAGAAGTTGAGATTAATTTGTGGAGACAAAAAGGAAAGTTCCTGGGATGAGAGAAATATTCTATATTGTAACATTTCTCAAATAGCATCATATTGTACAATTAAATATGCATTATCACTCAAAGTTAACACATAAAATTTCCCTCAAAAAGAAAAAAAAACATATCAAAAGTTCAGGTGTTGGTGAAGAAGATGAAAAGCTCTACTTCTCTACATTGCTGGTGAGAGTGTTAACTGAACAACCACTTTGGGCAGTCTTTGCTAATATCTACTGAAACTGAACATACACAGACCTTATAACCTAGCATTCCCATACCCATTTACCTAATAAATACAAATACATATGTCTCCCAAAGAGATCTAAAAAATGTTCAAACTACTTTCTTTATAATTAACATAAACATGAAGCAAGCCAAATACCCGCCCAGAGAGGGCTAGAATTTCTCAAGAGTAGCAATGTTGACATTTTAGACCAAATAATTCTGTGTTGTGGAAACTATCTTGTATATTGTAGCAGTATCAGTATTGCATTGTATTGTAGCAGTATTGTATTGTATTTAGCAGTATCCTTGGCCTTTTATCCATTAGGTGTCATTACTAACCCTGCTGTTAGTGACAATCAAAAATATCTTCAGACATTGCCACACATACCCTAATGGGAAATTACCTCATTTGAGAAGCTCTGAAATAAAGATAGCGTATTCACCAACTGGAATATTACTCAGCATTAAAAAGAAATGTAGTATTAATAAAAACAACATGCATGAATGGAAAACAGAGTAGTATATTGGTAAAATTTTAATAATTGCTCTCTAAGATGGGGTGAGGAGAGGCTGATTTGTAGCATTTGCCAATCTCCATGGTTTCCACAACTATTTCAAAATCTAGCTGTTTAGTGGTAGCAGAGTTGTGTTTTTAGGGAGAACATTTCTAAAAATTAGGCTATCCCAAAATATTTGGAAAGGTGGCATACCTTCATTAGTAATTTCACAGGTACTGTGTGATAAGTTACTGAGGATATTACACAAAAACTTATGAATCCATAAACTTTGGGGTCTTCTACTTTTGAAATTTTGTCATACCAATATTTGTCTTCAGTATCTACTGCCCGTTTCCTGTTTATGAAACTAAATGGACCTAAACTCTTAGTGATTTATATTTTTAAACATGTTCTCTTTATATTTATTTGTAAATTCAGTGTATATCTTTTCCTCTCAGAAGAAATTACTGTATATTTTCATAAAAGACATTTATTTTATATACTTTTATGTGTGTAAAAGAGGTCTTTTTGTACTCATAAGTAAGTAAAGGTCATAGGACAAAAGGGTCTCATTTAGAAGCCAAAGATAACATTGAGATCATGGTAATTACTTTTCCTTGAGGCTACAGTGCGGTGTTGCTGATAATAAGGATACAAAATGTGACACCAGATTCGACTACTTAGAGATGCACTAACAATAGTAATAAAGGATTCAAGAAAGATAACATAGCTTTTGACTCTAAAAGATTTGGCATCAATTCGTACCTCAAGTTGAAGGGCCAATAAGCCATTGAATATTCTGTAACATGGGTATCCTATTTAGATCTTAAGTAAATACCGCCTGTGAATTTTTTTTTTAAGATTTTATTTATTTATTTGACGGACAGAGATCACAAGTAGGCAGAGAGGCAGGCAGAGGGAGAGAGGAGGAAGCAGACTCCCCGATGAGCAGAGAGCCCAACGCGGGTCTCGATCCCAGGATTCTGGGATCACAACCTGAGCCGAAGGCAGAGGCTTAACCCACTGCGCCACCCAGGCGCCCCCCCCCTGTGAATTCTTGACATTTGACTACCACTGCTCCTGTCCAGTTCACTACTTTTTTCCCCCGCAGACTTAAGATGGATACAGCTTAACACTATGCTTAATCACTGAAGAATTATTTAGCACATTTGGGGATTTGAAAGGTTCCTGGATTGAATCTTTAGAACTTATCTCATAAACAGTCAATGAAGCTACGAATGTTAATTTCCAAACTGATGGTTATTTTGTTACATAACCTCACATCAATGTCTTTCAGTAATTAGGGGGAAATTCTTCTCTATAACTACATTCACCCACATCATACCATGTACAATTTCTTAGAAAACAAAGGAAATAGTGGGCTCTACCTTTTCTTCGTATTTGTTGGAAAATATAAATTAAACTAATATTAGTAAAATAGACTTCTGAATGACATTTGAACATCTATGTTACATCCTTCAGTAGAATTTAAAAATATTTCATTCCAAAACTATTTTATAAAATTTCTTTAAATTTCAATAATGGTTTGGGCAGTGATTGTGTATCTACTTTCATATACCATAATCTTTAAAATCCTCTAAAGTCTTCATCAGCCTCTCCAATTATATTAGCCTCTTGTGCACTGAATAATAATGTACAATGTTTCAAGTTTTTAAATTTTGAATATATTTTTATAATTGAAAAATATTGAATACAAGAAAATGTTTTTTTATAATTCACCCATAAATCAAAACAAAAGAAAACATAAGAAAAAGTCTGATGATTTGATTACACTGAAGTAAAGCTATCTTTATTATCTAGGATACCATAATCAGAATGAAAACTAGAAGGAAAAAAAATGCAAAGAAAAAATTCTCACAAATCTAATAGCAACTGCCCATAGCTATTTCCAAATCAGCTTTCAATTCTAATATTTTGTTTTACATTCAACAATATCATATGAGAATATGTGTTTAAGTCCTCACATTATTGAATATTCTCAAATTTGAAAAATTTTGTCACTCCAGTAAATGTTAACAGACATTTTTAGTATGCACAAAATTGGATATCTTTTCACCTTTTATTTGGCATCTGCCCTTTATCTTTAGGAAATATTTTTTTCATTTTGAGGTTTTAATTTCATGATTTCTTCAATGTACCTTTTGTTTCTAGATGAATAAAAAGCTATAATTAACAATGAAGTATATATTATAGGTATAATTGTAAACAATTGTATAGTTCAATAAGTATATTATTGGGAAAATTTTTAGAATTTGAATTTTATCTGAATTACAGGTAAATTATATATATATTTATTATATATATATATTTACTGTCCTTTAATTATTTTCTGTAACTTGAAATGAATTTGAAATAAGTAGTAAAAAAAGGAAAACAACAATACAAAATGTTTTTAATGGTCTGGAGGTAACACTTAATATTTATATGTGTATATGGATGTTTAAAGGTCTCAGTCACAGCAAAGCTAAGTTTATTGTATCATGAGAGCAAAGCATCAGCCCCTTCCAAACAAGGGAACATAGATTATTACACTTGCTTATAGATGTGACAGCATGCCCTTGACATGTGTTCAGATGACCATACTATAGCTGTAGCGAGTAGACTGACTTCTTTGAAAAACTTAGTGCCAGGTAATAAGAAATCTTATTTCATGTAGCTTATTATGCACTGTAAATACTAATTTGTACCTTTGCCATTACATGCCTAACATAGTTATTTAGCATTTATTCAAACTTTGTAAAACTCACAATATTAAAATCATCTCAAAACAGTCTCAAAGATACAAAGTTTCTTATAATTCAGCCCTAAATGCAATTTGCTTTTTTGGGGGTCTTTCTGCCTCAGTTCTTCAGAATATGACCATAATCTCCCATAATTATGAAGTATTTCATACATGGAGCAAGTTTTACAGCCCACTAAAAAGCTAATTAATGTTAAGTTCAAATTGGTTCTCTTACACTGACATTGCTATGAGTAGTTGGCTTGGCTCAAATATAAAGTGCACTTTGCTTTTTGACCTTATATAACTGAATGCAAGGGTAGCTCATTAAAGGAATTTTAGCATTCTGGTTGCATGGATATATTACTAATGCTTGGATTTCAGAAGCAAAAAAGAAAGTGGGGGCAGGGGTGCAAAACAGTGAAAGTTCAGACAAGGGCAAATACCACATGCAGTTTAATGTCTCTCTTAGTTTGCACTTGACATTGGGCGGGAAGCAACTTTAGAAGTCAGATGTCATAAAAGAAAGTGCTTATGCTCTCTTCCCTGTACTAATCTTTCTAATTTTGGTCTCAGTGTGTTCAATCTAAGGTTATTTAACCTTACCAAGAATTTACACAAAGCAGTATTCTTGCTGTGCCTTCTAGAGAAATATATTTAAATATATATACATATACGTATAGCCTCTGATGGCCCCTTCAAATTCTCCTGGTCCCAGCCCTTTCTCCAGCCTATTCCTGCTTACCATTTCTTCACAGGCTCTGACCAGCTTTGTGAAGATATACTGGCAAGCCCCTTGCTTCATACCTTTGCCCTGTATTTCTTCTGTCCTCCTCAAGGATGCATGGGTTACCTAGAACCGTGAGGAGTTAACATCCATAAACCACTCTACTTAATGAGGATAAATTATTCTCCTTTCCTTCCAGCTGTAGGGAGTCCTGAGCTAATGTAATAAGATTCTGGAGGAGGTTCACCTGGATAGAGTTCACGTGGCCAGGAGCAAATGCCAACTTAGTATGGCATCCTTGGATGGTTTTCCCATTCCCCGTTCTGTTTGTTTGTTTCTTTAACTTCCGTTCCCTGGGATCATGTTCCAAAAAAGCTATATACTCAACTTTCCCTCAGTTATAGTTTTCAGGAATTGCAGACAGGACATAGAGCAATAGACATATAGAGATATCTTATTAAATATAATTATCATGTGCTTTATTGTATGACAAATATTCTGAAAGTTGTTTCTAAGGTTTTTTTTTATTTCACTGAATGGTAATTTCTTCAAGTTAAGGACTAATATAGCATTGTCGACATTTTTTAACAGGTATGAATATTAAAAATAAATATCTGCTTAATATCCTAGGCTCTAAAATATTGCCTACGTGTGAATCTAAGAAATGCCATTTGCTAGAGGTGTGACTTTGGCAAGTTGTTAATGACTCTGAACCTCTGTTTCCTCATTGCGTAAAATGGGGACAGTAATAGAATGTTATACCACAGTATTCCCCCCTTTCCACAAGGCCTATGTTCCAAAACCACCACGGGATGTCTAAAACTACAGATAGTACTGAATCCTCTATAATACCAATTATAAGGTTTAATTTATGAATTAGGCACAGTAAGAGATTAACAATAATAACTAATAAAAAAGAACAATTATAACCTATACTATAATCAAAGTTATGTGAATGTGATGCTGCCTCTTAAAATATCTTATTGAACTGTACTCACCCTTCTTGTGACAATGTGAGGTGATAAAATGCCCACGGGATGAGATGATGTGAGGTCCATGTCTTAGGCGTCATGACGGAGAGTTAGGCTACCTTCTGAGGATAAGGTCAGAGGAGGATCACCTGCTTCCAGATCGCTGTTGGCCATGGGTAAACGAAACTGCAGAAAGCAAATCCACAGACAAGGGAGAACTGCTGTAGTGGGCACAGGAAATCATGAATGTATTATACAGCCCTTGTTGCATAACAAAACAACCCCATACTAAGTGGCTTGAAATAGTAACCATTCGGTTTGCTCAGGATCCTGCAATATGGGCTGGATTCAGCAAAAATATTTCTTCTGCTGCTGTCTTCGGGGATCATTCATGAAGTTCATCATGTCATCACTCACAGGTTGCAGAGGTGAGTAGTTCAAGATGACCCTACATCTCTGGTGGACCAGACATTGAGTTTCTGACATTGAGGTAAGCAGCATTTCAAATGATAGAGAGCGGAACCTATGTAAGGCTGAGGCTGAAAAGTAACAAAAATGTTACTTCTGCCACTTTCTGTTGGTCATAGCAAATCACAGCGATTGGAAGGAAAGAGAGTAAACTCCACATCTTAAAAAGAGAGGCAACAAATAGTATGTGGCCATTTTTAAAGTATCCACCTCCAGTTAGCATTTATAAAAAGCTAAGAACAGTGCCTGGTGCATAGTCTTTACTATTTAAAACAAAATGAAACAAACAAAAACAAAAACCAAAAAAACCCAGCTATTTCCACTACTTAATTTTTTACTACCATTTTATAAAAGAGTAATTTATTTTTCTTAAAATATAGGAAATTCATTATCTAAAACTAAAGAATAATTCTTATATTTAATAAATGTGAAAACAGTATATTTCCTTATCTCATTTCACACAAAATATTAAGTACATATTTACAGAAACAAATGTATATATGTTAATGCACGTGCACACATGCACACACACACACGCACACACACACACACACAAAACTAAGACTAGTCCCAGCACCAGTGTTCAGTAATTTCTGGTCAAAAGCATCATTTTTCCTTTTAAAAGCCAGTCTGTATGGAGCCCAGTTTGCCTAGTTTTTAAACAAAAGTTCTTATCACAACATGGCCATTCCCAGGATCCCCATATAATTTTCTGCCTCATCAGACCTAGAGCAGCCAAATATAAGAAGAGCACATCTATTCTGCTTGGGAATAGAAACAAATTACAGGGTTGGAATTGTGTGGTTTCCTGTCCCTCAAATGTTCCTGAGCTTCCTGTGTGAGTTCAGGCATTAACTCAATTCTAACGATGAGCATAAGACACATAAGCTTTTGCCTCAGAACACACAATCAAATGTCAAGCTCCATTCTTGTTCTGAATTCTTGCTTCTCCCCTCAGTGTAAGAATAACATCTTCCTTGGATGGTTTTAAATAATGGATGATAAAATTATCACAATGTGTGGTGTCTTTGAATACATTTAGTGGTATATGAAGTAATATATAGATGCAGATATCTGAATGCCAGCTCTTTTTACTATGCAGTAATAATATATACTCCATGCCTGCCTGTAAATGGCTGAATGCTCAGACTGTGACATGTGACATGAGCCTTTGACTAAACAGGGAATGTTGGTTCACCCAGGTTTCCCGTGGGCATTTGATTTCTGCATCCAACTTCCCTAATTTCACACTTCATCTCTATGTGCCTGAGTGCTTGATAACACCTTCCCGTCATGTAGATCCAACCTCTAGCTTAGATAACCTGTTTTACCTGCTAACTTCCCTTTGGTTAAGCTAAACACATCTTCCTGCCCTTTCCACTCCCACCAGATGAGCTGTGTATCATTTGTACTGTGGGAGGATTTCAGTGACTGTGGTACTCAGGGTGGCTGACCTTGCCACTGTACTGATATCTGTTGTATGTATGGTAGATGAGTAAGATTAACTATGAGAAAGATTGACTATAGATGGCAATAAAAATCCATCAGACACTCTAATTCCTATCCTAACACTGTGCATCTTATGGCTTTGGTAGGAATCAGTTGAAATCTATAATCTAAAGAACCCACCTTTTAATTATTTGTGATTCAGAATTTTTCCAGGGCACTTGTATCTGCCTTCCAAAATTGACAGAAAGCTGATAACATGAAAACTCCAAATAATATATGCCTAATCACCTGGTTCTTGCAAAAGAAATTGGAAGAATCATATGACTCTGACTCCAAATCCGCTATGATATTACCTAAGGTACACTGTACTTTTTTTGAGTGCTTATTTAGCAAGACTTGCTTATCCAAAAAGGTGGACTCTGTGAAAAGCATTTAGAATTCCTACAGTTTTTTTGATGACCCTTATTTTATCTGTCATGTATTTTCAAAATTTATAGAAAGGCATATGGCTCAGATTTTACCAAGTATAGTTTGTATTGATGAGGGAATTTTTTTAATATTTAGGGAGTTTTTATCAAATAATACCTATTTTTTTTTATGTCTTTGCAGAGAGAGCTGGGAAAGGAAATGAAAGAGCTAGCAATTCAAATCACTGAAGCACTCAGGTTAAGAAGTCCAGCGATTTATAGATTATTCCTGGTTGTACTAGTAAAGTCTTCCATGGGTGTAAGTTATTGAAAAAAAATTGTTGAAAGCTTTGTGTTATTTTTCAACCATCATTAACAAAGTAGGACAGATAATTGGTATCACGAATAGTCACATGGTCTTATGTAAGAAAGGTGAACAGATGTAAATGCAGGTGGATAACAGAGGATTAAAAGGAAAATTCACCAATTCACCATGCTGGCATTTCTGTCTAACAACCTTTCAACTCCTTATGTAAATGTTCTTGGAACAGAAGGTGGTTTAAATTTGAAGAGGAAAAAAGCCACATGAGGACAGTTGCACTGTTTTTGAGAATTTGTTTTCCTCGCTGGTCTTACTCAAGAATAAAATGTTTCCTTCTAAATATCGAGGTTTTTAAAGGAAAAGAAAAAATCCTTTACAAGAGGACTGGAAACAGAAAATAAAATACCATTACAGGAAGCAAAGTTATAGTGGGAGTGAATGACTGTGGAACAGAAAAGCAAGGAAAGAAAAGTGAATCCTAAGTTATATGGAAGAACAAGAGAGCAACCTTTAAGAGAGAGAGTGCAGAAGAGGTGGAAATCAGGAAAAAATGAATCTGGAGGACTATGTTGCAGCTGTAAGAAAACCTTAGAAATAGTGGCGATAATAGTGATAATAGTGAGATATTTGTGGAAGCAATATTTAAGCCCTCTGAAGCAAGCCAAGAAGAAAGGCTAGAGATAAATCAGGACTAGGTTCTTGAGGGACCATTACCACAGTCCCAGCGAGCAGCATTTGGAGGCCAAAATTTAACTCACCCCTCAGTACATCTGTAATTGGATTTGGAATATTTGCAGTGATATATACTCTACTAAAAATATTGATTGGAAGAATGGTGCAAAACGGAAAACCCTAGGAATGTACAATATGACCCAAAAAACTGGGGCTTAAATTCCAGCTCCAGCTTTTAATAGCAATGTGACCCTGGGCAAATTATTTCAACTCCATTGTGCCTTGATTTCTTTATCTGTGAAATGACATTTTAACTGTCTCATTCTGTTGTGAGTAAAATTATTAAGTCTAGTAAATTGAAATAATTAGAGATGCCCTATCTGGGCACTGCTTGGAAAAGAAATACCTATTCTTGAGGAAATACAATATTCCTTCAAATCAGTACAGTGTTATCCATCACAGTAGACTTCATCTTCCCTCATGTTTCTTAAAATTAGGAAAGTTTAAATAAAAATGATGGAAGTGATATCATTATCATTAGAATATATAAATTTTTAGAATGATAATTTTATTACAGAATTTAAAATAGATTTTTAGAAATGCTAGAGAAGAAAATACTTAAGTCTTTATTCCTTTTATAGTTTAGCCTATAATACAGCAATTTTCTTTTTTATTTTCTCTCCATTTTTTGTGGTATTCTTAAAAGACAAGTGAGCATAAAAAATCCTATTAAATAGTTGCATAATTAAATTTTTTAAAGATTTTATTTATTTATTTTATAGAGAGATCACAAGTAGGCAGAGAGGCAAGCAGAGAAGAGAGAGAGAGAGGAGGAAGCAGGCTCCCTGCTGAGCAGAGAGCCCGCCCGATGCGGGACTCCATCCCACGACCCTGAGATCATGATCTGAACTGAAGGTAGAAGCTTAACACACTGAGCCACCCAGGTACCCCTAATTTTTGAAGGTTATATTCCACTTTCTACTGTAAAACTTTTAGAATATACTACCTTAAAATAATTACAAAGAGACATGTTTTTCCAAATTCATAAACTAAATGTTAACCTTATGAAGAGCTCCTTAGGGTTTAGCTTTTCTTTTGAGTCATCAACGTTGGGTAATCAAGCGCAGAGAGTTTCCTCTATGAGAAAGTACTTCTGTTTTTCTTTACTCACCACCCAGCCCACAGCCCTTCCAGTGGAGAAAATAAGAACAACTTCTATACTATTTATTCATCCATAATGGAATTTTGGTAATTCAGGAAAGGTATATGTGAAAATTATTGTGTTGTGACATGATTAGATCTATATTAGGGGGCTGTCACTCTTGGCAGTCCTCAGGATAAACTACACTGTGTGAAGATGGGGAAAAGAGAGCCAGAAAAGAGGTGACAAAGTAGTCCAGGAGGGAGACAGATTAAGTCATGAGATCATTCATACCATGAGCAGCACATTACTCAGCCTTGTATTTCCCTGTACACAATCAATTTAACAGTTATTGCATTAATGTAATTAAAGACTGAACTAGAACTACTTGAGTGGGATTGCAAAGAATCTGAAATTTAAGAAATGGTAGACTGTTTGCCAAGTGGCACCTGAAAAAACAGTTGGCTATAAAACCTCATCAAACAGGAAAAACAGTTGAATATAAAGCTTCCAGAACGTATAACTAGGAGAATCAAATGAATGAAGAGACTAAGCTTAAGAAAAAATGGAAACGTAGGAGTAAGTTTGGGGGTGGAAATGAACTATTTTTACAGGTTGAATTTGAGGTACCAACACATTGAACAAAAGTGTCTGGCAGTAGGAGTGGGGAAAAGGTTAAGACTGCAGAATTGTCCTTTCAAAGTTAATTTATCTAGAGCTAGTTAGTGACTTAAGCTCCTTTGATCTGACTCAGTGCTCTTGGACAATCTCCTTATATGTCTTGGGATTAATGTCCCTGTTACCATGATTAGTTTCAAACTATCAGTTAATGGAGAAGTTGAAAGAAAAATGGGAACTTATTCTCAAATAATGTACTATGTGGATGGCCCTAAGCAACAGAAATTTCCCTCTGTTTTCTTCTTGTACTACACCCAAAATAGAAATATGATGTTTTCCTGACTGGCACTTTTAAATGTCTCACTCAAATAAAAAAATAAAAAAAAACTCTCCTGTATATTCCATTAATGATTTTTATGAATTTGGAAAGGTCCACTTTTCCCGTTTCTACACTTCTACTTCCTCAATCAATTATCCTTTATTAATAAAGTAAATTATAAAAGCAATATCATTCTCATGATTTCCCCTATTTTCTAAGATAACTTTTCTCAGAAAGATGAGTCATTTGATTTCTGCTTTTCCTAAGTATAAGTTCCAGTAGACACCTATGTGTGGTAGGGCATATTGTTTAAGACCATTGCCTTGGGAGCTAGATTGTCTGGGTTCAAACTTTGATTCCATCCTTTGCTTAGCAAGTTGGTGCTAGGAATTGTGCAATCTTCTGGAGTCAGTTTTTTCTCTGTACCTGAGCATAACAATAACTCTTCTTCCATAAAGTTTTGTGCTGTATATCTATCTTATGTTTGCCCACAAGTTTCCCCTCATCACTTATCCCAAGTCTACTCTGTGCTTAGAGAGGCCTACTCATATGAAGCAAATCATTGCACCCTCTTGCCTTCTCCCTTAGAGCAGAGATAGGGATGGTGGGGTGTGATGTAGGGCATTTATCTCTTCTTGCCAGGTTACTGTAGAATGGCTACAGTCACCTATCAAAGACCACAGCTCCTGGTTGGCAACACTCTTCATATAGTTACATGTACTAGGTCCAAGTAATTCCATTTGCCCCTTCAGACCTAGAGCTGGTAAAGACCCCCTGCTATGCTAGCTAGGATCAACACCCCTTCATGAGGTAGATACAACTATCCTTATATTACCTGTTTTGAATATGCCTTTACATTCCTCTTAGCACTCAGAAAGTAATTGAATGGATTAAATGAGTGCCTGGCACAGAGTAAGATCTACACAAAGTGTTGGGTATTATTAGTATTCCTGGGTATCTGAAGTGCTTCTGACATAATTACAACTATCATTTATATAGAACAGATAAGTTCTCAATGTTTAACATAAAATAAGTATTTTAATACTATAACCTGATGAGGTGCCTTCTATTATTATACTTTACCAATAGGGAAACAGAGGAACAGAGATACTAAGTCACTTGCCAAAGAATGTATCTCTAGTAAGTGGGCAAACCAGAATTTCACTTGTGAGTCAGGCTTCAAAGTAATTTCTCTTAACATGGTCTATTTTATTCCATCTATATCCTCTATGGAGCCAGTAATCCACTGAAATCAGAGTGTGGGCTATAGCAACCCCCTTACCAATCCCCACCCCAGAGATTCCCCTGTGATTCCTGCAGGATGAGAGTGGAGTCAGAGCTCCCAACAAGTAACCCACAACACTGAAGAAGCTGAATGTTTACCCTTGGCTCTCTTTACCCACTAGAGTACCTGTAAGCTTAGAGAAGACCTCAGCCTAGGGGAGGGGCAATGTGGTCAGGTGTAACTATTCCTCTTACCTTTCTTTTTTCTTTTTTAAAAAGATTTTATTTATTTGAGAGAGACAGCATAAGCAGGAGTGGGGGCAGAAGGAGAGGGACAAGCAAACTCCCTGCTGAGTGGGAAGCCTGATATTGGGGCAGTACAGAGTGACCCCAGGGGGACCAGAGGCAACATAGGGTTCAATCTCATGACTATCCTTATATGACCTGGGCCAAAGTCAGATGCTTAACTGCCTGAGCCACCCAGGAACCCCCACACACATACCTTTCTAATATAGTCTGCCTTGGTTTCTGCGTACCAGGAAGGTGCTTCAGCCTCATCTCCAGGTTCTAGGCTTCTCTCAGTGGTATCCATGAATAGTTGTTCTTTATTCTCCACCTAAAGGGGAGCCAATTCAGGAAAGAACTATGTCTTTCACCAACTTGGTGATATCACTGACTTCTGAGCCAGTTGTTCTAAAGTCTAATATCTCTCTGAGTGTCTTTAGTATCACTCTGTTCCTCCCTCATTTATCACCAAAAAAATAAATAAAAATACTTCTTTGTTTCCAGGAACCCTCAGAGTTAATAGTTGTGTGGTATAAAATTTCTTGAATAAATTCTAGATTATCTTGCCTTCTAAAAAATCAGTTGACATGAATGTATTCATACATGCACAGTGCAACAAAGAATAGAAGCAAGATTAAGAATTGTAAGTTCAGGGGCGCCTGGGTGGCTCAGTGGGTTAAAGCCTCTGCCTTTGGCTCAGGTCATGATCCCAGGGTCCTGGGATCGAGCCCCGCATCAGGCTCTCTGCTCCACGGAAAGCCTGCTTCCTCCTCTCCCTCTGCCTGCCTCCCTGCCTACTTGTGATCTCTGTCTGTCAAATAAATAAATCTTAAAAAAAAAAAAAGAATTGTAAGTTCATGTTTTAGTGATGGAGCTTGAACATAAAACAAAAATCATATAACCTTAAATGATGCTGGTACAGGAAAAAGAGATAGTTTTTGAGTTAATTCAAGCATCTTAGAGAAAAATATTGAAGAGAAATCTCCAAGTGCAGAGCACTTCTTGCCATTTCAAAATATTAAACATCCATAACGTGATTTTAGACACAATTCCAAAATTCAATCTAATATCTTACTGTTTTGAAATAAGGACTATCATTGAATTTGTATTGGATTTAGTTTAAATAAGATATAATTATCAAATAATAGCATATGTTTATAGTACATATTCAGCATGTTATTAATTCAAAAGTATAATCCTTCTACTTCCTATGTTGATTAGTGCTGTATTTGTCTTAATAATGTTACTTCTTATGTTTTTCTTAAGTGAAAACAACTTGACATTTTAGACATGAAGGAATACTTGCTCTTAGAAAATAACACTTTCCTTAAAATATAATTAATTTAATATTAATACACAAAGATTTATATCATTATAATTTTTAATGAAAATAAGTATTTATTAAAGGCCTGTCATATGCCAGGTATTTTGCTAATTAGGACTCTGAGATCATGACCTGAGTTGAAATCAAGAGTCCGACACTTAACTGACTGAGCTCCCCGGGTACCCCTCATGTGAGCTGTGTTTTGAAGTTTTAAAAGATTTCAAAAGGAGAGAGCATGGGGATGAAGACAGAAGCACTATAGTAGAAAGAACAGCTTAATTACAAGGACATTAAGGGCACATTCAGCCTAACCCAACTCCCCTTCTTCTGGGGTTTATGGTGTACTAAGTGGAACAGAGGAAAGTAAGCCATGAACAGCAGTGTGGTGACAAACCACCTAGATTCTTGAATGCTAGCCAAGAAGGTTAGGTTTCTTTGTTGAAACCTTGTTAGGTTTCCAGTTGAAAAACTGAGAGTTTCTGCTTTAGAAAAATGTGTAACATCATCAGTGTGTGGAATAAATTGAGGACAGGAGAAAATAGCAGCAGAGAGACCAGTGAGAAAGCTGCAATAAGCTCTTGAATTCTTATAATGTCTTTGTGAATGTAAAGTAGGGGAAATGTGTAAGAAACATTGATATGGCCTGTTCAAAGAGTGCCTAGGGACTGTATGGAATAGACCAGCAAATTCCCTCTCAATGAAGAAGTTGATTATTTGACTAGATGACTTTCTCCTTTTCACTGGAGAACCCTGATGAGTAATTAGTTTGTATTTACTAAGGCAAGAATGAAGAAAAACTGAATAAATAGAGAGCCAAGTTCTGGGAATAAAAGAGTTTCAAATAAAGGGGCAGGTATTACAAAGAATGACTGTAATGTACTTTACCCAAGCACTGAAGAGCTCCCTGAAGTGAGGCAAAGATGATGCTGTAGGAGGACCTATGAATTCATGAGTACCGACTCACCCTCAGGCACTTGAGCTCAGCAGCTTGGCTGTTGCCATTCAGACTCTCAGTATTTCCGCAGGACCACCACCTCATTTATTTTCTTTTTTCTTTTTTTTTTTAAGATTTTATTTATTTATTTGACAGAAAGTGAGAGCACAAATAGGGAGAGCAGCAGACAGAGGGACAGGGAGAAGCAGGCTTCCCACCCAGCAGGGAGCTCGATGAGGAGTTTGATCCCAGGATCCTGGGATCATGACCTGAGCTAAGGCAGCCACTTAAAGGACTGAGCCAACTAGGCACCCCAGCACCCCAGCCCCTCACTTCTTGACAACAGTTGTGACCCGAGTCCACATGCCCTGTATGAGCCCCAGTACGGGCTTCAGTACTGGGTGTCTGCTCTCAACACCTATCTAAAGTTATTTTTCTGGACATCCATCATCTTCCAGCTCTGAAGGAGTTGGGAGTTCTCATGATGCCAGCAGATAAGGAGGTGAAGTCTAGCTCTAGGCAAGTCCTACTAAGATGCTCCGATAAGAGCAAACCCACAATCCTTAAAACACAGAGAGCAAATAAAAATAGTCTTTAGTATGGTTAACAAACAAGTGCTTTCTTGGCATTCAGAACAAGTTTTTATTTCTTAGGAGGGGAGTATGCTTTGGGAGCTTAAAAACCTACTTTAAGAAAAAACCCACCAAGCTGTAGTGCTATTGTTTATTTTCCTATGCAAATGTTTAAAATCATCCAGAATTTTAATGTTTATGGAAAATTTGTTCTAATTTCTTTATATTCATAGTAATATGATGTATGCAGCTGTTTATTCATTAGAGATAGTTGGTTTATGATCAGTTTGGAAATAAATATGGTGATAAACCATAGTTTTAACAACAATAACAAAAAAAGAATATAACATATAAATTAAATTTATGATGAATGCATACTATGGTTTCTTTTGTAAGTAACTTATTTTAATTAGTTGTTCATAATACCAAGAGTATTTAACTTCCCTTTATTATGGAAATAGATGGAGGATAATTTCCATAATTTTGTAAATACTTAACTTCTTATTTTTTCTTCCAGTTATTACTTTATTTTTTATTTATTTTTAATACCTGGATTAAGTTTTACATACAATGTTATATCAGTTTCATGTGTACAACATAGTGATTCAACAATTCTATCCACTACTCAGTGTTCATCACAAGTGTAGTTACCATCTGCCACCATACCATGTTATTAGAATATTATTGACTATATTCCCTATACTGTACTTTTAAAAAAGATTTTATTGGGACACCTGGGTGGCTCAGTTGGTTGAGCAGCTGCCTTCAGCTCAGGTCATGATCCCAGCACCCTGGGATCGAGTCCCTCATTGGGCTCCTTACTCGGCAGGGAGCCTGCTTCTCCCTCTGCCTCTGCCTGCCACTCTGTCTGCCTGTGCTTGTTCTCTCTCCCTCTCTCTCTCTGACAAATAAATAAATAAAATATTTTTTAAAAAAAGATCTTATTTATTTGTTTGAGAGAGAGAGTGAGTAAGAAAGAGCACAAGTAGCGGGAGAGACAGAGGAAGAAAGAGCACAAGTAGCGGGAGGACAGACTCTCTGCTGTGTAGGGAGACCGATGTGGGGCTCGATCCCAGGACCGCAAGATCATGACCTGAGCCAAAGGCAGATGTTTAACTGATAGAGCCACCCAGTGCTCCTATACTGTACTTTTTGTCTCCATGGTTTATTTTATAATAATAAGTTTGTACTTCTTAATCTCCTTTATCTATTTTGCCTACTCCCTAGTCCCTTAACTTCTTATTCTTAAAAGTCTGACTACTCCCAATTGAGTTATTGTTCAAATAGAGTTTAGAATTCAAACACTTTTTTCTTAAAAAAATACAGATGTAGTGAAAAGAAGAGCTATCTGTACCCCAATGTTCATAGCAAAAATGGCCAGTCACCAAACTGTGGAAAGAACCAAGATTCTCTTCAATGGATGAATGGATAAAGAAGATATGGTCCATATATACTATAGAGTATTATGCTTCCATCAGAAAGGATGAATACCCAACTTTTGTATCAACATGTACAGGACTGGAAGAGATTATGCTAAGTGACATAAGTCAGGCAGAGAGAGTCAATTATCATATGGTTTTGCTTATTTGTGGAGCATAAGGAATAACATGGAAGACATGGGGAAATGGAGAGGAGAAGTGAGTTGGGGAAAACTGGTGAGGGGGACACGAACCATGAGAGACTGTGAACTCTGAGAAACAAACTGAGGGTTTTGGAGGGAAGGGTGGTGGGGGGTTGGGTGAGCCTGGTGGTGGGTATTATGGAGCTCACATATTGCATGGAGCACTGGGTGTGTGCATAAACAATGAATTCTGGAACACTGAAAAGAAATTTAAAAAAAAAGAAAAAATAGTTGTAATAATATTTTACTATTATCACCATTATCAAATGTAATTGCAGATATTAAGACAGATGAAAATAACATGTCTCAAATGATCACTTGAGTCAAAAAGCAGTCCCTCATTTGAAAAGAAAGATCAAAGCAAAGGTTTCCACCCACCAAAAGGGATATGTTTGCTTAAATGATAGAAATGAAAGAACAATAATTTTTACACTGATTTTCATTCATCATTCTCAAATTTATAGGAATTTGAGAGTGGAAAATGGAAAATAGAAATTGTATGTAAACAATGTAGACATAAGAAAAAAGAATAGTGTTTCCTAAAAAAGATTAATATAACTTACAGTAAAACCTATAATTTTCTTCAGAATCTTACACATCATATAAACATCCATACCTAATTAAAAACCTAAAAATGGGGGAGGGGTCAAGATGGCGGGGAAGTAGCAGGCTGAGACTACTTCAGGTAGCGGGAGATCAGCTAGATAGCTTATCTAAAGATTGCAAACACCTACAAATCCAATGGGAGATCGAAGAGAAGAAGAACAGCAATTCTAGAAACAGAAAATCAACCACTTTCTGAAAGGTAGGACTGGTGGAGAAGTGAATCCAAAGTGACGGGAAGATAGACCGTGGGGGGAGGGGCCAGCTCCCGGCAAGTGGCGGAGCAACAGAGCACAAAATCAGGACTTTTAAAAGTCTGTTCCACTGAGGGACATCGCTCCAGAGGCTTAACCGGGGTGAAGCCCACGCGGGGTCAGCATGGCCTCAGGTCCCGCAGGGTCACAGAGGATCGGGGGTGTCTGAGTGTCGCAGAGCTTACAGGTATTAGAACGGGGAAGCCGGCTACAGAGACAGAGCCAAGGAGTGAGCTCTCAGCTCGGGGTTACCTTGAACCGGTCAAAGGCTTGGTCAGCTCGGAGCGCAGCCAGCGGCAGGGTGACGGGAGGAATTGGGCACTGTTCTCTGAGGGTGCACTGAGGAGTGCGGACCCGGGATCTCGGCTCCTCTGGGCGGGAGACTGGGAGGCCGGTATCTTCATTCCTGTCCTCCGGAACTCTACGGAAAGTGCTCAGGGAACAAAAGCTCCTGAAAGCAAACCCGAGCGGATAATTCAGCCCGGCCCCTGGTAAGGGCGGTGCAACTCCACCTGGGGCAAAGACACTTGAGAATCACTACAACAGGCCCCTCCCCCAGAAGATCAACAAGAAATCCAGCCAGGACCAAGTTCACCTACCAAGGAGTGCAGTTTCAATACCAAGGAGAGCAGCAGAATTCCAGAGGAAGAGAAAGCAAAGCACAGAACTCATGGCTTTCTCCCCATGATTCTTTAGCCTTGCAGTTAATTTAATTTTTTTTCTTTTTCAATTTTTTTTCTATTCTTCTGCTAATTTTTTTAAACTTTTACCCTTTTCTTTTTTAACATTTTTTAACTAGTTTATCTAATATATATATATATATATATATGTATATATATATATATATATGTTTTCCTTTTTATATTTTTTCTTTATTGGTTTTCTTTTTTTAATTGTTTCTTTTTTTTTTTTTTTCTTTCTGAAGCTTTTTATCCCCTTTCTCCCCCCTCACGATTTGGGATCTCTTCTGATTTGGCTAAAGCATATTTTCCTGGGGTTGTTGCCACCGTTT
Organism: Lontra canadensis; assembly: GCF_010015895.1. Taxonomy (NCBI): domain Eukaryota; kingdom Metazoa; phylum Chordata; class Mammalia; order Carnivora; family Mustelidae; genus Lontra; species Lontra canadensis. The sequence goes on from NW_022631036.1 coordinate 4,538,102, forward strand.
TAGTATTTTACTTGCTCCTTCATATACTCTTATCTCGACAAAATGACAAGACAGAAAAATTCACCACAAAAAAAGAACAAGAGGCAGTACCAAAGACTAGGGACCTAATCAATACAGACATTGGTAATATGTCAGATCTAGAGTTCAGAATGACGATTCTCAAGGTTCTAGCTGGGCCCGAAAAAGGCATGGAAGATATTAGAGAAACCCTCTTGGGAGATATAAAAGCCCTTTCTGGAGAAATAAAAGAACTAAAATCTAACCAAGTTGAAATTAAAAAAAAAGCTATTAATGAGGTGCAATCAAAAATGGAGGCTCTCACTGCTAGGATAAATGAGGCAGAAGAAAGAATTAGCGATATAGAAGACCAAATGACAGAGAATAAAGAAGCTGTGCAAAAGAGGGACAAATAGCTACTGGACCACGAGGGGAGAATTTGAGAGATAAGTGACACCATAAGATGAAACAACATTAGAATAATTGGGATTCCAGAAGAAGAAGAAAGAGAGAGGGGAGTAGAAGGTATATTGGAGAGAATTATTGGAGAGAATTTCCCCAGTATGGCAAAGGGAACAAGCATCAAAGTCCAGGAGGTTCAGAGAACCCCCCTCAAAATCAATAAGAATAGGTCCAAACCTCATCACCTAATAGTAAAACTTACAAGTCTTAGTGACAAAAAGAAAATCCTGAAAGCAGCCTGGGAAAAGAAGTCTGTAACATACAAGGGTAAAAATATTAGATTGGCAGCAGACTTATCCACAGAGACCTGGCAGGCCAGAAAGAGCTGGCATGATATATTCAGAGCACTAAATGAGAAAAACATGCAGCCAAGAATACTATATCCAGCTAGGCTATCATTGAAAATAGAAAGAGATTAAAAGCTTCCAGGACAAACAAAAACTGAAAGAATTTGCAATCACCAAACCAGCTCTACAGGAAATATTGAAAGGGGTCCTCTAAGCAAAGAGAGAGCCTAAAAGTAGTAGATCAGAAAGGAACAGAAACAATATACAATAACAGTCACCTTACAGGCAATACAATGGCACTAAATTCATATCTCTCAATAGTTACCCTGAATGTTAATGGGGCTAAATGGCCCAATCAAAAGACACAGGGTATTAGAATGGATAAAAAACCAAAACCATCTATATGTTGCCTACAAGAAACTCATTTTAAACCCGAAGACACCTCCAGATTTAAAGTGAGGGGGTGGAAAACAATTTACCATGCTAATGGACATCAGAAGAAAGCAGGAGTGGCAATCCTTATATCAGATCAATTAGATTTTAAGCCAAAGACTATAATTCATGATGAGGAAGGACACTATATCATACTCAAAGGATCTGTCCAACAAGAAGATCTAACAATTGTCAATATCTATGCCCCTAACGTGGGAGCAGCCAACTATATAAACCAATTAATAACAAAATCAAAGAAACACATCAACAATAATACAATAATAGTAGGGGACTTTAACACTCCCCTCACTGAAATGGACAGATCATCCAAGCAAAAGATCTACAAGGAAATAAAGGCCTTAAATGACACACTGGACCAGATGGACATCACAGATATATTCAGAACATTTCATCCCAAAGCAACAGAATACACATTCTTCTCTAGTGCACATGGAATGTTCTCCAGAATAGATCACATCCTCGGTCCTAAATCAGGTCTCAACCGGTATCAAAAGATTGGGATCATTCCCTGCATATTTTCAGACCACAATGCTCTGAAGCTAGAACTCAATCACAAGAGGAAATTTGGAAAGAACCCAAATACATGGAGACTAAACAGCATCCTTCTAAAGAATGAATGGGTCAACCAGGAAATTAAAGAAGAATTGAAAAAAGTCATGGAAACAAATGATAATGAAAATACAATGGTTCAAAATCTGTGGGACACAACAAAGGCAGTCCTGAGAGGAAAATATATAGTGGTACAAGCCTTTCTCAAGAAACAAGAAAGGTCTCAAGTACACAACCTAACCCTACACCTAAAGGAGCTGGAGAAAGAACAAGAAAGAAACCCTAAACCCAGCAGGAGAAGAGAAATCATAAACACCAGAGCAGAAATCAATGAAATAGAAACCAAAAAAACAATAGAACAAATCAACGAAACCAGGAGCTGGTTCTTTGAAAGAATTAATAATAGTGATAAACCCCTGGCCAGACTTATCAAAAAGAAAAGAGAAAGGACCCAAATAAATAAAATCATGAATGAAAGAGGAGAGATCACAACTAACACCAAAGAAATACAGACAATTATAAGAACATACTATGAGCAACTCTACGGCAAACAAATTTGACAATCTGGGAGAAATGGATGCATTCCTAGAGACATATAAACTACCACAACTGAACCAGGAAGAAATAGAAAGCCTGAACAGACCCATAACCAGTAAGGAGATTGAAACAGTCATCAAAAATCTCCAAACAAACAAAAGCCCAAGGCCAGACGGCTTCGCAGGGGAATTCTACCAAACGTTTAAAGAAGAACTAATTCTTATTCTCCTGAGACTGTTCCAAAAAATAGAAATGGAAGGAAAACTTCCAAACTAATTTTATGAGGCCAGCATCACCTTGATCCCAAAACCAGACAAGGATCCCATCAAAAAAGAGAATGACAGACCAATATCCTTGATGAACACAGATGCAAAAATTCTCACCAAAATACTAGCCAATAGGATTCATCAGTACCTTAAAAGGATTATTCACCACGACCAAATGGGATTTATTCCAGGGCTGCAAGGTTGGTTCAACATCCACAAATCATTCCATGTGATACAACACATTAATAAAAGAAAGAACAAGAACCATATGATACTCTCCATAGATGCTGAAAAAGCATTTGACAAAGTACAGCATCCCTTCCTCATCAAAACTCTTCAAAGTGTAGGGATAGAGGGCACATACCTCAATATTATCAAAGCCATCTATGAAAAGCCCACCACGAATTTCATTCTCAATGGAGAAAAACTGAAAGCTTTTCCACTAAGGTCAGGAACACAGCAGGGATGTCCGTTATCACCACTGCTATTCAACATAGTACTAGAAGTTCTAGCCTCAGCAATCAGACAACAAAAGGAAATTAAAGGCATCCAAATTGGCAAAGAAGAAGTCAAACTATCACTCTTCGCAGATGATATGATACTATATGTGGAAAACCCAAAAGACTCCACTCCAAAACTGCTAGAACTTGTACAGGAATTCAGTAAAGTGTCAGGATATAAAATCAATGCACAGAAATCAGTTGCATTTCTCTACACCAACAACAAGACAAAAGAAAGAGAAATTAAGGAGTCATTCCCATTTGCAATTGCACCCAGAACTATAAGATACCTAGGAATAAACCTAACCAAAGAGGCTAAGAATCTATACACAGAAAACTAAAAAGTACTCATGAAAGAAATTGAGGAAGACACAAAGAAATGGAAAAATGTTCCATGCTCCTGGATTGGAAGAATAAATATTGTGAAAATGTCTATGCTACCTAAAGCAATCTACACATTTAATGCAATTCCTATCAAAGTACCATCCATTTTTTTTTCAAAGCAATTGAACAAATAATCCTAAAATTTATATGGAACCAGAAAAGACCTCAAATAGCCAAAGGAATATTGAAAAAGAAAGCAAAAGTTGGTGGCATCACAATCCCGGACTTCAAGCTCTATTACAAAGCTGTCATCATCAAGACAGCATGGTACTGGCACAAAAACAGACACATAGATCAATGGAACAGAATAGAGAGCCCAGAAATAGACCCTCAACTCTATGGTCAACTAATCTTCGACAAAGCAGGAAAGGATGTCCAATGGAAAAAAGACAGCCTCTTCAATAAGTGGTGTTGCGAAAATTGGACAGCCACATGCAGAAAAATGAAATTGGATCATTTCCTTACACCATACATGAAAATAGACTCAAAATGAATGAAGGACCTCAATGTGAGAAAGGAATCCATCAAAATCCTTGAGGAGAACACAGGCAGCAACCTCTTCGACCTCAGCCGCAGCAACATCTTCCTAGGAACATCGCCAAAGGCAAGGGAAGCAAGGGCAAAAATGAACTATTGGGATTTTATCAAGATCAAAAGCTTTTGCACAGCAAAGGAAACAGTTAACAAAACCAAAAGACAACTGACAGAATGGGAGAAGATATTTGCAAATGACATATCAGATAAAGGGCTAGTGTCCAAAATCTATAAAGAACTTAGCAAACTCAACACCCAAAGAACCAATAATCCAATCAAGGAATGGGCAGAAGACATGAACAGACATTTCTGCAAAGAAGACATCCAGATGGCCAACAGACACATGAAAAAGTTCTCCACATCACTCGGCATCAGGGAAATACAAATCAAAACCACAATGAGATATCACCTCACACCAGTCAGAATGGCTAAAATTAACAAGTCAGGAAATGACAGATGCTGGCGAGGATGCGGAGAAAGGGGAACCCTCCTACACTGTTGGTGGGAATGCAAGCTGGTGCAACCACTCTGGAAAACAGCATGGAGGTTCCTCAAAATGTTGAAAATAGAACTACCCTATGACCCAGCAATTGCACTGCTGGTTATTTACCCTAAAGATACAAACGTAGTGATCCGAAGGGGCACATGCACCCGAATGTTTATAGCAGCAATGTCTACAAAAGCCAAACTATGGAAAGAACCTAGATGTTCATCAACAGACAAATGGATAAAGAAGATGTGGTATATATACACAATGGAATACTATGCAGCCATCAAAAGAAATGAAATCTTGCCATTTGCGACGACGTGGATGGAACTAGAGGGTATCATGCTTAGCGAAATAAGTCAATCGGAGAAAGACAACTATCATATGATCTCCCTGATATGAGGGAGAGGAGATGCAACATGGGGGGTTAAGGGGGTAGGAGAAGAGTAAATGAAACAAGATGGGATTGGGAGGGAGACAAACCATAAGTTCCATGCTCCTGGATTGGAAGAATAAATATTGTGAAAATGTCTATGCTACCTAAAGCAATCTACACATTTAATGCAATTAAATCTCTTAATCTCACAAAACAAACTGAGGGTTGATGGGGGGAGGGGGGTTGGGAGAGGGGTGTGGGGTTATGGACATTGGGGAGGGTATGTGCTATGACGAGTGCTGTGAAGTGTGTAAACCTGGCGATTCACAGACCTGTACCCCTGGGGATAAAAATATATTATATGTTTATAAAAAATAAAATTAAAAAAATAAATAAATAAAAATTAAAATTAAAAAAAAAAACCCTAAAAATAAAGTGATTCCTGAAGTCCAGTATACAAAAACAAAACAAAAAAATACTTCATAGTTTGTATTTCTCATTCTCCAGTGACATATTTTAGGACACTAGGCTGTATATAAAAGAATTTTATAAATATACATAATATAGCTCACTAAAATTCTTTGACTCTTTAAAGGGATCATATTATTACATAAAGTAGAGATCTTTGGTATGGCATTATTCAGGGGTAAGTATTTATTTCCATATTCTAATATAAGTATTCTGAGAAAATCCATCTATTAAGTCAACTTTTTCAAAATGCCCTTGTATGAGTTTGTCTAATGTATGAGACTTATGTGATGTCACTTTCTAGAAATAAGCTAGGAAGGGAAAAGTAATATATGATTTGATTTTTAAGAGAAAAAATTAGAAAAAAGTTCAATAATGATGTTTAAAAATAGCATAATGTGGCCACTAATAACATATCTTACAAATCATGAGACGATAAAATAGAAAAGGAAGTTAGAGAGGAAATGCAAGAAAATTAAAAAGTCAAATACTTGAAACAAAATGATAGAAGACCAAGAACAGTTACACCAATGAATGTAAATATGTCCTTTTTAAAAAGCAAAGCTCTCAGATTGATCTTAATACTCAAGTTGCACACATTATTTAAGAGGCAAACCTGAACACTACAGAGTTATTTTTTTTAAGATTTTATTTATTTATTTATTTGAGAGACACACAGAGAGAGAGAGAGCAAGCAGGCACAAGTGGGGGTAGGGGAAGGGTCAGGGAGAGAGAGAGAGAAGATCAGAAGCAGACTCCCTGCTGAGCAGGGAGCAGGAAACAGGGAACCACATGGGGCTCCATGACAGATCCAATGACACTGGGATCATGACTGAGCTGAAGTCAGAAATTTAACCAACTGAGCTTTCAGTGCCCCAATACAGAATTATATCACTATGAAACAAGTGTAAATGAAAATCTGATAAAATATCTAATATCTAATAAAAAGGAATTCATTAAATTATATCACCATAAGATATACTGATTAAAATCATGTCATTGAAGTAGATGTACATTTACAGGAAAATGCCCAAAATACAATGAGTTAAAAAAAAATCCTGTTATATATTATATTATGTAGAAAGAGTTTAACTAGAATATATATCAACATATTTCTAGATACTATAGATAGCTCAATATGTAGAGAGATATGAATGTAAATATTATATGTTTTTATAATAAGGAAAACAATAAAGATAAATACCAAAATATTAATGGTGATCATATCTGAATAATTTAGTAGTAGTCTTCCTCAAAGTTTTGGTAATTTCCAAATTATGCTTCCCACCAAATTTTGTTTTTATAACAGACTAAAAGGTGAGGAAGATACAACACAAGTTTTCTTTGTTTCTTTAAAAAGGAAAAAAAAACCCTAATCCTTAATAAAGAATTACACAGTTATCTCTTGGACTCAAAAATTTAGTGACACTACTTTGCTTTGTAGAAAAACATTAGCTAGGGCCACCTGTGTGGCTCAGCCAGTTAAGGGACTGCCTTAGGCTCAGGTCATGATTCCAGAGTCCTGGGATCAAGCCAGCTTTGTCATGCTCCCTGCTCTGCAGGAAGTCTGCTTCTCCCTCTTACCCTCCCCTCCCCCTGCTCATGCTTTCTCTAGCAAATGAATAAATAAAATCTTTAAAAAAGAGAGAGAGAGAAAGAAAAATATTAGCTAATGCTTAAAACAATTAGAAAGAAGAAATTACATGTTATTTTGCCCCAAATTTTTATTTGTTAATATTCAGGAATGTTAGATTCCATAATATAAGCTGTATTTTCTATTAGTGAGCTTAGATCGGTCATAACATATTTCTACTATTACTGGTCCCCAGTTATTTTCATCCATAAATATCACTTTAAATCAGAGTTTCTCAATACTGACACTACTGACATTATGGACTGAAAAATTCTTTGTCATGGGGTGCTGAGTTAAAGATAGAGTGATAAGTGGAAAGGGTTTCTTATACATAAAAGATTGTGAAAGGAGGATTTGAGAGGCAATGATTCATGTCATTTACTGAACTATGTAAGGGTTTCAAGGTCTCTAGAATTCTTACAACCATACTAGGGTTCAAATCTTGATTTAGGGGACTGAATTTGCCATGAAGATGGATTCTGATTCCAGACAGGGCTTCCATCTGAAAGATCACAAAGAAAGCCTGGTAATAATAGAGTATCATATGCACAGTGTATTTTAATAGAGACTATCTCCTTCAAAATTGCCTAGAGTGCAGGTAACAGTCATATATAAACATTAATGTTTGAGAACCATTACTTTAGAGTTTCCAAAGGTCTAAGCCTCTTTCTTAAGCATACCAAGGAGCTCCAATTTTATCCATTTGTCCTAAAATAATTTTAGAAGCCTTCGGAACACATAACAGGACCACTAAATAGATTTGGAGATGAACCTCATAAAAAAATACAGTTCACAATAATTTGTGTATATTTATTTTATTGCAACATCAGTTCGTTCAGTGATGTTTTGGTGTTATTTTGAAAGATCTAGGATTCAGAGCACCAAACAGCCTATCAGTGGTCCTGAATTTTAACTATGGAAACTTACCCCAAAAATAAAAAGTTACTCTATGCTACTTAACATTTGTACCAGAGAACAATCACTGCAAATGAAAACAATTTATAACAAAGTCTGGTAATAAGAGACCTCCTGATAGTTCACCATCTCTCTACCATCTCTACCAAAAGTAAAGTCTCCTTAAGAGCAGCACCATTATAAAAAGTAGGCCACGTGTCTATCTACTCCAGATAAGTTGGGAGGAATCACAACACCCCTTTTGAGCATCTAAATTCCTTTTGAGTCTTTTCTTTTTAGAGATTACAGAAAACTAATGTAGGCTTTTGGGTCCTTCATATCAGCCCTAAATATCCAATGTAAATAAGAAGACATTGATAGATAAATGAATAAAATGTTTTTCAGTGTGTATAAAAATGGGCAGCACAGAAAAGTTGGCTATTTATCCCAGATAAAAAATACTTGGGTGGATCTTTTAGTTGTCTTTTCCCTACATTTGCTAAGTAGGTCACTGCTTTTTTAAAAAATGGGCTGGTTGCTGTGATGGTTAATTTTATGTGTCAATGTGGCTAGGCTAATAGTACCCAATCATTTAGTCAAACACTAATCTAGGTGTTGCTGTGAAGACATTTTGTAGATTTGGTTAACATCTACAGTCAGTCAACATTAGTAGAAGAGATTACCCTCAATAATGCAGAAAAGTTTCACCCAATCAGTTGCAAGTCTTAAGAGGAAAAATTGAGGTTTCTTTGAGAAGAAGAGATTCTTCCTCAATATTGTAGTATCAGCTCCTGCCTGAGTTTCCAGCCTGCCCAAATGCCTCTACACATTGGACTGGCCAGCCTCCACCCCTCACAATCCCACAATTATGTAGCCAATTCTCTTTCTCTCTCTGTGTGTTTGTATATCTGTGTCTGTGTCTGTGTCTCTGCACAACAGTGTGTGACACCTAGTGATTCTGTAATTCTGGAGAACCCTGACTGATACAAAATTTGGTCCCAAGAGCAGTGTTTCTAGAAGAACAGAATCTTATAAATGAATTTTTCCTAATTTGTTCTGTGAATTCTGGAACTGGTTCTCATTCTGATTAAACGTAAAGGTACTAATGACTACGCTTCCAGTGGTAAAGAGAGCACTGATTAGAGAGAGGCAGATGGAGAGTTACAGGGATATATCCTATTCATTCTGTTTTTCTGGAGAACTCTGACTTGATGCAGTGGCCTAATATCAAGATTGCAATCAAGATTTGTTGGGATGGAAAAATGAATAAAATGATGCAGGCAGACCCAGTTGCCTTTGATAGGCCTTCCACATCCTCCTCCAGACTCTATAATCTGAGATACTAAAACCCTATGGAGAAAGCCTTACAGAAAAGAAGTTTCAGAGAAGAACAATGAGGAAATTCCATTAAAGACAGTGTCATGTGGATTATCAAAAATGAATAAGTATACCGTTCTCTTCCAGACTCTCACCACCTAATATGCTTTCCTCATTCACCATCTTCAATTCCAAACTTATGCAGAAATGCACCAACCAGAGATCAAACTTTAACTCATCTTTGTTCTTTTACTCAAAGGAATATAATCTAACCAGAAAAACTGAGACCTCTGAAGAATAAAACTTCTACAGAAGAAAGACAACAAACTGAGCAAAAATGAAAGGTGAAGAAAATCAATGAACGAGTAAGAATAAGAAGTTAAAATAAGTAAACAAAATATCCTCAAAAAGATCAGAAAAGTTATAATAACATGAAACAAGGTCAGATCTTTGTAAAAAGGGATAAAGTATTATATATAAAACACATAATAGCTGAAATGTAAATATCAAATATGAATTTAGTAGCAGAAAAAGCAAGTTACTAAGTTAAAAGATAGGGTCAAGAAATTCTCCTAGTGACTATCAGAAATAGTTAAAGATAAATAATATTTTAAAAAGGGTTAAGGATATAAATGATAGAAGTATAAGAAGAAAAAATATAAATGATAGAAGTATAAGAAGAAAAAATATAAAAGAGAAAGTATTTTAATTAATAAAAACTGGTGATTTCTAAGAATTAAAGAAAGATTAAAACTTCAAAAAGATTCTCATACACATTCACAAATCTAGATAAATTATAATGAAATTCAGAAATATCTAAAGTAATACGACAATTCTCCAGGTTCCCAGAGAGAGTGGATGTGCCTTAAAACAAGCATCAGACTGACATAGCAAATAATTGACACTGTCAGCAAGAAAGCAGTGTTACATTATTTTCAAATTACTGGAGACAAATAATTCAAATAAATTAATGCCATAATTTTATACTAGCAAATTCTCATTTAAAGAAACACAGAAAATAAAAATGTTTTCTAACACAAAATCTCAAGGTTTTAAAATAAAAGAACATACTTGATATTCTACATGAAATTCTACAGGAAATAGTCAGGAGGGGCAGAAATAAATCCAAGAGGATGTTGAGACATAAATGGTATGTAAGGGTGAGTAATTAACTTACTGAACTGACTACTATCTATATACAGTAAACAAAAAATATTCAAAAGAACACATACCTAAACTCAAAATAATACCAAATGTATGGTTTTGGGTATTGGGATAGAGAATGAGCAATCAGAAAATAAATTCATGCCAGGTTTATAGAGAAGAAAGAAAATTTTATGATGTCAAGAAAGTGATAGCAAAACTTTAAATGACCTTGATTAATTAGACACCAAGTGAAGCACACACACAAAAAAAAGAGGAATTTATAAATTCTGCATACCTGCAAAAGAAAATTGTATCTATTCAGTTATTTGAAATGAGAGGGAAATGGATTTTAAAAGCTTGATAGTAGAGACACCTGGGTGGCTCAACCACATAGGCCTCTGACTCTTGGTTTAGGCTCAGGTCATAATCTCAAGGGTCCTTGTCTCAAAGCCCTGTTTTGAGCTCCACACTCTTCGGGGAGTCTGGCTGGGATGCTTGCTCTCTGCCCCTCCCCCGCTCTCTCTCTCTCTCCCCCTCTCTTTAACATAAATAAATCTTTTTAAAAAAATCTTGATACTAAAGGAATGGAAGAAGACATGCAAGGAGAAATTAACCAAAGGAAGGCAAAGGTAGAAGTTTTACTATTAAACCATCATAAAAAGACCTATAATATAAAGAATCCTTAAATATAAAGCTTCTGTAAATAAACAGTGGAGAAATTTTTGGGACCTTCACTTGTGTAAACTGTAAAAGTTTTCTTACAGGCCACAAAAATCATGAATCATTAAAGTAAAAAGAGTATATAAAGAATTTTTATATTCAGAGTATATAAAGAATTCTTGCATTTCTCTAATAAAGAGACAGATCCAATCAAAATACATGGGGCAAAATCTTTAATGGACTTACCAAAAAAGAATATATAAAAATATCCAGTAAGCACATGAAGTACGTGCAACATCATTAGAAATCAGGGAAATCAATTAAACCACAAAGAGATGTTACTTCAGACCTAGTAAAATGGATAAAATTAAAAAGATTGACAACACCAACTGTTGGCAAGGATTTGGAGCAACCAGACTTTTAAACCACTATAATCCATACCACTTTGTAAAACTCTAGCAGCTAAACATCTATTATATGACCAAGCAGCTTCACTCCCGGATACTTATACAAGAGAAAAGAACGTATGAATCAGAAAACCTCAAAAGGATGTTAACAGCTGCCTTATTCATATTTCCGCAAACTGAAAGCAGACCAAATAAATGTCAACAGGAGAATGGATAAGTAATTTGTAGCATATTCATTTAATAGACAATAAAGGAGGCAGGTTACTACTTCGTGCAACAATATAGATGATTCTCAAAAATATTACCTTGAGTAACAAGACAGATATTTTAACAAACTGTGTGATATCCCTTTGTGTGTCAACTGCCTCTAGTGACAATTCCCAGTAAGGCAGAAGCAACTTCATCAGACAGGGAGCAGTTGCCTCTGTTGGCAAGAAAGGCTCACCAGACTTTTGACTGCAGATACTAAGAAATATCTGAATCTACTGAAACTTCTCAATTCACTTCGTACAATCCTGCTCTTTTTCCATAGACACCCTAAACTTAAATAAGACATTTAGGGAGGCTATGAATTCAACTTCCTTTGGAATTCAGCAACCCCGAGGATTAGACTCTTGTTTCTGGTGCTTCATGTTAACATAAGCCTTCAAGGATAAGATTCTATCACTGGGGATAGAAAATTTCTCATCTTCTGATAATTCAATGAGAAGAGATTTTTAAAGCTTTAAGCTTGTCATTTTTTTTTCTAAGTCTTCTAAAGGAGCTAAAAATATCCAGCCTATCCAATACACAGTCTTCATATTACTTAACAAACTCTTAATTCTAGATGATTCCAACCAGTAATATAAGTAAGTCATTCATAGCTGTGTACCATAAACAACCATTGCATCACTCGCTGATCGTAAATTCCAGAATCTAGAAGGATATTTACTATTGCAAAACCCTACCGGATTGGTTTAGCCATTTCAGCCCTCTATTTTCTTGAGACTTTCTGACCTCCAACATCTCCAGGTAATGTTTACTCTATGAGTCTGCTTTTAGTACAAGAAAGAAGATCCATTCTAAGCTATTTAAACAAAAAGGGATTTATTGCAGGGTATTAAGTGGCTTAGAACATTTTTGGAAGGGCTGATGAGAACTGAGTCTGAGCTGGTAGGAGTGAGCCAAAAGCCACCTCAAAGAATTAGACCTCCAAATGCTACTCTGGCCACGATCAGGTGGCTGCTTGTCAAACTGGAAAGCTGCCATAATATACCCTCTGCTACAAAGTGCGTTTCCATTACACAAATTAGCTTATATGCGAGTGTTCAATTAGGTAATAAGAAAAGTATAGTATAAACATTGCATTGGTTTATAAGTATTTTTCCCAGTTTATTAATCTTTCATACCAAATAACATCTGAAGGCCGAGTACACTAATACAGTCTGTGCAGCAAGCACCAATAGGTGGCACTCTCTCCCTGAACATACTCTTCACCCCACCTTCTTTCTTCTGGGCTCAGTTGGCCAGGTGTTCTTGGAAGGCCTTAACGTATAATTTTCTCCTGTCTGTGTATGTTGCCCTGACTTCAATAACGCAGCATAACACAAAGAATCTGAAGAACACATAGTCACCTTCTATCAGAAAATTCTGTTCAATAGCCTCTGTCAGAAGCCACGTTATTAAAATGAATGTCATTAGACCCGTCATTCTATTCATTTTTTTCAATGACACTTCTGATTGCTGGAACCTGAATCATGTTCAGAGCATGAGAAGTAAGAGAGCTGAGCTAAAGTCATTTTAGCTTTTTTTTTTTTCCCCCCACATACTAGAAAGCAGGGGAATGGTGCTGAACCAACCAACCTAAAATATCTATCAAAGAGGGGGCTGTTGCCAGCTGGAACCAAAGAAATACAGAAAGTCATAAGGAAATAACTTACCTGCCCCCCCAAAAAAATCCCCTAAAATCTTCACAATAAAATGAGCAGGAAAATCTGCATTTGCCTCACTAAAGAATCTGATGCCATATTACTACAATATTGGTTATTTTTAAATCTTTTCTGGCCTATTCCTTCTCCACAGCTTCCTTCAATCCTGAAAGAGCCCTTAAATCCAACAAACAAAGGTAGTTAGCAAGTAAGAGAAACTGGGCAAGAAAGAGAGATGTCAAACCAACTCCTTATACTGCAGACTTCTAAGTTCAAGGTGGTGTTTCTCTACTAAGGAAGGAGAAGATTTCAATTATATAAAGGGTTAAGTTTGCTGTTTTGGTATCTCATGTTAACCAAAAGAAGTGTGGGATATATCTGATACTTCAACCAGAGCCAGGAGAAAGGTTTCTACATATGGAAATCAGAAGACCTAGAGTGAGGGGAAAACATATCTTTTGCTTATACCCTAATGTTTACATCTCATTCAATAAATCTCTTAACTTACCTTAGATGATATTTATCTTAATGACAGAGTGTTTTCAATTCTTCACTTTTCTGTAATACAATTATGCCACTATGGCCATGATATAGCTTCCTTATGGGTACAGTCTACTTGCCTTCATCTTGACATTGGACTTGAGCATGGAATTTCTTTGGTCAATGGGATGTTAGTAGAAGATATACAACTAGAGACTTGAAATGTGGTTGTGGAGTTTGGCTACCTTTCTAACACTGGTGATGAACCATGAAGAAAATGCCTTTAGCAACCCATTTTCTTTCAAGCGGGATCACAGAACAGGATACACAGTGATAGCCACATGCACTGGGTAATTGCTGGAGCCAGAAGACTGAGCATCATGAGGAACAGACCTGAACCCAGTCTGTCTGGAGTTGGGATCCTGAAGCCTAGCTTCTGGTATACAGCCCTACCCAGACTCAATGTTGTCAATCCATGACTCATGCATATGAAAATTATTTTTTCTATCTTTAAACCATGGAGTAGTTTGTTATATAGCATTGTTGTAATAATAGCTGACTGATGCACATCAGTATTTTAATTAAATAATTTCATCTCTCACCATAATACATTGTTATGACTCATCTACTTTATAAAATTAACGTAATGTATTTGGGTAAGGAGCTGATGTTAAAATCACTGTGAGAGAAATAATCAGAAAATAACTTTTCATAAGTAAAAATGAGAGTAAGATTTTAGCACAACTGACAAAAAATATATTTTCTAACCTTGCACAAATTTTTCTTGCTTTTGCAGAGTATCTCATTTTTGTTAGTTTGAAGACCAAGTGTAAATGTCTTCACATATAGAAAAATATCTGAACTAATAGCAGTAAATTTATAGGCAGATTTATTGCTCACTGGGATGAATATTACCAAAAACAGTCTTTAACTAGAACTCATATTACTTATGCCAATCATCAAAAATATTTATGAAATAAAAATATATGCAAATTTCACATATAAGCTAAATTTCCTATATTTTTTGATCTGTTATTACAATGCTGAGAAATTCTTATTTTAATAATCATTCCTTTTACAGAGATAGGAAGACTGAGGTTAAATTTTTTGCTAAAAAATGTTAGTAAACAAAGTTTGTTTACTACTTGAATCAAATATGCTCTTAATATGTTTAATAGATAAAATTGAAAACATTTAAAGATTTTAAAACTGTTAATATTATCTTCCCCTCACCACTTTAAAACTAGCTATTTCAGCCACTTCCTAAACATCAGTACTCCACATGTGTCAAGGTGATGATGGGTAAAATGTAACCTAAAATTTCTATCAGAGAAGTTCTTAGAAAAATCCTTCAACGTAATAATACAATGGCTATCTTTTTTTTAAACATATAATGTATTATTTATTTCAGGGGTACAGGTCTGTGAATCATCAGTCTTACACAATTCACAGCGCTCACCATAGCACATACCCTCCCCAATGTCCATCACCCAGCCACCCTATCTTCCCCTCCCCACCCCTCCAGCAACCCTCAATTTGTTTCCAGAGATCATGAGTTTCTTATGGTTTGTCTCCCTCTCTGGTTTCGTTCTGGTTCATTTTTCCCTCCTTTCCCCCACGACACCCCCTTCCACCTCTCAAATTCCTCATATCAGTGAGATTATATGATAATTCTTTCTCTGATTGACTTATTTCACTTAGCATAATACTCTGCAATGACTATCTTTTTAAAATAAAAAACAACAAAACAGCCTAGAAAAATTAGTTCCTTCAAGAACATGAATGTTCTCTACTGTAAAGAAAATATTTTAAGGAAATTAATGCCGCTAACGCCTTTACTGCTGTCAATGAAACTGACCCAGGTGATCTAAAGAGAAAAAAATATTTAACTCAGAAATTTATAAGCAAGTCATAAAGCCTAACAGGCAAATGGCTCCATATAATAAGAGCAAAGTAAGAGCAAAGGGACACAAGAATGGCAAGTTTTGTAGGACCAGTGTAACTGGTGTGTGTGATCTGAAAATAGTGAGGTCCTTTCCCTTTGAGATGTAACTGCAGCCCTGTCATGCTCTAGTACTCCGCAAGGCAGTAGAATGATTGGAGCTAATATTGACTTGGACAGTTCTAGGGAGTCTCTATTTAGCAACAGCTGTATGACTAACACAAACCTAATATCGTACAACCAGATAGACAATGAAACAACACATGATCTTTTGGTCATGGGGCGCTTGTTAGATAAAAGCATCTATGTTGTTCATTTGAGTGCAGCCAGCAATTATTTATTAGATTAACAATAAAGGGCTAGAGTAGAAACTACACAACATGTGATTGTAATAATCTTCCTTTCGAGCCTACACAGATGTGTTAGTGTGGAGCATCCATCCATAGGTTAAAAGCCCATTTCTATTTCTTTGTGAGGTGGTGTATCAGTGCTTAGGATGAAAGAATTTAGGAACTAAAGGTCTGAGTGCAATTCTCCGCTTAGCTACTTACTACTGATCTGACCTAAGACAAATATCAACTTCCCCAGTCATAAAAGGAGAGAAACAATGTACTTTATTCAAGAGTGCTTTGCCATATGTCAACTAATAAATGTTAAGCCCTTCACAGAGTAACTCAGATGTGGTAAGTTCTTGAATATAGTTTTTCTTCTCTTTTCATTTTCAGTGCTATCATTAATCCATTTTCTTATGCTTTTTCTTAGTATTTGAAGTTTTTCTCACTTCATGTTTTAGACCACTTAATTAGAACACATAGCTGATGTGCTCAGAAAAAAACATGAGATAGTCAGAAATGATGACAAGAGGAGAGAGAGAGAAGGAGAAGTGAATAAAGAACATCAGTGTAAGAGCTGTTAAGGTTTTTGTTGTGTTCAGATTTGCACTGATGTAGTAGTTTAACAAGTCCAGAAATCAATCAGTGCAATTCTCTCATTAAAACCCAATAAAACATGTCTTGTTCTTCCTGCCACATACAGAAGAAAACCACCATTATTGCCTGATGTAGATCAGTGGCTCTAAACTACATAACAACTATTTTCTAAACTTATTTTATTGCCAAAAGACATTTATAGAAAACATAACCTAAAACCACACACTAGAATAATTCCAAAGTCACATGTTATTGATGCAAAATCATACGTTATATTGATTCAGGAGAATCAAAGTAATGCTTTAACTATAAAGGAAAGAAAACCTGATGTTCAGTAAAATAATTGGCTACAATGTTGGCTACTAATGAAGTACTTACATTTTTGTACCTCCTTACAGCACAATTGGTGCAGGGAAATAGAAGAACATGGGTGTGTGTGGACACTAAAATAAGGACTTTGTTAGGCTGACTAATAGTTGCTCTTTGTTGGTAAGAAAATAAGTAATAGTAATAACTAAAACTACAGACCAGTCATGTCCAATATGGTAACCAATAGCCCTGAGTGGCTATGGAGCCCTTGAAATATGGGTCGGTGCTACTGAAGAACTGAATTTTAATGTTATTTATTTAAATTAGACTTATATTAAAAGCTAAATCAGCATTAAGTACCTCCATAATGTTTACATTGATTATGGGTTGAAATAATAATTGGGAGATATAATATATTAAGTATATAATTAAAATTAGATTCCCCGGGGTTTGTTATTTTTTACTTCTTAAAATATGGTCACTAAAACTTTTTAAATCTATATTGCTCACATTTGTGGCTTGCATTATATTTCTATGGCACAGTGCCGCTATACAAACTGAATGGTAAACCCTTGAGGGTAGCAGCAGGATAAAATGAACAGTTAGGAATCTTCCTAATTTGTTTCAACATGTAATCTCTATAACCAAGATACAACATTTCAATAATTAATTTCTACAACCTAAATTTATTTCTGCATTACAAAAATTAAATTACATATATATAATTTTAAAACAATCTTTATTAATGAAATTCAGTGAGAACCTTGAATTTTATCTATACTATTGAAGTTCAAAGTATGTTAAAAGGAATCTCATGTTTCCTCCGTTCTATAGACACATTGGTGGTAACACTTTCGCCAGAATTTTTCCAAAATTACACTACAGACCTGTCAGCTGTCAAAATGTTACTGGAAATCTAGAGAAATTTGCTTCCAAAGAAGTGTATAGGAGTCTTAGCAATATCCACAATTTTTCCTAAGTAGATTGATTAAAGAGTCCTTTGGCCCCAACATTAGATTTCAGTTCAGTTAAAAAATTCTGAAAATTTTGGCTACATGTTCTTCATGTTAACTACTCAATCCAGTTTTATAAATTAAAAAAAATTCTTAAAAAATCTAATCATCCTCTCTTTAGTAGCCATTCAAATGAAAGCAACTTACTTGCATCTATCTAACTTCTGCAAAGATAAAAGCTGTAAAATGTTTGGTGCAAAAAATAGTTTTAAATAATACATGTTTGTTGACAAATCTTATAATTCTGTACACTATGAAATTGATCTTAAATTCTAGGATCCCATAAAAGATCCCATTTAACTTTGCAAATATATAAATACATCTGCAAGAAAAGTCATCATTTTGAGATATGTGAATTGTAATGCCCAATTTTTTGTTTAATGAATCAAAAAATCTTTATTTTAAATAAGAAAAAAATTAACACTGTATACTGAAAAGTCACCTTACTTCCTAGTACAAACTCTATTATCTATTGCAGCTTACTCCTAATTTTATTATTAACACTGAATACATTTACTAACTTTGAAGTATTTCTTCAGCACCCCTGATATCAGTAAAAAACACAAAGAATTATGAAAGCACCTTCAGCCATTAATGTCAACTTTAAACTCCCATTATACACTGATCACAGCTGCTATTGAAGCAGTGATATTTGGAAAGCTGATGTTTTCACATGAGATATTTTTAAGGGCTTTTTATTTGACAATCTCTGTGTATCCATTCTCAATAATTTTGAAAGTTCCATTCTCATCATGATTTTTTACTCTTTACAAACTCTACATATATATAAGCAGTAATGATTCATTTTCACATAGAATACTTCTATGCATTGTATGAAAATTTGCCCAATTGCCATTCATTACACAGATGATTTTCAAAACCTTTCACAATCTCATCAAGCTTTCTTGATAAAATATCATTGCTCAGTGAAACACAAAAATTTTTCCCATTTGAGCTTCTTTCTATAGATAAATATAACTTCTCAATCAGCTATAAAGATTTTCTTTAATATTTTTTATTTTACATATCTTGTGCTATTCTGTAAGAGATAATGAGACCTTTATTTCTCTGATTAGGGTATATTTAAAACAGTCTGGTCATGATAAGACAGTTTTCAAACTTTTCCTATAAATTTCAGTAGTATGACAGGTCCTTGCTAATTGAATCAATGTGTTCATGAAATTTGCACTAAATTTCAGTGGTTTAAAGGTTTCCTTTAAAAATGTGTTTTTAATATTAAAGTTATTGGGCTGCCTGGATGGGTCAGTTGATTAAGTGCCCTCTGTGCAGGTCATGATTCCAGGGTCCTAGGATCAAGCCCGCATCAGGCTCCTTGTTCAGTGGGGAGCCTGCTTCTCTTTTGCCCTCTCCCTCTTCCCTCAACCCCCCTCATGCTCTCTCTCAAATAAAATATTTTTAAAAATAAATAAAAAATAAGTAAAATGTGTTGTTATATTAGAAAGATGAGAAATTGTTCAGTTATCAGACAGACCATAAAACCCAATGTTAAATAATCAACCGAATACCATTGATATATTTCCTTTATATTGACATTTTAAAATAAGGATATTTTTAAATTTTTATTTTTTTTTAAGATTTTGTTTATTTGGGGCGCCTGGGTGGCTCAGTGGGTTAAAGCCTCTGCCTTCGGCTCGGGTCATGATCTCGGGGTCCTGGGATAGAGCCCTGCATCGGGATCTCTGCTCAGTGGGGAGACTGCTTCCTCCTCTCTCTGCCTTCCTCTCTGCCTACTTGTGATCTCTGTCTGTCAAATAAATAAATAAAATATTTAAATAAAAAAAGATTTTGTTTATTTGACAGAGAGCTATACAGCAAGAGAGGGAACACAAGCAGGGGGAATGGGAGAGGGAGAAGAAGGCTCTGCATGGAGCAAGTAGCCTGATGTGGGTCTTGACCCCAGGAACCTGGGATAATGACAGGATAAAGACAAAGGCAGATGCTTAATAACTAAGCCACCCAGGCACCCCTAAAATAGGGATTTTAAAAAATACAGTTATATAATTTCCATAAATGTAATAATTTTAAATACAAATTGACCCAAGTATTTTTACATTGGTGACTCAAATATCATAAGCAACATTGTCATTGTAACCTAATTTTCCAAAATGGAAAGCGACCTCTGGCAAAATTTGATCAGAACAATGGATAATGTCCCTTTAATTTATAAATGAATTCCAGAAACTTTTGGTATATATAAAACCATGGAAAATATTTTGTGTATACATATAATTGAGTTAGGTTTTAGACAATGAGAGACATTCAAAATGTGTCTTCAGATTGAAATTTTTTTATTATGCAGGACTTCTCTATGCTTTATAGCATGTATAACATTCTTGGTCTCTACCTACTAATGCAGCAGCACCTCCTAATAATTTAACAATGAAAGAAATGCCTGCTTCTCCTTCTCCCAGTCCCCTTACTTGTGCTCTCTCTGTCAAATAAATTAATAAAATCTTAAAATAAAAAAGAAAAGAAGAGAAGAGAAAAGAGAAAAGGAAAAAATGCCTCCAATAAGTTTCCAAAATGACCACAAGGGTTGTGCTTCTCCCAAAGAGAGCACTAAGCAATAAAACAGTGAAATCTGCTACCCATATGCAAACTGTTGCAAACCATGTCTTCCATCTGCTATTTAGTGTATTTATTTATTCATTTATTTGTTTGTCAGACAGAGAAAGAGCACAAGCAGGGGGAGTGGTAAGCAGAAGCAGAAGGAGAAGCAGGCTCTGCCATGAGCAGAGAGCCCTGACATGCGGTTCAATCTAAGGACTCTGAGATCACGACCTGAGCCGAAGGCAGATGCCTAATCAACTGATCCACCCAGACACCCCAGTGTCCTTTTATATTTATTGAGTAATCTTTGCTAAATCTCAATCCCTTTCATAAAAGCAGGGGTTATTAAAAATTTAGCATTTGAAAGAGACTTTTGGGTTTGTCACAAAAAGTTATGGGGGAACTTTTTTTTTTTTTAATTTTATTTATTTAAGAGAGAACATGAGCAAGAAAGCAGAGCAGGGGGAACAGCAGAGGGAAAGGGAGAAACAGATTCCCTACTGAACCTGAGGAGGGTGCTGGATGCAGGGCACGATATGGGGCTCTATCCCAGGCACTGGATTATGACCTGAGGATTATGACCTGAGCCAAAGGCAGATGCTTAATGGACTGAGCCACCCAGGTGCGCCTGTTACTGGGATACTTATAACAAGTTCATGAAAATGAATTTTCTTACATGTCTTACATGAAATCTGTAGTGCCAACTTCATATTTTTATACCATTATACAAAATACATAGACTCATCTTTATATATCTTTTAGACAAAGACAACAATTTTTAGCAAATTTTGCAGTGACCACTATGCATTTTAACATAAGAAAAATCAACATAGCCTTCTTCTATGATACACATATAAAAAGGAATCACAGATGTGCTTCTGCAGGAAATACTTATGTCTTTGCTTCAAACAGAGGAAGGAAGACTAACATTTAATGTGTACCTCATATTGGCAAAAATATTAAAATAGTTCCTTAATTCTTACAATAATCCCAAGTTGACATTTTTTTAAAATGGGGGAAAAAGTCTCAGCGAGTTAAATTAGAGTGATGAAGACATAATGAAAATCCAGTTTAGTTCAGTCTTTCTCCTCTACCATTCTGTCCTCCATCTTGAATGCCTAGGAAGTGCTCCAAACTTTTCCTTTTAAAAGGGCCCCTTATACTAGAATTCTTTTTTCCCAGAATATCAAAATACTTATAATACTAGAATTCTTTTTTCCCAGAATATCAAAATAATTTTGGAAGTGGTGTTTTAGTGTATTTAGTGGTGATGATGATGATGATGACTTGAATGTTCTGCCCCTTTACTTACTGTCCTTCCATTCAAGGTGCCCCCTGCTGAAGCATTCAGCCATCCTTAATTATGTCCTCTTCGATACAATGAACACTGAGGTTATAGAATAAGTGATATATGCATATACCCCCTAAATTATGTTTGGTATAGTCTCTGGATTAGCAATATGGATTTTGAAGACAAAGCTAAGATTACTGTGTTTTATATTTACATGTAAATATTGATTTTCCCTTAACAGGTAAATTTAAAAGTTGTACAACAATGGAAAGATTTTAAAGATCTCGATGATTTCATAATTAGGACTGTGGGAAAAATCCCCTTTAAAAAAAAAAAAAGATTTTATTTATTTATTTGAGAGAGAGTGAGCGAGAACATGAGAGGGGAGAAGGTCAGAGAGAGAAGCAGATTCCCCGGAGCTGGGAGCCCGATGCGGGACTCGATCCTGCAACTCCAGGATCATGACCTGAGCCAAAAGCAGTGGCTTCACCAACTAAGCCACCCAGGCACCCAAAAATCCCCTTTCTGAAGGCTCATCACAGCTATTCATGTCAACTAAATCTGTTTACTCTTTTTTAGACTATTGTTTCTCAGTATTTTTTTTTTCTCCTGAGATCCTGCCTATAGTATCTTATTGTCCTGAGATCCTGCCTATAGCCATGGT
Source organism: Lontra canadensis (assembly GCF_010015895.1). NCBI lineage: Eukaryota > Metazoa > Chordata > Mammalia > Carnivora > Mustelidae > Lontra > Lontra canadensis. The sequence goes on from NW_022631036.1 coordinate 4,560,565, forward strand.
TACTTTTGAATACCCATAAATCGTCCATTCCATCCGCATTATTCTCATCAACAGGCACATTTATGATGGGATAATTTGGAAGGCTATTTCTCATTTTCCTGTGCTCACTCAAGCTTTCACCCCTCACTTACTCTGGCCGCATTTCTTCTTGCCTTTGCAGGACTGTCTCAGCCCAGCCAGGCTATTCATTAGTCCCCGTACAAACTAACATTTTTATGTGCTCGCTTCTGCAAAAATTTACCAATTTCTCTCACCATTTTACTTTGCTAATTGGTCCAGTCAGTGTTCCTTCCCACAGCTTCTTTCCTGATCATCTTCCTTTAAATTTCCCACCACAGAGTAATTTTCCAGTGTCACAGAATAATTAACAAATCCTCCCTCTGATTCCACAATGGGTTCTCTAGGACCTAAAATACTCCACATTCTATGCCTAAACAAAATTCTTATCCTTTAAGAAGGTAGAGCTAGATCCATTTCTGGGGCAGGGATTGTGGGAGATAAAATATTCCTGGCCTGGGCATGCTGGGATAAATACCTGCTGTCTGTCAGAGTTTAAGATCGTCTTCAAGCCGTGCCTGGCTGGCTCTGTTGGTGGAGCATGACTCTTGATCTCGGGATTGTAAGATTGAGCCCCACGTTGAGTATAGAGATTACTTAAGAAAAAATAAAATCTTAAGAATATTAAAAAGATTGTCTTCAAGATAACTGATTTTCTTCATTATCATGCTCTCTGGTTTCTCATTTTCCTTCCTTCCACAATTTCAACATTTCACCAGTCTCTCAAATCCATCGTGGGGGGAAAAAGGTTCTTAATATAAAGGGAGGAAAGCTGCATAAAATTGTCTTTTCCTCTCTCTTAGTATTGATACGCTTTAAAATTCTATTTGTGCATCTGAACATCATGAGGCTAGATAATTGCTTTTTGTTGATTCTTTATATAAAGTTCTTTCATTCAATGGATGGTCCATAAGTGTTTGATTTTTATTAAGAAATTAATTAGTGGTATAGTGGTAAAATTTCAAAACAGCTTCTGTTATTTTCTACCATAAAAATAAATACTTATAAATTGGATGCTGTGTGTATATTTTGGTTTATGTGACATTGGCTGATGAAAGAAGTGATGTGACAGGTAAAACGTGTAGGGGAAAAGGCAATACCTATGACTTTTAAAGATAAGAGGAAAAACTAATAGGAAGGAAATTAATACAGCCTATTTTGGCCATAACACAAAGCAATTAGCCTGGTTAAAAAAGGAGAAAAGAAGAAGAAAATCAGATTACTGACCTTATAAATTAGGTATAATATCAAATTCTTTAATAGGATCAAAGAGTCTCATTTAAGTTATATAGCAGAAAATAGGTATAAAATTCTTAAAATTAAACTCATTTTTATAATCAAAATCTAATGTAAGGAACTAAAGCAAGAATCAAGGAAAAAAAAGTTATATACATTATACAAGGGTAAATATTCCAAAAGGAAAAGACCTTAAATGTCAATTCATTTTATGTTTGCAAACACATACATTGGGATACTTGCTTTGGCATAATTAAAAATAATAACTGAAAGCAATTTTAAAACATTTTATACTGTAAACAAAGGGCTGTTCCTAAGAAAAGGACTGTAGGAAAATAAACATTCCAGAACAGATCCTCCACAAATACACCTTTTACTAAATCATTTCCAATCCTTGCATTCAGACCCCCTGCAGTTTTCATTGATTTCTGTGAAACAGAGAAAACATACATCTGCCTGTTAAGGAATACCTCATTACAGTGACTTCTGGAAAGAAATGTGCTTGAAAAACCAAACATATGCAATATATTCAATGTTTAACTTCATTAAAAACTAACAGAAAATGATTCAATATTACTAAAATAACCAAGATCTAAATGTTCAGTATCACAAGTAAACACATGTACATTTAAACGAGATAACATCATACCCTATAAAATTAACAAGACTTAAGATATAATTTATTTAGATTATTTAAATGAATTATTTTCTATACAACTCTAAGTAATGTTTATAAAGTATGATAGCACAATATTGCCATAGACATAACAAGTTAAACTGTCTATATTATCAGAGCAAAAAAAAAAGAAATTTTGTGTGAACCTACAAAATTGATGTCAATAAAAATAAATGAGTAACCAAGGAGACCATGCATTCTGGATGGTCTCTGAGTGGCTGTGAAGCACAGCCCCTTGATGATCCATTAGGAACATGTGTCCTCAGAGAAAATTCAGTGTGGTATCGACACACTGAAATTGTGGGGTCTTCAGACCCCTGAGAGTCTGAATGTATATGTGGATATGCAATACTTCCTGAGCCCCTCCAACCAGAATATCCTGTCCTCTCCTCTCAGAGTGAAAGAGCAGGGCTTTATTGAGATCATTGTTATTTCCAAGGAGTTAAAGTTAGGATTAGACATAAATTAAGGGTTTAAATTGAGTCTTACTTTAAGATTCTCACTACTTAATAGGCCCTCTGGGAACAACAGCCTAAGAGGTACCTACTTCTCTGAGTCTGAAGATGATTTAGGATATTGAAGAGAAGTAGAGCTGAGTAGATAGAAGAGTAAGTTTGGAAGTCAAGGACATCTAGATTTAAATACTTATCTCACCAGGTATTGGCCTTGGCCATGTAAACATGAACCAATTATGAAATGTCTGCAACCTCACTTTGCTCATCTGGAAAACAGGGATATTAAGTCTGTTTCTATACAGCTGTTCTTTGGATTGAGTGAAATACACTAGGAAAGCACTTGGCACAGTATCTAGCATGTAATAAGAATGGGTAGTTATCATATGCTTACTAAATAAATAGGAAGTATAGTATTACTAACACACCTTGATTCTTCCACAAAGATACTCTTTGATAATTCATAATTTATGTGTTGTAAAGAATCATTGTTTTACTTCCTGCTTTTCTATTCTCTTTTCCTTAAAAGTTTGAGATAATATTAATTTTTTCATGACATTCTAATCAATATTTTAAAATTTCAGACTTTTATAATTAGATTATTACATATTGGTGATTAAATATTTAATGTGGCCCAGCCATAGCAACTTCTTCCTAGAAACATAGCCAAAGGCAAGGGAAGCAAGGGCAAAAATGAACTATTAGAACTTCATCAAGATCAAAAGCTTTTGCACAGCAAAGGAAACAGTCAACAAAACCAAAAGACAACCTACAGAATGGGAGAAGATATTTGCAAATGACGTGTCAGATATAGGGCTAGTATCCAAAATCTATAAAGAACTTACCAAATTCAACCCAAAGAACAAAGAATCCAATCAGAAATGGGCAGAAGATGTGAACAGACATTTCCACAAAGACAACATCCAAATGGCCAACAGATACATGAAGAAGTGCTCAATATCACTCAGCATCAGGGAAATACAAATCAAAACCACAGTGAGATACCACCTCATACCAGTCAGAATGGCTAAAATTAACAAGTCAGGAAATGACAGGTGTTGGCAAGGATATGAAGAAAGGGGAACACTCCTACACTGTTGGTGGGCATGCAAGCTGGTGCAGCCACTTTGGAGAACAGTATGGAGGTTCCCCAAAAAGTTGAAAATAGAGCTACCCTACAACCCAGCAATTGCACTACTGGGTATTTACCCTAGAGATACAAATGTAGTGATCCAAAGGGGCACATGCACCCCAATGTTTATAGCAGCAATGTCCACAATACCCAAACTATGGAAAGAGCCTAGATGTCCATTAACAGATGAGGAGATAAAGATGTGGTATATATACACAATGGAATATTATGTAGCCATCAAAAAAGAAATCTTGCCATTTGCAACAACATGGATGGAACTAGAGGGTATTATGCTAAGTGAAATAAGTCAATCAGAGAAAGACAATTGTCATATGATATCACTGATATGAGCATTTGAGAAATAAGACAGAGGGTCATGGGGGAAGGGAGGGAAAAATGAAAGAAAAGACGAAACCAGAGAGGGAGATAAACCATAAGAGATTCTTAATCTCAGGAAACAAACTGGGGGTTGCTGGAGTGGAGGGAGGTGGGAGGGATAGGGTGGCTGTGTGATGGACATTGGGGAGGGTACGTGTTATGGTGATGACTGTGAATTGTGTAAGACTGATGATGCACAGACCTGTGCCCCTGAAACAAATAATACATTATATGTTAATAAAAAAAATTCAATGTGGCCAAAGGTTTTACAAAAATTAATCACTGTTTGACTTGTGAGTTTAATATGGTGCCTAGCCCATAGTAGGATTCAAAAAGGGTAGCTTTATAAACAAATCAATCAATATTTTACTTGATAAGCAATTTCAACACATTAACTGGAAAAATGTACATGATATCCTCTGGCTTTCACTATTCAGCATAACCTCAAGATCTCAGTCAAGCAAAACAATAAACCTCTGGATTTCAAGTGGGAGAGAGGGTCGAGCTAAGCAGGAGTGCTTTTTGAGAATTGAGAGGTAACTGAAAAAAATCCTATTGAGCATATCTGTAATCTTGAATCATTTCCTGTGTTGTCCAACAAATTTCTTTCACTGCTTGCCATTGATCTGTGACCTGCCCGAGACCTGCTTTACAACAAAGTGTGTCCAAGTCATTTGTGTCTTTCCCATTTTCCCATTTATGACAATTTTCTTTTTTTTTTAATTTTTTATTTATTTGTTTGACAGATAGATTACAAGTAGGCAGAGAGGCAGGCAGAGAGAGAGAGGACGAAGCAGGCTCCCCACTGAGTGGGGAGCCCGATGCGGGGCTCAATCCCAGGGCCCTGGGACCATGACCTGAGCTGAAGGCAGGGGCTTTAACCCACTGAGCCACCCAGGGGCCCCTATGACAATTTTCAATGAGCTATACATGTCACATACTCCATATGTTACAAAAACTAGCACACTTCACCTCCAGAGCTATTTAAATTCTCACATTATTCTAAAGAGTCTTAAATTTCACTTCCACAAAACACTTCCACAAAAAATATGAAATCTCATATTTCAAATGGGATCACTGAAAGGCAAAAGCACTCGTCACATTATTTTTTCCCTTTTTGTTTTTTTCTTTGTTCGTTTTGGGTTTTTTTTTTTTGGTTTGTTTTTTTTTTTTTTTGGTATAAGAGTGTAGTGGTTCTAGATGGCAGTGTGTTGTCTCTTGAAAATCTGCTGTGTATTGGAGGAGTTTAATGTCGAATGATTTTGTCAACAGAATCTGGCACTGCCCTGGGCTGTGCTGCATGTTTGTAGTGAAGTAGGGCTCTGAAACATTCTGGGAAAGCAATCACTTCTGCATTGTCTGGCCTGAGGAATTTACCCTTCTAGTTCCTCTAACTCACATCTCTTACCTGCTGGGTGTCATCTCAAGAAGGGCCTTGATTGCAAGTGGCCTTCGCTGCAGGATAGCTCTGGAGATAAATATTTTTCTGTTTCTCGTCTATTTTATCTATCTTCCAGTTTTTCTTCATGCTTTGGATTCCTGAGAAGGAATGAATGAATATATATATATACACATTTGCATGCTATGTTGTTGATAGGAAGTTAAATTATCATATCAAAGGTTTTACTTGTTTTTTTTTCCAATCTCATAAAATCAATCTTTTATTTTGACTGACCCTCTTCAATTTGAGTTATTTCACTTCTCTTGTAATACATTTAGAAATCACAAAGCTTCCCAAATCTCCCTTAACATTTTTTTAAGACTCCTATGTAGGAAACATACTCAACAATGTAGCAAATAGGTCAGCTGGAAACTCCCTGGAGGAAGTAGAAAACATATCTATCAGTTTTGTATGCTTATTACTAGGAGCCCATTTGAAATCTTATTAATGCCGAGTATGGGGATTTTTATTTCCCTTTCCCTTTGGCTAATGGTTTATTTACATATTGACTTATTCCATGGGATTTGGGAGGTACAGTGGGGGGGCACTAAATGGACATTCGTCTGGAGTATAAAACACTATTTAAGGGTATTCTTCTTATGAAAATCCTTCTTTTGTTGCATTAACAACTTTAAAACGATCATTGTGTCATGAAATAATCGCTAAATGACATATGGTTCCTTAATCAGCATTGTTCACTGCTGGCAGAATCATAGAATCATTGGACTTGCAAATGCAGGTTTTGACTTATGGTGGCTTAGTGTAATGTATGAAAATCGGTGATGGGGTGTTTCACCAACCAGGAAAATTCAACCCTGATTTTACATGCATGGATAGCACAGCCCTGCACAGCAAAATGAAATCCATTACCCATTTTATTGTTTTCTATTTTGTGTGAAGTTTGCTTCAGATTTTTGTGTGAGATGTTATATGAAATGAAAGATATATCTTAAACTTTTTTTAAAAAATTCTGTATATTTACAGATAATGCTGCTAATGACAGAGCTAACATCACCATAATGTCATTCTCCATTCTACATACATTCCTCATATGATTTATAGAAATGCCTCTCTCTAGGAAATACCAGCTCTCAATATTGGTCTGGCTAAGGTTATCACAAATAGAAACTTTTACTGAGATACAGTAAATATTACAATACATTGAAATATTATCTGTCCCTAATAACTTGGTACTAAATACAGGAACATTATAGGTTTTTTTTTTTTTTTTTTAGATTTTATTTATTTATTTATTTGTCAGATTGAGAGAGAAAGAGAGAGAGAACACAAGCAGGGAGAGGCAGGGAGAGAAGCAGGCTCTCTGTGGGACTCGATTTCAGGACCCTGGGCTCATGACCTGAGCCAAAGGTAGTGGCTTAACTCACTGAGCCACCCAGGAGTCCCTATAGTTTTACTTTTAAATGGCAACTGTATTACCGATATCAATAGCTTTTACAAGTAGATATTATTGATACACAATATATTAAAGATTATTTCAATAAAACAGCACTGCATATATATTTATACAGGTGAATAGAAACTGCCAAGCAAACACACATCAATTTTGTTTGTATTCGAGATACAACAAACAAGATGACAAAACCTCAAAGTTACCTCAATCAAATTGCAGTCATGAAACATTTTTTTTAGATAAACCATGCATTCCAAGTGTATGCTCATTTTCATGTGTTTATCTTGTTTAAATTTTAGTTATAACACCCGGAGATACTTTGTTTTTTAGAAAAATAAAGTAAGTCTCGCTGAGGTTAAGTGGCTTTCAGAAATTCAAACAACTAGTTAATGAGAGAGAGAACATTATCTTCTGTCCTCTTTTCTAGCACAGTTTCCATGAGTCTATTGCAAATTGAGGAGAGTAAAAAAAGCAATCCACGATAAGAATATATCAATTACATCTATATTAAACAAAGCCTATATTTCCATTATAATCTCTCAGAAAAATATCTTTGTGTAATGAGACAAATTGGGGCTTGCTGGCTTCCTGGATTACTTTGTTGGAATGGATCTTAAGAACTCCGTTTATTGCCATGGTTTAGAGTAAATATCTGGACACATATGCTGCTCCCTGGATTTGTTTCAGGGACACAGTTTGGCAGTCTGAGGCCTCGCTGGGAATGGTAACAAATTAAGAATGCCATTCTAGTAAGCTTTGCTCCTAAGCTTAGCACACAGAAAGAAATAAGAAGGCTGTGAATTTTTACCCTTACTATTCTTCTTATTTCTAACTGGTAATCTCTAAGACATCCTGGTTCAAAAATATTTGACATCATAGTTCAAAAAATATTGCTACTTATAAAACCTTTCTTCTGATTTGTTCTTTACCTCCTCAGTTAGAATAGGAGCTTTTTGATATCAGAGCAGTATTTCATGCCCTTTGCCCTTCATAGTACACCAAGACAGAGTCTTTACACAGATGTTGAAGTATTTCCTGATTTTTGATTATTTGATTCATTGGGTTTGACTTCACATTTGAAAATTTACCAATAGTTTAAAAACATTGTTATTTTATTATGTGTATCCAGATAAAATTGTTTAAATAATATTGCTTATTTTTTCCAATGATAATTATCTTTATCTGAACTAATTTCAGTATTTTTATTCTTAATTTTGTTAATTTTGATAATAAAACTTCAATTTACCATCCTTTTGCTTCACTAGGATTTCATTCATGTAACTATCAGAAATGTATTCTGTTAATAAACCAAAATTGTGTACATATCTTCAGAGATTCAATTTTAATTAAAGTCACTATTAACTTCTAAAATTATACTTTAGTGCATACTTTTATATATCATACCTATACATTTTCAAATCAGTATTCATAGTTTCTTTCATTAAATGGCTCCATGTTTATTTTTAAACCATTTCCTACAACTGTATTTTAGACATGGTTTTGAACAATTTGTGTCTTTTGGGATCTATTGTCCTGGAAGGCCCTCTCTTCTGTTATCTTGTTTCTATTTTATAAAACAATGAAGTATTTGGTTTAGGAAAGCAACATTTTGAGCTTCCACAAATAATGTTATAAACGTATTCTTTTTTTCCCCCCTCAGGCTTTTACTATTAGCTCTTGGGTTAGGTTATTCAATTTCTATTAATTTGTGAGAGTAGTGAGGTTGAAGTCAAGGTTCTATTTTTAACATATTGGTGGATTCAGAGTTGTTCTGGCACAATTTGTCGAAAAGAGTTTTGTTTCTACACTGACTTACCTGTTTTAGATACTATTGTATTTGAAGGTAGGCAGAAGCCTCTTTTACTTTTTCTTCTGTTCATTTATTCATCTATTCCTTCACCAGTTTCACACTATCATGATTAGTCTACTTTTATAGTTAATCTTGAAATCAATTAAAGTAAGTCTTTAAATCTGCCTTTTCTCAAAACTAATTTGCCCTTTCCTATATGAATTTCGGAAACAGTAAGTCAATATCTTCAAATGTGTTTACTAAGATATTGATTGAAATGGTGCTAAATCTATATAGCAATTTGGAGAAAATCAAAATGTTAAAATATAAATCCTTTCATCCATGTACATGGTATATCTATTTTATTAAGTCTTTTTTCATTTCTCTTCCATCCCTAAAATGTCTTATTAGAGTGTAAACAATGAGTTTTCAGGGAATAGGTCTTGCATATCTTTCATTAAATTTACAATGAAGTATTTTATGTTTTTGAATGATATTATAAATGATACTTAGTTTTTTGCTTTTTAATTAATCATTACTAATATATAGAAATTTAATTTATCTTTGGATATGTAATTGTTGACCTGAATTGCTGCTGAATTCACTTACTACTTCTAGTAGGTATTTCACAGATTTCTTTATTTTCCAATTAATTGCTTGCATTAAGAAATAGAATTAACTTTATGTATTCATACTGTGATCTGAAACACTGATAAATTCACTTTTAATTCTTCTAAGTATTTTTGTTATTTTTAGAGTTCTCAAGATTTCCTACATATGTAATAATAGGTCATGTAAGAAAGGCAATTTATTGTTTCTTTCTAATATCTGTATCTCATTTTTTTTCTTGACTTATACTAGCCAGTATTTCCTTACAGTGTTGAATTTAAAATCAAAAGAAAAATTCTTTGCTATGTTTCCAATTTCAGGAGGAAAGCATTTACGATTTTATATCAAGTAGGATATTAGTTCCAAAAGTTTTTAAACACTTCATTTAAGGATATCTCCTCATATTTATAGTTTGGTGAAACATTTTCCATGAGCAGATATTGAATTTTGTAATATTTTTAATCAGTTTCAGTAACTACATGACATTTTTCTTTTTTTAAATTGTGATGTTACATTCAATTATGCTTGAATACTTTTGTTCATTAGATGAATCTTACATTCTTGAGCTAAACCATATTTTCTTTTTTTTTATGATTTTTTTTTAATTTTATTTTTTATAAACATATATATATATTTTTTCCCCCAGGGGTACAGGTCTGTGAATCTCCAGGTTTACACACTTCACAGCACTCACCATAGCACATACCCTACCCAATGTCCATAACCCCACCCCCCCTCTCCCAACCCCCCTCCCCCCAGCAACCCTCAGTTTGTTTTGTGAGATTAAGAGTCACTTATGGTTTGTCTCCCTCCCAATCCCAACTTGTTTCATTTACTCTTCTCCTACTCCATTAACCCCCCATGTTGCATCTCCTCTCCCTCATATCAGGGAGATCATATGATAGTTGTCTTTCTCCGATTGACTTATTTCTAAGTCATGATACCCTCTAGTTCCATCCACGTTGTCGCAAATGGCAAGATTTCATTTCTTTTGATGGCTGCATAGTATTCCATTGTATATATATACCACATCTTCTTTATCCATTTGTCTGTTGATGGACATCTAGGTTCTTTCCATAGTTTGGCTATTGTAGACATTGCTGCTATAAACATTCGGGTGCACGTGCCCCTTTGGATCACTACGTTTGTATCTTTAGGGTATATACCCAGCAGTGCAATTGCTGGGTCATAGGGTAGTTCTATTTTCAACATTTTGAGGAACCTCCATGCTGTTTTCCAGAGTGGTTGCACCAGCTTGCATTCCCACCAACAGTGTAGGAGGGTTCCCCTTTCTCCGCATCCTCGCCAGCATCTGTCATTTCCTGACTTGTTAATTTTAGCCATTCTGACTGGTGTGAGGTGATATCTCATTGTGGTTTTGATTTGTATTTCCCTGATGCCGAGTGATATGGAGCACTTTTTCATGTGTCTGTTGGCCATCTGGATGTCTTCTTTGCAGAAATGTCTGTTCATGTCTTCTGCCCATTTCTTGATTGGATTATTTGTTCTTTGGGTGTTGAGTTTGCTAAGTTCTTTATAGATTCTGGACACTAGCCCTTTATCTGATATGTCGTTTGCAAATATCTTCTCCCATTCTGTCAGTTGTCTTTTGGTCTTGTTAACTCTTTCCTTTGCTGTGCAAAAGCTTTTGATCTTGATGAAATCCCAATAGTTCATTTTTGCCCTTGCTTCCCTTGCCTTTGGCGATGTTCCTAGGAAGATGTTGCTGCGGCTGAGGTCAAAGAGGTTGCTGCCTGTGTTCTCCTCAAGGATGTTGATGGATTCCTTTCTCACATTGAGGTCCTTCATCCATTTTGAGTCTATTTTCGTGTGTGGTGTAAGAAAATGATCCAATTTCATTTTTCTGCATGTGGCTGTCCAATTTTCGCAACACCATTTATTGAAGAGGCTGTTTTTTTTTTCCATTGGACATTCTTTCCTGCTTTGTCGAAGATTAGTTGACCATAGAGTTGAGGGTCTATTTCTGGGCTCTCTATTCTGTTCCATTGATCTATGTGTCTGTTTTTATGCCACTACCATGCTGTCTTGATGATGACAGCTTAGTAATAGAGCTTGAAGTCCGGAATTGTGATGGCACCAACTTTTGCTTTCTTTTTCAATATTCCTTTGGCTATTCGCGGTATTTTCTGGTTCCATATAAATTTTATGATTATTTGTTCCATTTCTTTGAAAAAAATGGATGGTACTTTGATAGGAATTGCATTAAATCTGTAGATTGCTTTAGGTAGCATAGACATTTTCACAATATTTATTCTTCCCATCCAGGAGCATGGAACATTTTTCCATTTCTTTGTGTCCTCCTCAATTTCTTTCATGAGTACTTTTTAGTTTTCTGTGTATAGATTCTTAGTCTCTTTGGTTAGGTTTATTCCTAGGTATCTTATAGTTTTGGATGCAATTGTAAATGGGATGGACTCCTTAATTTCTCTTTCTTCTGTCTTGTTGTTTGTGTAGAGAAATGCGACTGATTTCTGTGCATTGATTTTATATCCTGACACTTTACTGAATTCCTGTACAAGTTCTAGCAGTTTTGGAGTGGAGTCTTTTGGGTTTTCCACATATAGTATCATATCATCTGCGAAGAGTGATAGTTTGACTTCTTCTTTGCCGATTTGGATGCCTTTAGTTTCTTTTTGTTGTCTGATTGCTGAGGCTAGGACTTCTAGTACTATGTTGAATAGCAGTGGTGATAACGGACATCCCTGCCGTGTTCCTGACCTTAGCGGAAAAGCTTTCAGTTTTTCTCTATTGAGAAATATATTTGCGATGGGTTTTTCATAGATGGCTTTGATAATATTGAGGTATGTGCCCTCTATCCCTACACTTTGAAGAGTTTTGATGAGGAAGGGATGCTGTACTTTGTCAAATGCTTTTTCAGCATCTATGGAGAGTATCATATGGTTCTTGTTCTTTCTTTTATTAATGTGTTGTATCACATGGAATGATTTGTGGATGTTGAACCAACCTTGCAGCCCTGGAATAAATCCCATTTGGTCGTGGTGAATAATCCTTTTAAGGTACTGATGAATCCTATTGGCTAGTATTTTGGTGAGAATTTTTGCATCTGTGTTCATCAAGGATATTGGTCTGTCATTCTCTTTTTTGATGGGATCCTTGTCTGGTTTTGGAATCAAGGTGATGCTGGCCTCATAAAATTAGTTTGGAAGTTTTCCTTCCATTTCTATTTTTTGGAACAGTCTCAGGAGAATAGGAATTAGTTCTTCTTTAAATGTTTGGTAGAATTCCCCCGGGAAGCCATCTGGCCCTGGGCTTTTGTTTGTTTGGAGATTTTTGATGACTGTTTCAATCTCCTTACTGGTTATGGGTCTGTTCAGGCTTTCTATTTCTTCCTGGTTCAGTTGTGGTAGTTTATATGTCTCTAGGAATGCATCCATTTCTCCCAGATTGTCAAATTTGTTGGCATAGAGTTGCTCATAATATGTTCTTATGATTGTCTGTATTTCTTTGGTGTTAGTTGTGATCTCTCCTCTTTCATTCATGATTTTATTTATTTGGGTCCTTTCTTTTTTCCTTTTGATAAGTCTGGCCAGGGGCTTATCAATCTTATTAATTCTTTCAAAGAACCAGCTCCTGGTTTTGTTGATTTGTTCTATTGTGGTTTTTTTTTTTTGTTTGTTTCTATTTCATTGATTTCTGCTCTGATCTTTATGATTTCTCTTCTCCTGCTGGGTTTAGGGTTTCTTTCTTGTTCTTTCTCCAGCTCCTTTAGGTGTAGGGTTAGGTTGTGTACTTGAGACCTTTCTTGTTTCTTGAGAAAGGCTTGTACCGCTATATATTTTCCTCTCAGGACTACCTTTGTTGTGTCCCACAGATTTTGAACTGTTGTATTTTCATTATCATTTGTTTCCATGTATTTTTTCAATTCCTCTTTAATTTCCTGGTTGACCCATTCATTCTTTAGAAGGATGCTGTTTAGCCGCCATGTATTTAGGTTCTTTCCAAATTTCCTCTTGTGATTGAGTTCTAGCTTCAGAGCATTGTGGTCTGAAAATATGCAGGGAATGATCTCAATCTTTTGATACTGGTTGAGACCTGATTTAGAACCAAGGATGTGATCTGTTCTGGAGAATGTTCCATGTGCACTAGAGAAGAATGTGTATTCTGTTGCTTTGGGATGAAATGTTCTGAATATATCTGTGATGTCCATCTGGTCCAGTGTGTCATTTAAGGCCTTTATTTCCTTGTAGATCTTTTGCTTGGATGATCTGTCCATTTCAGTGAGGGGAGTGTTAAAGTCCCCTACTATTATTGTATTATTGTTGATGTGTTTCTTTGATTTTGTTATTAATTGGTTTATATAGTTGGCTGCTCCCACGTTAGGGGCATAGATATTGACAATTGTTAGATCTTCTTGTTGGACAGATCCTTTGAGTATGATATAGTGTCCTTCTTCATCTCTTATTAAAGTCTTTGGTTTAAAATCTAATTGATCTGATATAAGGATTGCCACTCCTGCTTTCTTCTGATGTCCATTAGCATGGTAAATTCTTTTCCACCCCCTCACTTTAAATCTGAAGGTGTCTTCGGGTTTAAAATGAGTTTCTTGTAGGCAACATATAGATGGGTTTTGTTTTTTTATCCATTCTGATACCCTGTGTCTTTTGATTGGGGCATTTAGCCCGTTAACATTCAGGGTAACTATTGAGAGATATGAATTTAGTGCCATTGTATTGCCTGTAAGGTGACTGTTATTGTATATTGTCTCTGTTCCTTTCTGATCTACTACTTTTAGGCTCTCTCTTTGCTTAGAGGACCCCTTTCAATATTTCCTGTAGAGCTGGCTTGGTGTTTGCAAATTCTTTCAGTTTTTGTTTGTCCTGGAAGCTTCTAATCTCTCCTTCTATTTTCAATGATAGCCTAGCTGGATATAGTATTCTTGGCTGCATGTTTTTCTCGTTTAGTACTCCGAATATATCATGCCAGCTCTTTCTGGCCTGCCAGGTCTCTGTGGATAAGTCTGCTGCCAATCTAATATTTTTACCATTGTATGTTACAGACTTCTTCTCCCGGGCTGCTTTCAGGATTTTCTCTTTGTCACTAAGACTTGTAAATTTGACTATTAGGTGACAGGGTGTGGACCTATTCTTATTGATTTTGAGTGGGGTTCTCTGAACCTCCTGGATTTTGATGCTTGTTCCCTTTGCCATATTGGGGAAATTCTCTATAATAATTCTCTCCAATATACCTTCTGCTCCCCTCTCTCTTTCTTCTTCTTCTGGAATCCCAATTATTCTAATGTTGTTTCGTCTTATGGTGTCACTTATCTCTCGAATTCTGCCCTCGTGGTCCAGTAGTTGTTTGTCCCTCTTTTGCTCAGCTTCTTTATTCTCTGTCATTTGGTCTTCTATATCGCTAATTCTTTCTTCTGCCTCATTTATCCTAGCAGTGAGAGCCTCCATTTTTGATTGCACCTCATTAATAGCTTTTTTTATTTCAACTTGATTAGATTTTAGATCTTTTATTTCTCCAGAAAGGGCTTTTATATCTCCCGAGAGGGTTTCTCTAATATCTTCCATGCCTTTTTCGAGCCCAGCTAGAACCTCGAGAATCGTCATTCTGAACTCTAGATCTGACATATTACCAATGTCTGTATTGATTAGGTCCCTAGCCTTTGGTACTGCCTCTTGTTCTTTTTTTTGTGGTGAATTTTTCCGCCTTGTCATTTTGTCTAGATAAGAGTATATGAAGGAGTAAGTAAAATACTAAAAGGGTGGCAACAACCCCAGGAAAATATGCTTTAGCCAAATCAGAAGAGATCCCAAATCGTGAGGGGGGGGAAGGGGATAAAAAGAGGTTCAGAAAGAAAAAAAGAAAAAAGAAAAAAGAAACAAAAAAAAAAAGAAAACCAATAATGAAAAACATATAAAAAGGAAAAAATATATATATATATTAGATAAACTAGTTAAAAAACGTTAAAAAAGAAAAGGGTAAAAGTTAAAAAAATTTAGCAGAAGAAGAGAAAAAAAATTGAAAAAAAAAATTAAATTAACTGCAAGGCTAAAGAATCATGGGGAGAAAGCCATGAGTTCTGTGCTTTGCTTTCTCCTCCTCTTGAATTCCGCTGCTCTCCTTGGTATTGAAACTGCACTCCTCGTAAGTGAACTTGGTCCCGGCTGGGTTTCTTGTTGATCTTCTGGGGGAGGGGCCTTTTGTAGTGATTCTCAAGTGTCTTTGCCCCAGGCGGAGTTGCACCGCCCTCACCAGGGGCCGGGCTGAGTAATCCGCTCGGGTTTGCTTTCGGGAGCTTTTGTTCCCTGAGCGCTTTCCGTAGAGTTCCGGAGGACGGGAATGAAGATGGCGGCCTCCCAGTCTCCAGCCCGGAGGAGCCAAGAGCTCGGGGCCCCACTCCTCAGTGCGCCCTCAGAGAACAGCGCCCAATTACTCCTGTCTGCCTGGCCTCCGGCCGCGCTCCGAGCTGACCAAGGCTGCGACCGGTTCAAGGTAAGCCCGAGCTGTGAGCTCACTCCTCAGCTCCGTCTCTGTAGCCGGCTTCCCCGTTCTGATACCTGCAAGCTCTGTGACACTCAGACACCCCGATCCTTCTGTGACCCTGCGGGACTTGAGGCCACACTGGCCCCGCGTGGGCTTCACCCCAGTTAAGCCTCTGGAGCGATGTCCCTCAGCGGAACAGACTTTTAAAAGTCCTGATTTTGTGCTCTGTTGCTCCGCCGCTTGCCGGGAGCCGGCCCCTCCCCCCCCGTCCAAAGGGACGGGTCTATCTTCCCATCCCTTTGGATTCACTTCTCCGCCAGTCCTACCTTTCAGAAAGTGGTTGATTTTCTGTTTCTAGAATTGCTGTTCTTCTTCTCTTCGATCTCCCGTTGGATTTGTAGGTGTTTGCAATCTTTAGATAAGCTATCTAGCTGATCTCCCGCAACCTGTAGTAGTCTCAGCTGCTACTTCTCCACCATCTTGACTCCTCCCTAAACCATATTTTCTAATAATATATCTTTTCATGTATAATGTGTCTTATTACACTCAATTTGCTAATTTTTTAAAACATTGGATCCTTAAAAAATGAAAAAGAATGTTTGCTCCATATTCAGGAGGGCTATTTGTCTGGAATTTTCTCTGTTGAACAGCCTTGTCTGGTTTTAAAAGCAAAGATAGACTTGTCTGATAATAAATTCGAAACACTCTTCCTCTTCTATTTTCTAAAATTATTTACATGTTATTATTATTGTTTCCTTAAATGTTTGAAATTCATTAATGAAGCCTAATGGCCTAGAGTTATATTAGCAAGAAACTTTCATAATTAAAAATTCTATTTCTTTAATATATGTAATGCTATTGAGATATTCAGTTTTTTCTTATGGCAATTATGTCTTTTAAGAATTATTCCATATCATCTATTTGAATTAATTTGCACAAAATTGTTTATTACATTTTCTTATTATCCTGTTAGTATACACAGAATTTGTGTTGGTATCCATAGTTTCATTCCTTATCTTTATAATTTATGGCTTCTTGCTATTTAGAGGACTCCAAATTTTATTAATTTTTTTAAGATCAGCTTTTCACTTCTCTACTATTTATTCATTTTTAGTTTCAGCTACTTCTACTTTTATCTTTATTTTTTCCAGCTCATATTTTTTTCCAGCTCATAAATTTCCAGCTCATAAGTACAGTGAATAAATTTTACATATTCTTAACTTTTTAAAAGATTTTATTTTTTTATTTGACAGAGAGATCACAAGCAGGCAAAGAAGCAGGCAGAGAGAGAAAGGAGGAAGCAGGCTCCCTGCTAAGCAGAGAGACCCACGTGGGGCTCGATCCCAGGACCCTGAGATCATGACCTGAGCAGAAGGCAGAGGCTTAACCCACTGAGCCATAAGAAATGCCTGATGCCCCTATTTTTAATTTTTAAACACAATTATTTAGAGCTTTAAATTACCCTGTAATGACTATCTTAGCCACATTCCACAAATTTTTATATTTATGTTATTCATATCTATTCATATCTAAATATGCTACTCCTATCTAAGTATTTTCTAAATTCCCTTGTGATTTTTCTTTCATATAGCATGTGGGTCATTTAGAGGGTTCCATCTAATTCCCCAAAAGTTGTAGTTTTTCAAAATATCTTTCTGTTACAGACTTCTATTTTAATTCCCTTGTGGTCAGAGAACATATTGTGTTTATTTCTGTTCTTTATAACTTATGTTGACATATTTTGTTAGATTTACATCCAAGCACCTCATTATTTGTACTTTTGTAAATGGTATTTCTTTTTCATTTCAAAATATATGATGGTATGCATTTGTCAAACTCCATAGAACATTAACAGCATAAAAGTAAACTAATATATGCAAATTTTTAAAAAATTGGCCAGAAGATTAAATCTAATGCAATAAATACCCTTACAAAAGATTCTAACTGCATTACAAATGTATGCATATCCTTACTAAAGTGGATAGGCAGAAAAGGAGCTGATCTCAGTAACTTTGGAAAATAGTGTTTGATGGAAACTATAGGACTTAAGATTAAAGGACCTGTACATAAATGTTATACTCCAGTGGTTTCTTTCAGGAGCATGGGTTAACTATTCTGAAAAAACTATATCTGTACAGTACGTTTGAACAAATAATAGATGCTGGATGCCAACTTTTAATAGTTTAATTAGAGAGCGAAGTTACATATAAGCAAGGAGATAGGTGACTAGAATGAACCATGTTGTAATGGACTAGTCAGAGACTAACATGAACCCATTCTTAGCTTAACATATATATACCGGAGTACAGAAAAATAATTGTATATATTTGTGTATACAGGAGTTAGAATACATACATGAGTTTTTTAATTCTGACAGGTGAGAGGCCTAGAAGCACCTCTATTTGAAAATTTGAAAATTGAACCACCCCAGAAAATCTGACTTCCAGGTCTTGCTTTCTAAAACCATTCTCTAATAAAATGTATTGGGACTTCTCAGAGAAATGGCTTAATCTGGGGATGGGGCAGGAAATATACAAAATGAACCTGGAACCTCTCATAGTACTGGAAAGTAAGGAAATGAGCAGAAAACCAATAGGATTAGTAACTGCCCAGAGGACACAGTCACCAACTTGAAGGAGCACCCAGTGACCAGAGCAACAAAATAAAAGCTTAGTACTTCAGTTAGATTTGTGATAACACAAAGTAGAAGATAAGTATCAGTGAGTCCATATCGATATAAATAAGTAATTTAATGAATGGAAGATAAGAGATAAATCTACTCAACCTAAGAATTCTAAATAATTTATGTAGATATTCTTCCCTCAAGACGGTGGAGCTTAACTCCTTGAATGCAGGTTGGACAAAACACTCACTCGCTTTCAAAAAAAGCAGAGTATGGAAGAGGAGGGAATACCTTTCTAGTGGAAAAACCTGCCAAACACTATTTTAATGAAGGTCAATATCAATACTAAGTCATGTTGCATGCGCCATTGTTGTGATGTGATATAAATGATACTTCACAATTGGAAGCTCCTTTTACTCAATTAATTTTCCTTTTATCTCTAGTTTTACTGGTATTAAACAAACTTTGGCAACATGAAGTCTTCTTGTGCTTATTCCTAATGACTCTCCCTTTCATTATTCACAGGTATTACCGTGGGTAAATATTTTGAGCTTCTAACTCTGTCTTGAGTAAATTTCCTGGAGGAACCAAATGACATTTGCTTCTAATGTAATAATTGATATGTTTGTGTTTAAGTCTACCAACTGGTATTTGTTTTCTATCGGCCTGTCTGCTCGCTCTTATTCTGTTCATCTTTTCCTGCCATCTCTAGAGTGAATGGATATTTTTAGTATCCCAATTTATACTGTTGACTTTTTAGTCACATCTTTTTGTGTTATTTATTTTGTAGTTTCTCTTATGCATTTTTAATTTATCAAGTCCACCTTCAAATATAATCTACTACTGGGGCACCTGTGTGGCTCAGATGGTTAAGCATCTGCCTTCAGTTCAGGTCATGATCTCCAGGTCCAGGAGTCGAGCCCCATGTTGGGCTCCCAGCTCAGCGGGGAGCTTGCTTCTCTCTCTCCCTCTTCCTCTCCCCCTGCTTGTGCTCTCTCTTTCTCTCTCTCTAATAAAAATAAATAAATAAAATCTTTTTAAAAATGTATAATGTATAATCTACTACTCTATAAAGAAACCAAGAATCTTAAGGAAGTATACTTCAAATCACCACCCTCCTGGGCTTTGTGACTTCATCATACATTTAACTCTACATATGCTCACAATCTATTGTTCTTTTACTTTAAAAAGTGGTGCCTTAAAGATACTGAAAGAGATGGATTAGATCAGATACATTATAGATAGAGATAGATTAATAAAAAGACATGGACATAAGTGTAGATATTTAGAAATAGCTTTAAATCTATGTTTTTTATATTTACTTATTTATTTTCTTTTTCTGGTGTTCTTTAGTGTTTCCTACAGCCTGAAGAACTTCTTTTAACTTTCCTTGTAGTGAAAATATGGAAGCGATAACTCTCTGAGCTTTTGTTTATCTGAACAAGTCTTTATTTTACCTCTATTTCAAAAGGATATTATCTCTGAATTCAGAAATCTCTGTGCATAATATTTATTTTTCTGACACTGAAAGGATGCCATTTCAACATCTGCTTTTAATCATTTCTAGTAAGAAATCAGCAACACTCTTATGTTGTTCCACCATAATGCCTTTTTTTCCCTCTAGGTGTTTTTACTATTTTTTTTTTCTTTTCTTTTGGTTTTAAGTACTTTGACTAGGATATGACTATGTGCAGTTTTGTCATATATATTATGCTTAACTTCTGAATTGAGGCCATGTCCATTTTGAAAAAAAAAAAATTTGCTATCATCTCTTTAAATCGTTTTTTTTACTTCATTCTTTTCTCCTGCTTGGGCTCCAAATAGAGATGTTTGACCACTTTACAGTCCCATAAAACTTGCAAGCTCTTTCTACTGATCTATATTTAAAGACCCTGATTCATGGACTCTTTTCTGCTGATAAGCTCATCATATGAATTATTTGTTTCTGTTACTGTATTTTTCATTTCTAATTTTCATTTTTGAGTCAATTTTATAATATCTATTCCTCTGACGATATACCCCATTTGTTCATGCTTGTCATCTGCCTTTGGTCTAGATCCTTTAATATATTTATCAGAGTTACTTTAGTATAGCTGGCCTTTTCCATGAGATCCTTTACCATTTTTATTAAGTAACTTTTAAATTGCTGATAGATGGGGTGCCTGGGTGTCTCATTGGGTTAAAGCCTCTGCCTTTAGCTCAGGTCATGATCCCAGGGTCCTGGGATTGAGCCCCACACCGGGCTCTCTGCTCAGCAGGGAGCCTGCTTCCCCCTCTCTCTGACTACTTGTGATCTCTCTCCCTCTGTCAAATAAATAAAATCTTTAAATAATAATAATAATAAATTGCTGATAGATAATCCCAACATCTTTTGACTGCTTCTTTGTTGGTTATGGGCCTCTTCTCTTTCTTCTTTATTTGTCTAATAAATATTTTGTTCTTTTTTTTTTTTAAGTGTTTTTATTATAAGAAAAGGACAGGACCTATGGCTAGAAAGAGGAAAGAGCTGCCTAAAGGGAATGAGTTTGTTTTATTCTGTTTTTTAAGCAGGCTCCATACCTAACATGGAGCCCCATTCTGGGCTTGAACTCATAACCCTGGGATGAAGACCGGAGCGGAGATCAAGAGTCAGACACTTAACCAACTGAGCCATCCAAGCACCCCATGTCTAATAAGTATTTCTTAACTGCCAGACAATTTTTGAAAAAAATATGGAAAAATAATATTTACACCTACGGAAGAATACTTTCCCCCTTTTGAGTCGATCTTATCTGTAGATGAGCTTGATCTAGAATCTGTTGCTTTAGTTAGATTTAGTTCACTGGCATTTCAAATGATTTCACACTGAGTTCAGAACCTTTCCTTTACTAGACGTGGAATCAGAGTGTCTTGCGCTATTTCTCTGTTCTGTCCTCAGACTTCAGCAGGCCCCACACTCGTGCACCCTGGGGAGTTCTATCTCCTCTCTCTTTCCCACACCCAGTCACACAGGACTGCTGCCTCATGCTCATCCTAAAACCTAGAGGGTTTGTAGAGATGCCCTCCATTGTTCAGCATGGAGAAATCTCTGTGCACCTACACCTTGAAAGTTACTCCAGCCCTCCCCCAGGCAGAGACAGATGCTTAGCCTGTCTGGGTATGAGGCGCAGAGGGGCTGGGGGCTTTCTCTCTGTTATGCTTCCCCAGCCTTCACATTTTAGTGAGACCTTCACACCACTGCCCAGGGAGTACCAAGTGCCTGGGGGTTTCTCGCAGTTCAATCATCCTCCCCTCAGACTTCAGCAGCCTCTACATACCTGACTCTCCCGTGAAATCTGTCTCAGCTCTCTTGTGCTGTTCTCAGTGTTTCCCAGGAGTGCTTGGTGAAGCTTGTGCAAAAGACTTGGCAGGTAGTTGCAGATTTTGTCTCTGCCTCCCTGGGATTCTAAACTGTCATACCAGCCCATTATCAGTCTTTAACAACTTATTATAAGTATAACTGTTTTCCCTTTAGTCATAGCTCTGATGGCTTCTTCCTCCTCCCTTTGTTTCACAAGACTTAAAGCAGCCATGGATCACTTCTTTTCTAGGACAGGCTAACCACTTAATGGGTTATAATTCTTCTCTCTCATGAGCTTAAGAAACTAGGACTTTAAGGTTCTTATTGCTAGGGTGGAGGGACATTCTCTTGCAACTCTATGTATCCCACGTGGAAGCAGAAATCTTCATTTATTTGGGGGGGGGTTCTGTTTTGTTTAAGACCTATTTGTTTAAGACCTATTTGAGAGGGTAGGGAGAGGATGAGCAGGGGGAGGGACAGAGGGAGAGAGAGAAACAGACTCCCCACTGAGCAGGGAGTCCAAGACACAGGTCTATCCCAGGACCCTGGGCCAAGACCTGAGCTAAAGGCTGACGCTTAACCAACTGAGCCACCCATGTGCCCCCGTAATTTGTTATTTTTTTAATGGACTAATTTCTTCAAAAATATCTTTGAACAATGATAAATAAAACATGTTTTAAATTTAAATATTTGCAATTAATTTATCTAACTCCTAGAAGTTTATCACTTTTAATTTCTCTGACAATATTATTGAGATGCCCACCATTTGGAATTTCTCAGAAAGATATACAATTTCTAGGTCCTGGGTTTATGAAGCCTTAAATCATAAATCCAATATACAGCAGCTGAGTAGCATACACGGCTAACTGCTAAGAGAATCTTTACGAGGGGTATTTCCCTATATGTAAAACTAGAACAATATTGTTATGGAACCAAGAGAAGATTATGAATTCTGAAGTGTAAGTACAAAAGTTCAGGTGAGATTAAGGTAATTGCAGAGACGTTAAAAGTCTTGTTAAATACAAAGATTTATTGCTTAAGTCTAATCCTAGGATAATAGAAAACTACTGTAATTCATTGAAATAATAAAGGGCCCATTTCTTAGACCTTATATAAAGTGATATGTAAAGCTTAAGGGAAGCAAGACAATATGCTTGACATAACCTGAATATAAAACATTGTCTGCATTTTTAGATACAGTCACCTTGAATAGAAGCTTGAAAGCTTCAAGTTGTTAAAAAAAATGCTAATAAATTATTTGGTCATCAAAATAAATGTTATTAAATAAATTTCAAAATGCATGTAATCATCCCAATATAATGACAAATTGATATTGCTGTATTTCAACAATGCATTTCTAGTTTTAAAGATGCATAACTATCCAATTAATCAGGAAAGTTCTGAGTTAACAAATTAACAACCAGGTAATCCAAAAACAAAGAGAAGAAACAAATACTTGATTCAATATGTGGATAAATATACAGTAAATGGTAACAGAAAATTGCATTTATTATTAAAAATCCCTGATGAATGAGTCCTTCAGTATAAAAGGACTAATTATAACTGCAATATGAGTAAAAGGAAAGTTAAAAAAAAATACTGAATTTGGAACACCTGGGTGGCTTGGGCAGTTAAGGGTCTGCCTTTGGCTCAGGTCATAATCCTGGGGTCCTGTGGGAGGCCTGCTTCTCCCTCTCCCCGTCCCCCTGCTCAAGCTCACTCTCTCTCAAATAAATAAATAAGATCTTTAAAAAAAAATACTGAGCTTTACTTAAGACATGTACACTGTGCCTGGCACAGTTACATCAGAGCTCAATGTACTAATCCTATTGTGCATTTTATAGAACTTGGGGCTTAGAAGCCAGTATCCTGGCTCAAGTTAAAGACAAACGGGGCTTAGTTTCAAAATCAAGGTTTATCCACTTTTAATTCCATGTCCTGAGAAAAAGAAAGTGGAGGTGATAGTATCAGAAGGAGCAGCAGAGAAGGCCTAAACTTCAAAGACAGGATGTTTCTGTGAAACCAGGGAAAGCAGACATCAGAATGGGGAAAGCCTTCAAACAATAAAATTCTCTCAGGAACCATTAAATCAACTTTTGGCCACAGAGAAAGGAATACAAATGTTGCAGCAGCTCTACGCACTGGTTATCTAATAGTGAAACAACTTGGGCAGATTTTAAAATATCACCAAATCACTGAGGGTTACGGCCAGAAGCATCCATCAAAAAGAGGCATAAAAATGCCTCTTCATGGAGTCTAGGGACTCTTTATAAAATAAAGTTTGGTTAAAACAGAGCTAGAAATCAGAAAACAACTTAAATATCCTCCAGCAATGCTCAAGGCAATGGAAGAGTTGACTCTGTTCATATACACAGCTCCAAGATATCCGAGTAGTAGTAAGGCTAGCAATTTAAAGACACAGAATGACCCTGAAATACAAATCACCTGGAAAAGAAAACGACCTTTTACTTTTCTGAATAACTGTCTTCCTCCTGCTACTTATTGCCCCCTGAACAGTCTTTATGAAATTAATTAAAAATTAACTTTATGCATATTAACTTTCTAAACTCAGTTCACTAGTCATTATCTTCATAATCCATAAAAGCTCAGAAGAATGCTCTACATTTGGATCACAGATTTTATTTATGCCATTAAAATGTAGATGTTTGAAAAAAATTAGGAGCTTTTTATCTGGCCTATAGCATAGGACAAAAGGCATAAATGACTGGAAGTAGAATTTTGTATATCAGAATTCAAGCATATAGATAAATACACATATGCATATATGAAGTCAAGGACCAAATAGAAAGGAAATTTTCCTGTGAAAGTTTACAACCCTTCCTGGAGATTTCCTGGTATAGTCTGAAAACAGGCCCCACATGCTAAGGGCAAGGAGAGCCTGAAGAAAGAGACAAGCCACTCACTCCATGTTGGTAGGTGGCAATTTTAATAACAGCAAAAGGGACTTACACACAAGGCTTGTCCTGAGCTGCAGCAAGAAGGCTGGATTCCCACACCTGTCCTCCAAATCTTAAAAGCTGATAAAGAGGCACTGACTGGGTTCAGTCACGTGTACTGCACAGGTGTTTCCAACACCACATCACTATCACAAGCCTGCATCCTTCAAGCAGCTTCTGGCTTCAAAAAAGGCAAGTGGAACCAGCATGCCAGCGAAAGAAGAGTGAGAAGCCTCCCAGGGCCGAGGCCTAGCTTGGGAGCCAATCAACCGTCATGATTTTTTTTGGCTAGGTTCCCCAACAAGCTATGAAATAGGGAAGTTTTATTTTTTTTTTTTAATTTTTAAAGATCTTATTTATTTATTTGACAGCAATCACAAGTAGGCAGAGAGGCAGGCAGAGAGAGAGATGGAGGAAGCTGGCTCCCTGCTGAGCAGAGAGCCCCATGTGGGGTTCGATCCTAGGACCCTGAGATCATGACCTAAGCCAAAGGCAGAGGCCTTAACCCACTGAGCCACCCAGGTGCCCCAAAATATGGAAGTTTAAAAACTATTTTGCAAGGAGGAGTATTCTCTTTATAAGCTTTGCCTAGGAAAATCAGCAATATAAATCAGTAAGTTTGTTTTCGAGTAGGGTGTTGTTTCAGAATGTATCCCAGCAGAATCAAACCTACTAAGTTATTGTCTCAGTTCTTTTTCTCACAGAAAAAAAATTGTTAATACAAATAATACTAATTATCAAAGTCAGTGGACATATATGTGAAGATCTTTTATTTTAAACCATGGTAAGTGATTTGCCTGCAAGTGACAGAAAAACCGACCAAGAAGCAAGAAAATATTTCGCTTGGTGAAAAACCGCTGTTAAGCAGTTACTCTTTCCATGATGTAACAAAAGTATCAGAAATCTGAGTCGGCATCAGTATTAGCTAAGATTCGTTTGGATTTAAAGGACAGGAAACACAAAATTAAAATGAGGTTAAAAATATGGCAAATCTTTATGACATAAAAGCTCAGGCACATGGTCTCTGGCCAGAAAAGTGCTTATGGAATTGGGACATCTAGCCTCCTCTTGTCTTGTTGTGCCATTTTTATATGGCTTTCATTCCCAATTCACCTTATAGACAGCTTGTTTGGGCTGGAACCATATAATCTGCATTCTAGACAACAATAGGAAAAAAGAGGACAAAAGAAAATAATCAAAAGCAGCCGATCTTTCGTCAGAGTTCAACGGTGTGACAGTGACAAGCATCAAGAAAAGTTGATAGAGGCTTTATTCCAAGCAGCCACGAGCACAGCTAAAATTCAGAAAATCTGTTATAAAGAAAAGTGTGGGATAGCGGTTCCTACAACAATATTTCAGCATTTTTCGTGTTTTTCCTGAGATAGTAAATGATTGTTCCAGAGGCACACATATGCACAAGATTTCACTTGGGCACTGCCATCACTCAACGGCAGGAGGCTGGAGAGGAAAGAGCTATCTTCGCATACCTCTCCCTCTGTTCTCTAAGCAGGGCAGAGGTATCCATTATCCTTTCTCAGTGCCCCCTCAGCAGACCTCCGATTGCAACTCATTTGGACCGAATGAGGTCACATGCTCATCTGTAACTGCAAGGACAGCCGGCAGAGCAAAGGTCTGTCCAGAGAATGAGGGGCCTGTTTGAGCAAGACCAGTGAGAGTTAATCCTATTAGACACTGGAGTCAAAATTAGAGCTTTGTTAATAAGCAATTTTGGAGAATAACTTTGGCTAAGTAAACCACAGTTTTTGCCATTATAATCTGGTGTTTTGTGTGTCCTGTTAAACATGAAGGTGGAACTTGGGGTGCCTGGGTGGCTCAGTCGGTTAAGCATCTGTCCGCCTTTGGCTCAGGTCATGATCTCAGGGTCCTAGGATCGAGCCCTGCATCCGGTTCCCTGCTCAGCAGAGTCTGCTTCTCCCTCTCCCTGCCTCCTGCTTCTGCTCACTCTCTCTCTTTCTCTCTCTCTCTCTCACTCTCTCTCTCTCTCTCTATATATATATATATAAAATTACAGTGGAATTTAAGACCAGATAATGTGAATGTTCTCCAGCTGCTTTTAAAAATTCAATGGCATAATAAAGCCAAGAATAAAAATACTCAGCACACATATTCAGTTTTGGAAAGTGGTATTAGAAAATGGAAGAGATCCAGACTCTTTCTATGAAGCCAGCATTGCCCTGATCCCCAAACCAGGCAAAAACCCTACCAAAAAGGAGAATTTCATATCACTGATGAATATGGATGCTAAGATTCTCAACAAGATCCTAGCAAACAGGATCCAACAGCACATTAAAAAGATTATCCACCATGACCAGGTGGGATTCATCCCTGGGTTACAAGGATGGTTCAACATTCGCAAACCAATCAATGTGATATAACAAATTAATAAGAGAAGAGAGAAGAACCACATGGTCCTGTCAATTGATGCAGAAAAAGCATTTGACAAAATCCAGCATCCGTTCCTGATTAAAATGCTTCAAAGTATAGGGATAGAGGAAACATTCTTGAACTTCATAAAATCTATCTATAAAAGACCCACAGCAAATATCATCCTCAATGGGAAAAGCTTGCAGCCTTCCCTTTGAGATCAGGAACACAACAAGGATGCCCACTCTCACCACTCTTGTTCAACATAGTATTAGAAGTCCTAGCAACAGCAATCAGACAACAAAGAGAAATAAAAGGTATCCAAATTGGCAATGAAGAAGTCAAACTTTTCTCTTCGCAGATGACATGATTCTTTATATGGAAAACCCAAAAGACTCCACCTCCAAACTACTAGAACTCATACAGCAATTCAGCAATGTGGCAGGATACAAAGTCAATGTACAGAAATCAGTGGCTTTCTTATACACTAACAATGAAGATACAGAAAGGGAAATTAGAGAATCGATTCCATTTACTATAGCACCAAGAACCATAAGATACCTGGGAATAAACCTAACCAAAGAGGTAAAGGATCTGTACTCGAGGAACTACAGAACACTCAAGAAAGAAATTGAAGAAGACACAAAAAGATGGAAGACCATTCCATGCTCTTGGATCGGAAGAATAAACATTGTTAAAATGTCTATACTGCCTAGAGCAATCTATACTTTTAATGCCATTCCGATCAAAATTGCACCAGTATTTTTCAAAGAGCTGGAGCAAATAATCCAAAAATTGGTATGGAATCAGAAGAGACCCCAAATCACTAAGGAAATGTTGAAAAACAAAAATAAAACTGGGGGCATCTCATTACCGGATTTCAAGCTTTACTACAAAGCTGTGATCACCAAAACAGCATGGTACTGGCATAAAAACAGACACATAGACCAGTGGAACAGAGTAGAGATATGGACCCTCAACTCTATGGTCAAATAATCTTCGACAAAACAGGAAAAAATATACAGTGGAAAAAAGACAGTCTCTTCAATAAATGGTGCTGGGAAAACTGGGCAGCCAAATGTAGAAGAATGAAACTCGACCATTCTCTTACACTGTACACAAAGATAAACTCAAAATGGATAAAAGACCTCAACGTGAGACAGGAATCCATCAGAATCCTAGAGGAGAACATAGGCAGTAACCTCTTCAATATCAGCCACAGCAACTTCTTTCAAGATATGTCTCCAAAGGCAAAGGAAACAAAAGCATAGATGAACTTTTGGGACTTCATCAAGATCTAAAGCTTCTGCACAGCAAAGGAAACAGTCAACAAAACAAAGAGGCAACCCACGGAATGGGAGAAGATATTTGCAAATGACAGTACAGACAAAAGTTTGATATCCAGGATCTATAAAGAACTCCTCAAACTCAACACACACAAAACAATCATATAAAAAAAAAATGGGCAGAAGATATGAACAGACACTTCTCCAATGAAGACATACAAATGGCTATCAGACACATGAAAAAATGTTCATCATCACTATCCATCAGGGAGATTCAAATTAAAACCACATTGAGATACCACCTTACACCAGTTAGAATGGCCAAAATTAGCAAGACAGGAAAAACGTGTGTTGGAGAGGATGTGGAGAAAGGGGAACCCTCTTACACTATTGGTGGGAATGCAAGTTGGTGCAGCCACTTCGGAAAACTGTGGAGATTCCTCAAGAAATTAAAAATAGAGCTTCCCTATGACCCTGCAATTGCACTACTGGGTATTTACCCCAAAGATACAGATGTAGTGAAAAGAAGGGCCATCTGTACCCTAATGTTTATAGCAGCAATGGCCACGGTCGCCAAACTGTGGAAAGAACCAAGATGCCCTTCAACAGACGAATGGATAAGGAAGATGTGGTCCATATACACTCTGCAGTATTATGCCTCCATCAGAAAGGATGAATACCCAATTTTTGTAGCAACATGGACGGGACTGGAAGAGATTATGCTGAGTGAAATAAGTCAAGCAGAGAGAGTCAATTATCATATGGTTTCACTTATTTGTGGAGCATAACAAATAGCATGGAGGACAAGGGGAGATGGAGAATAGAAGGGAGTTGAGGGAAATTGGAAGGGGAGGTGAACCATGAGAGACTATGGACTCTGAAAAACAATCTGAGAGTTTTGAAGGGGCGGGGGTATTATATATAATATAAAAAATATATATATTATATAATATATATATTTTTTATACATATATAATATATATATTATATATAATATAAAAAAGAGTATTATGAATTTGAAGAGGTTGGGGGAACCAGGTGGTGGGTATTAGAGAGGGCAACGGATTGCATGGAGCCCTGGGTGTGGTGCAAAAACAATGAATACTGTTACACTGAAAAGAAATTAAAAAAAAAAAAAAAGAAAATGTAAGAGAAATTTTTTAAAAAGAAAGAAAATAATTTTTTTTACAGTTCCTAAATATTGCTTGAGTTAAATAAGAAATCAAACCATATTGTAAACTATTAGAACTGAATGAAACTGGGACTGTAACATGCAAAAATACTACATGATGAGGCTGAAATTTTTCAGAAGAAAATTAGAAGTCTTAAATGTTATGAGAAAATAAGAAAGAATGACCAATAAACATTTCATTTTGGAAGTAATAATAACAATGTATCAAATCAAATTTTAAGAAGAGATACACAAAAGTGAAAGTGAAAATTTATTTAGGGGATAAAAGCCAAGAATGTTTTAGAACTAAACATCTATTAGCCTAATTTAATATATTACTAGGTCAAAAGGTAAAAATATTAAATGTATCTTTAGATGTTACAGGAGAATTTGAAACCATCAGTATGCATTCTTGATTTTTAAAAAACAATCTTATAACAAACTAAAAATAAGAGAAAAATACCTTTAAGAGTATTATGAATCAGGGTGCCTGGGTGGTTCAGTGGGTTAAAGTCTCTGCCTTCGGCCCAGGTCGTGGTCTCAGGGTCCTGGGACGGAGCCCCTTGTTGGGCTCTCCGCTCACCAGGGAGCCTGCTTCCCCTCCTCTCTCTCTGCCTGCCTCTCTGCCTACTTGTGATCTCTGTCAGATAAATAAATATCTGACAAAACCTTTAAAAAAAAAAAAAGAGTATTATGAATCAATAGGAAACCCCTTAAGAGTGAACAAGTAATGCATCAAGTCATCGATTATTTTTCACATTATTCTAATAAATATAGTATGAAAATTAAAGAATTTAGTCATCTAAATGATGGAAAGTTAATTAAAATGATCATTGTTATTATCATTAATAATAAATAGAAGTATATTATAGGTTATAGTATCATCTTGGGGATGATGCTTGTTTTTCCGGGTGTCTTTCTCACAATTTCTAAAGGCATAAACTTGTACACTGCATACTCATGCTTCCAGAGATCCTTGGGAGCACAAGAAGCAGCCAAGAACATTCCGCTAATCTGGTATTGAGTTCCATCTCAAGAACCAGAACTGTCAGCCAGTACCTGGCTATAAATCTGATATTTATAGCCCAAATATCTCTCGGTCTCCAGCTTTATTTTGTGCACCAAACTCAAGCTTGAAATAAAATTCTAAACACTGCAACAAACAAAGAGTTTGATTAGCATAGAGTAGTCAAATTTACAAGCAAAGTCAGAAAGATGCAAGACAAAATACACCATACTCTACACTGTATCCTTGCTCTATACCAATATTATGAGAAATAACCAGTTTTTATAAAGCTAATACAGAAGTATTTTACTCACAATACAAATAAATAAGAGTAAAACAAACTGCACATTGAGATGCAACACTTTTACAAAGAAATAATAAATCTTTACTTTAAAACATAAAACACGATCTTGAATAGGGAGAGATCACGTTCCTACAAGAAAAATTAGTGTGGAAAAGATTTCACTAATCTTCAAATCTATATAAATACAGTACAATTAAGTTTTTTTTGTTTTTGTTTTTGGTTTTTTTTGTGATTTTGCTTTAACGATTTTAATTCATATTCACATCAATTTTTTTAAATTTAAAAAAAAAAATTTATAAACATATAATGTATATTAGCCCCAGGGGTACAGGTCTATGAATCGCCATGTTTACATACTTCACAGCACTCACCATAGCACATACCCTCCCCAATGTCCATAACCCCACCTACAATTTTTTATCACCCAATAAAACCTGGATTTATGGCTTTCCCTAAAATATAAGCTTTACAGAGTTCCTAAAATTTAATTGGGAGGTCCTGGGTAGACTTCAATAGCTGATCTGAGAAGCAACAGAAAACTTCACAAAACAGCCAATTTCAAAAGATATGCATTAACAGATCATAGTTATACAAAATGAGCCATGATTTCTATTATAATGACCATCCCCCACAGAACACTGAAAACCACAAATCCAACGAGTTCATATTCCATGTAATAACTTGAGATATAGCTACTGTTCACTCTATGTTGAGAAGCCATAGAACCTCTTTTCAATAGTGGGTGGTAGTTCCACTGAGCCAAGCCAACTTAGTAAGTTTAACATAATGCCAGTGGTAATCCCAAGTTAATTTTTTTAAGTTGAAAAAAAATGCTTCTAAAGTTAATCTGGAAAGAGTAAATATATACATTCTGAAGAAAAATCATAATGGGCTATTTGCCTTACCTGTTAAATTTAAAAGTAGTCTGTAAAGATATCATAAATGAAATGTTCAGTCACAACACCAGACAGAGGAACAAAACGAAAAGTACAGAAACAAACTCATAAGGAAATGTAGGATTTGATGAAGCATTGAAGATAATGATATTTGTTCATAAAATAGTGTTGGAATAGGCAAATACAAATTCAGGGAATAAAATATTTTATATCTGCTCCTCATACCATAACCAAAAAATGTTTTAAAGTAATAAACACTACACATTTCAGAAATACAAAACACAGGTAAATTTTTAGAGGAAGTTATGCCAAATATTCTGATGGAAGTTTTTCCTAAGCATAGATGATCAGAGACAGCAAAGAGAATACAGTGAAAAGCTATAAATTACCAGACCCTCAGACCTCTGTAAGAAACCTCAGGATAAATCCTTACAGGAGACATCTCACAACTTTTTTCCTTTACTAGAGCATGGTAATTTGAAATTTTCATCAGCCCTTTAAAATACATATCAAATTATCTGGCAAAATGAATATTTGGTGTTAGAAGTGAGGATAACAGCCGCCCATGGTGGGGGAATAGTGACAGGAGAAAAAGAGAAGAGGGGTGCCTGGGTGGCTCAGTGGGTTAAAGCCTCTGCCTTTGGCTCTGGTCATGATCTCAGGGTCCTGGGATCGAGCCCCATACTGGGCTCTCTGCTCAGCAGGGAGCCTGCTTTCTTCTCTCTCTCTCTCTGCCTGCCTCTCTGCCTACTTGTGATCTCTGTCAAATAAATAAAATCTTTTAAAAATAAAAAAAAATTAAAAAAACAAGGCGAGAAAGAGAAGAAAGAAAGAGAGAGAGAAAGGGAGGAAGAAAGGAAGAAAGGAAGGAAACTCTTCTTTAATATTTAGAAATCGTTCTTCTTTTTTCATCTTGAACCCATATTTCTGTTTTACTTCCAGCACTAAATTGCAAGCTAATATGATATCATTTTATGATTAAAGATTTTTTTATTGCAACCCCTTCTTAATTCTGTCACAAAATATGTATATGCCCTAAAATTTTACATTTTATTATAGAAACCTTTGCTAAACCGTATTTCTTTTGGATTAAGTTGCATTATAATTGTTATTAGTACGTAATTGATATTAGTAAAAACATTACAAATCTAAAAGTAATTTTCACATGTAATTAAATATTTTTAGAATGCATATTTTAATGAGATTAATAAAGCTATTTTTAATTACTGAACTTAACCATGGATACCTATGAATTATTGCTAGAATATGACAGTTTGCAATCAATCTTACTGATACTTTTCATTTTATTATCTGAAATAATAAAGAAGCATTGATATGTATGTTGATTAAAATGAAAAATTTTTAGCAATGTCACCTGATTCTCTGAACTCTTCAGAATTACATGCCAAAATAAAATAGTGTATAATCAAAATTATTATTAATCATAAATCGGTTGGCAAATGGATTAGGTAATGCTTCTGATTTGTGGAAAGCAAAGAACATGAAACAACCATTTTTGTTGTTTTTTTTTTCCCTTTTAAACAGGTATCAGTATCATTCCTTGTTTTTATCTGGGGGAAATCTGATGCTTAATTTTAGGTATCAGCTTGACACAGTTAAGGGATGCCCAGATAGCTGATAAAACAATTCTGGGTATCTTTGAGGTGTTTTTAGAAGAGATTAGCCTTTGAATTGGTAAACAGAGTAAAGATCGCCCTCAACATCCCAGGTAGGGACCACCCAATTCTGAGGACCTTCATGAATAGAACAAAAAGGCAGAGGAAGAGAAAATTTGCTCTCTTTGCTGGAGCTGAAACATAACATCTCCTGCCCTCAGATACAGCTTTTCAGGTTCTGGGGCCATGAGACTTGGACTGGGACTTACACTACAGTTCCCTGGTTCTTGGGCCTTCAGACTCTGAATGAATTACATCACAGGATTTCCTGGGTCTCTAGCTTGCTGATGGCAGATAGTGGGACTTCTCAGCCTCCATGATCATGTAAGCCAATGTCTATGATTAATCTTTTACATATATCTATGTATAAATTATTGACTATGCTTCTCTGGCGAACCCTGACAATACACCATTACAAAAAAAAAAAAAAAACCTACACTGAAAATCATCCTAAAATGAGGGGAACATGGGTGGCTCAGTCAGTTGGGAATCTAACTCTTGGTTTCAGCTCAGGTCGTGATCTCAAGATCATGACATGGAGCTCATGTTGGGCTTCATGCTCAGTACAGGGTCTGCTTAAGATTCTCTCTCCCTCTCCCCAACCCTGCAACCCCTCCTTTCTAATAAATAATATTTTTTAAAAATCATCATAAAATGATTATAATTTATGCACTTGGTTAAATTCTTTAGCTATGCACATTGGGTGAGTTAGGTGGGGGAATAATCAGCAAAAGACATTGACAACCAGAAACAATAACATAAACAAACCTTTTATTACATTAGGAATTGTATATGAATTTGAAACCAACACTTAATGGCATTTTGAACTATGAAACACTAGAAGCATTCCAGTTAGAATCTGAAACATGTTATCACTAACATTTCTCAGTTTTGTAATGGAAGCTTCTGCCAGTGGAATCTCACAAAAAGAAAAAAGTGGAGATGCATTACTACTGGAAAGAAGCAATCAAAATTATTATTGCAAGCTATATGATTCCTCACTTGCTGATAAATTTAAGACAGTTAAAAAAAAAAAAGGAAGAAAGAAAAAACATAGACCTAATAACCAATTTCAGCTGGTCATCAAATAAAGTGATTAGCACTTGAATCAATAGACCATGTAAAGAAGATTACTCTCACCAATCAGGTGGGCATCATCCAATCCACTGAGGACCTGAATAGCACAAAAAAGTCAGAGAAAGGGTAAATTCGCCCTCTGTTCCAGCAAGGACATCCATTTTCTCCTGACCTCATATTGGGTGCTCCTAGCCTTAGGCTTCAGTCTTGGTATGGGACTTACACCATTGGCTCCCTGATTCTCAGACTTCAACTCTTAACAGTGGAACTACCCACCAGCTATGGCAGGCCTCCATCTTGTCGACAACAGAAGCTGAGACTTCTCAGACTCCACAGTCATGTGAGTCAATTCCTCATAATAAAACTCTGTCTCATTTCTATTTCTCTATACTATATTTCTCTGAACATACAGATATCCTACCAGTTGTTTCTCTGAGGAACCCTCACTAACACAGGAGGGAAACCCAAAGATGCTTTATTCAGACTTTGCAAAGGCAATTTACTATACTTGTTATTCTTTCCCTTTGATGCATCTTGTTTAACTTGACATGCTAAGAAAGGGCTTCTTTATATTGGGTAACTTCTGTGTGTCCCTCTGAATTTATTCCCTTTTCTTTGCTCTGCTCTCTGCTCCATTGTGTCACGTAGTTGGTGGGCTTTCATGCCTGCTAATTTCTCTCTGCTTCGGTTAATAGGAAGCCCTAGCAAATTATCTAAAAGAGAAAAGTGAGTGAAGTCAGGGTGTTTATTCTTCAGGATCCTTCCCTTCAACGCTGCCCAGGCTGTGTCGCTAGCCAAAGGTCAATGCTCATTTCCAAAGGGCCTTGTCTACAAGATTAACTCTCCTTCCAGGTTCCAATAAGCTCTCTCTTCTTTTGTCCCTTTGGCTAAGTGCTGGTGACAGCTTCACTGCTGCCTGTCCCTAGTTCCCATTTTACTTTCGTGGTTCCTCTGTAACTCCAGTGCTCCCCTTTAATTAGTCCCTTGTGAATCAACAATCCTCAAAAACTCTAAATTCCATGTCATCTTTTGAGATCTTGAATGATACAGAGTTAGAGTAATGAAGATATTTTAATTATGTTACAATTTTATTAACTTAGTATTTTAAAATGTTCTTGAACTTCAAAGATATTTTTGTCAAGATATATTGGAGCTGCAAACATTATTAAATGCATACAGTATTAAATTTGAAATAAGGTTATGCAATGTATAGAGCCAAAATTATTCATTTACAAAGTAAAGGACATGATAAATAATTTCCTTTGATAAACTTGTGTGGGTACATATATTATTGGCTTTTATTTATTTATTTATTTTTATTTTTGGCTTTTAGAATGACTAAATAAGAATCAAGAAAAAAAATCAGAAAGAAATCCATTTAGTTTGTTATAATCATTACCAAATTTTCTCATTTATTTAATGAAAGAAACAATGATCTATTATTAAAACTAATAGATCCGATAGCCAGAATACAATTTAATTTTTGCAAATTAGAGGTAAAAGAAATTAAATCTTTTATAAGTGTGAATAAGATGAGAGTTGGTTGTGATTGGAGATACAGCTATTGATATGATTTAATAAAATGGGTTTTAACTTCCTTATTAAATAATCAGAAACTACAAATCAGAAATCTCTCTCACACACACACACATTTTATATTAAAACTTTTACCTTGAAAAATTTGTTGTACAACATCTCAGATACATTTATGTTGATTCTACAGTTTGAAAATGCTTTCATTATGAGGAAGAGTACTGAGAATAGCTTATTAAAAATTGCTTATGATTAAATACCTAGGGTCAGAAAGGATCGAAGATATTGGTAGCATTCAGTAATTTCTTTGTCTTTTCTTGGGCTCACAGAACTCTCCCTTAAGTATGATGAATTCCTTACTAGTAGCCAGGGGTTGGAAGAGGTGATGTTATTAAAGGAAATTTGTCATCATACAAACCACCCCATTCTGCCATATATCAGATCCATTACATTGTATAAGAGGTCAAATGTCCCCTTACAATGAGCATGTTTTGTGTGCTTCACATACTTCATTCTTAAAAGACGTATTTATGATAGAAGCAGACAGTAAGCCCTGTGGGTTTGGGGTGCATTAATTAAATCATTAAAAGTAGTCATTTTTTTTGGTATCAAGTTTTTATCTAAATTCTAGTTAGTTGACATGTAGTGCAACATTGGTTCAGGAGTAGAATGCAGTGATTCATTACTTACGTAGAACACCCAGCGCTCATCACAAGCACCCTCCTCAACACCCATCACCCATCTAGCCCATCCCCTGCCCACCTCTCTCCATCAACCCTCAATTTGTTCTCTATAGCTAAGAGTCTCTTATGGTTTGCCTAGAAGTAGTCACTTTTATTTGATGTCCTGTTTGATGTGAGTGTCAAACAATACATTTTTGTGGTTAAGTAAGTTCAAAGATCTAAAAGTTCATTTTCTTAAAACTATCTTACAGATTGTATTTGAAATGTGTGTAACAAAAGATTTGACCTTAACCAAATAGAGGTCTGACCTCCACCTTTAGCTCTTAGTCAGTAGAAGTTGATCTCCAGATCCTTAGAATGTCTTCCCCGATAAAAGTATCTTTATTTACTTGGAGAGCTTTAGCACTAGACATCTAACAATGTCAATTATGCTAAGAACTTTGGGCCTTATGGTATCCACTCTGACCCAAGGAGCTTGAGACTAAGTGGGAAGTCAAACTTGGAGCTTCAGTAAAAACTAGACACTATGGCTCAGATGAGCTAACCTGGTTGGCAATATTCTGCTTATACTATTGCATGTTGATGCCAGGAGGGTAGTGTATCCTAAAGAAAATGAAAGCTTTGTGTTTGGAACCCTCCTTAACTCTGTCCTATCTGTCTCTTCCCGTAGCTGATTTTATTTTATTGTATTTTATTTTACTTCATTTTATTTTAGTTTATTTTTTTTAAGATTTTATTTATTTATTTGACATAGAGAGAGCACAAGCAGGGGAAGCAGGGGGAGTGGCAGAGGGAGAAGCAGGCTCCTCGCTGAGCAGCGAGCCTCATGTAGGACTCAATCCCAGAACTCTGGGATCATGACCTGAGACGAAGGCAGATGCTTAACTGACTGAACCACCTGGGGGCCCGACCTTGGCTGATTTTACTCTATGTTCTTTCCCTGGAATAACTGTGTGTATAGCTTTCAGTAAGTTCTATGGGTCCTTCTAGTAGTTTAGTAAACCTAAGTGTGGTTTTAAGGAACCCCAAACTTGTGATTGGTATTGAGTAAGGACAGTCTTGTGGACTATGCTTCCTAGTTTCACAGAAAATATTTCACATATTCCCCCCTTACAAGTACTGCCTTTAATGACATTGTACTATAGGACTTTCAATGCATGGAAATTCATGGCTAACATAGATCCTTAATATGATGTTAAAAAAGTAATAATGAGGAGTCCCTGGATGGGTCAGTCAGTTAAGTGTTCAACTCTTGATTTCAGCTCAGGTCCTGGTCTCAGGGTTGGGAGATTAAGCCCGCTGTGGGTGCTCCACACTGGGTGTGGAGCCTGCTTAAGATTCTCTCTCTCCCAGCACCCCCTCCACCGCTTTCTCCCTCTCTCTATAAATACATACATACATACATACATACATACATACTGTATTGAGCTGTCCAGCTACCAAGAGATCATAGAAGGTAAAAGGATTCTCTTAGAGTGTTGTTCCCAAAGGTACCAGTTCCTGGAGAAAAGAGGAAACACTGGGTCAGAGAGGATCCTGCTGGCAACTATAGCTGTAACTTAAGCTGCTGATATTTATTGACTAGGGCATCCCCCAGGAGGATGACAAGCTAGAGAGACATGGTAGGCTGGAGGAGCCTGCTGACGTCCATCATCCCAAGGTGTAAAACAATGAACATCTGGGGGAAAGGCTAAAGGTAGATCTGTGCTATGAAATATTGCTTCACAGTGGAAAGCTTGACCCTCCAGTAAACCTGGGCTTGGAAGAATTGTAGAAAATCACCGAAACTTGAGATTGTAGCCTAACATTGAAGTTTTTAATAGAAGATGTGGTCTCCTAAAAGAGTCCTTTAGTGCTATTTTCTAATTGGATTTCATATAAAATTAGAAATGCATTCATCTGTAAAATAATTTCCACCTAAGAATTACAAAGCACTTCACACCTTATAATTAAGCTAAAGTTTAAAATTTATATATATACACATATATGAGTATACGGATGTTTAAAAATA
Source organism: Lontra canadensis (assembly GCF_010015895.1). Classification (NCBI taxonomy): domain Eukaryota; kingdom Metazoa; phylum Chordata; class Mammalia; order Carnivora; family Mustelidae; genus Lontra; species Lontra canadensis. The sequence continues at coordinate 4,599,147 of NW_022631036.1, forward strand.
ATTCTAATAAACTAGTAATAATATTTAAGTAACAATATGAGCTGTAATTTACATTTGGCAGAGAGCCTTAAAAGTCTAGGAAAGTCAATATAAGCTTAACTAAAAAAAAAAAAGTGAACTAAGTTCCCTTTGAATTACCTCACTTGTGTGACAGAATGTAAACATGTAAAGTAGTTTTTGTGGATCCTATTTGACTGTTTCTGCAATGATTGGTTTTTAGTAAGAACCAATTTACTTTGGGCTTTACGGGGGAATCAAAATGCTGTGTCAACTATAAAAGATAGGGCTTTACCACTGTAAGAGAAGTTAAGGAAATAATGGGAGAAATACTTATTAAAGTATGTAAATTTTAAAAATGTAATATTAACTCAGGCAATGCATATTTAATCAGTTCATTGTTTTTGTTGTTGTTTTGTTTTAAAGATTTTGTTTATTTGAGAGAGAGAGTGAGAAAGTGAGCACAAGCAGGGGGGAGCAGCAGAGGGAGAGGGAAAAGCAGGCTCCCTGCTGAGCAGGGAGCCTGACATGGGGCTCCAGTGCCAGGACTTTGGGATCATGACCTGAGCCAAAGGCAGATGCTTAATCAACTGAGCCACCCAGAAGCCCCTAACAAGTTCATTGTTTAAAAATCCTGTGACAGGGGCACCTGGGTAGCTCAGTGGGTTAAAGCCTCTGCCCTCGGCTCAGGCCCTGCTTCGGGCTCTCTGCTCAGCAGGGAACCTGCCTCCCCCCCTCTCTCTGCCTGCCTCTCTGCCTACTTGTGATTTCTCTCTCTGTCAAATAAATAAATAAAATCTTTAAAAAAAAATAAAAATCCTGTGACAATGTATTTCTGACTATTGTTTCTATATAGTAAGGTATATTTGTGCCCAGTGTGCCTAATAAAATGCAAAAGTACAGAAGCATACAGATGAAAGTCATCTATCAACTTATTACCCAAGAATCCCCAGTACCTTGACTGAGTGGGGAAAAAAAAATTAGTCACTGAACATAGTACTCAAGGAACCATAAGGAGAGAAAGAATTGAGAATACATTGGGAACATTCAGCAATAATTGATCTCTGATTATAAGTGCATTCTATGGGTTACACATACACACACACACACACACACACATACACACACACAGTTTATAATGATATCTGATCAAACTGGTAAATTATATGAAGTACTATTTAGTGGCACAATCTCACTCTCCCACTCTCCAGTGGCGGGAAGAAGGCTGAGGAATTTGCATTTGCAATTTTGGGAGCTTTCAGGGAAAATGATCTTTGTCTTTTGATAAAATTAAGAACTGTATAAATTTCTACGATGCGAGGGATTACAGCTATCTTTCTTGGACTTCTGGAAGTTGACATTTTAATTGCAAGGTCATAACCAGGCCTAATACATGTTTCTGAATGGGTGTAGTAGATTTTTGCAATGTTCTCATACGTAGAGATGTAAGGCCCTGAATGACAGCAGAATGACAAAGGTGGCTCAGGAATAGCTCACCAAAAACCTTCAAGACGAGGAGCTAGTGAAGAAATGTGATCCAATATCTCCACTGGGCTCTTAAATCATTGCATTTCGGCAGGAGATTGGGGAGAGAGGGAAAGAAGGACGTGGAGAAAAGAACAATAACACAAAGACCAGAAATAATGAAGCTATAGCCATTTTAAGTGATTTTAAATAACTCCCTTTTATCAAATTTCACCTGTGTATGCAAGGCAGTGTTGTCTGACATAACAGTTGAGAAATAACATTTATTATTGATAGCCGTTCAGGCTCTTTCCGAGGGAGGCAAATCTGAGCACTTCTCCAGTGCAGCCTTATCTCTCTGAGGCAGCGGCCCTGGGAACACAGGCGCTCTGTCTGTGTTACAGACTCTGATCTTAGCAGTTGAGCAACAGCAGGTGAAAGACTCCTAATCTCTGGGGAGCTGGAGCAATCAGACAGCAAAGAAATAAATACTCGGCACAAATAACTCATTGCATCATCACTGTTTACCTATCTAGAGCTCTTTGGAAATTATGCATTATCAGTTTCAAATCATACACCTTAAGCTGCCTGATGTGTGAGGCTGTTGTGTTTGGCCGGAAGCCTGAATTTCAATGGGCTCGAGATTCTCAGTGTTTTATGAATATTGTGCCTTTGATGCTTGTTTCATTTCATTATGATGGACAATGCTCACGTTATTTAATGCATTTTACAAAATTGGCCCTGTGTGAGGAAGCGTGATGTTTGAGTGAATATTTTTGTAAAAGTAAAAGGAAGAACTGAAAAAGAATTTTGGTTTTAAATTGCATATTATTATTTGTTCAGTTGTTGCCTTAATGAGCTGTTTTGTTTTTGTCTTTGCTTTTTACCTATTATTTGTTTTGTTTGTTGAAAAGAGGAGCAGGTGGTTTTTCTTCACACTTAAGTAGCCTGATAAAGCATCCAAGCTGGAACAGGGAGGGAATATAGAATCTCTTGGGACTGAGCAGTGGGTCTGTATAATTATTTCAGGTACTCATTTTACTGATGTTTGTGACATATATTGAATATTTTTAAAGGGATACAGATTGCTATGTGTGATATAAAAATTCTGCTTTCTAGGTCATGAAATATTGATGAATTGGGGGAGAATAATTGTTAACTATGAGCTGGTGATGGTGAGTAAAGGATTTTTTAGTATGTTAGGACTGGTGTGTCAAGCCCTTCCCCAGCTGAATGTACATATCTCACTGGCTTCCCTCCACACACTAGCTCTGTGAACTTGGGCAAGTTCCATAATCTTTATGTTATCTCAGTATCCTCATACGAAAAATATGCAAAAGGAGATTAAGCAGGACTTTTGTGAGGAGTAAATGAGATAACCCCTGTTAACAGCCTAGAATCATACCTGGAACAAGGGGAGTGCTTAAAAAATGCTAGCTATTATCTCTGTCCAAAGTCCCTTCAGCAAGTCACCAAGTAAGAGACTGACTTAGCTAAATTATAAATCCAGTCATTCTAATTCTTGGGATTTGGTTACTGGAAAAATGTTCATTTTGTTCGCTTAAGTCTTTTTTGTTATGCTGTTCATAAAATGTGGGTATAATACCTAGCATTCTATGTTCCTTCTAGTTTTCAATGACAGTTGTTCAGGTTTTAGGGAGTATAACATGACATTCACGAGGGAATAAATTTTGTGTTCAAACTGGGAAACATTTGGCATATGAAGAGATTTTTGAAGTCTTTTGTAGTATTGGCACACATTGCCTATTTTGGATTTAATTAAAACTTCAAAAATGTAATTTTCTTAGAAGTAGTCTTCTTAATGTCCACTCCAAATACATTATTTTTAAAAATAAAACACTTGACTTTGTAGGGTAGCTGAATATGCCACCCCAGAGTACACCACACTGGCATGAGCCTTATTTTGAGCACAAGGCAATGGAGAGGAAGTACATACAAGTGAAGCTGTCTGCTCTCGCACTATATGCCCAAAGGCAGGACATAAGCTTGCAAAGGTGCCCTCCATTTCCCTCTCTACCAGGAAAGACAGAATTATCAGAGGCAACTCTATCATTACTGAAGAAACGAATTAACCAGAATTTATTTATTTATTTAGTCTTTCCTTCCTTCCTTCCTCTCTTCTTCCCTCTTTCTTTCTTTTCTTCTTTCTAATCTCTAGGCCCAAAGTTGCATGCTCTCCTGGCGGAGTCAGCCCCACACCCCTGTTAGAGACAACTCTCCCCTTATCCACCTGAAGGCTGCACCAGAGGAATCTCCATCACAATCCTTCCTAAAATGAGCCCTTATCTACCACTGGTTTTCCTTATTTATACATTTGCCTTCTCACAATTTGAATCCCTAGAAACTTAAAGTCCTTTTCTTTTGTCTTCTCCCTTCTCTAAAAATGTATTATTCTTTTGTTAAAATGCTATGGAGGCCCAGTTAGCCATGCCTTAGAGTTACTCAACTCTGGCTGTTCTCACGTGTAAGCAGGATGCACACACTAATACAGTTGTGTTTTTCACTTGTTAATCAGTTTTTGGTCAGTTCAATTACAAGACCCTCACCGGAGATCCTAACTGGGTAGGAGGGAGAAGAACGGTTTCCTCCTCTACAGCCTTCTAGGAAAAGCCATTGTGTGTTTTTAGTTTGTTATATTCTCAAATTAACTTTATGCAGAGTTCAAGAGAAGGTAGCTGTTACAAAATTTTAAGATGCTATAGGAATTTATTAAAGGTTTAACTGTTCACCTACTGGCTGATACTCCAGATTTAATATTTAGTGTTTTATTTTGCTAGCAAAACTTTGATGTTTATAAAATAGAGACTCTTTCTGTACAGAATATGTAAAACCCACTTAGCTGATATCAACTATTTATATGTCAGAATGAATGAGCTTATTCCACGAATTTCCTCAGTATTTAAAGATGTTAAAAGGGAAAAGTACCATGAAAACATGAGCATCCATGAGAGGGAAAGGGACATAATTAGGAAGTAAAGTGATATAAATACAAATCTGAAGTACTATAAAACATCTTAGCCTAGTTCATAATCCCCTAGGGTTAGCCCTTTTGTACTTAGAAGTTTGGGGAAAGGAGACCCCAGCAGCTACTGCTGAGTGACAGTGAGGGGAGGGAATGAAGTCCCCTCAACTTCAGTCATTGTGGTTTAAAGAACAGACCATGGAGGTAGACCAGGACTGGGAAAACCCAGGGACCAGAAGAATTTAACTCTTCGTTTGTGTCATGCTGAGACATACCTGTGCTTGACAGGCAAAAGAAAAAATGTGCTCCCTGATACTCGCTTATCCAAAATAGTACCAGATCCCACTTGTTAAACCAGTAAGAAAAAGCAAATGAAAGCTCTACAATTTAAATATATATATATATTTATATATATATATTTATATATAAATATATATATATTTATATATACATATAAAACTAGATACAAAGCCCTACATTGCCCAATGTGGCCCTGTGCTATTGTCAACCCTCATTAGCCCACCTCAGATCATGTGACAGATCTGCAGCTCTGGTTGGAACCAGGGGCTCATTAGAAACAATTATTTCTCCTCGATAACACAGGATGCTGAAACAAGCAATAGCCCATCTTTATTTATAATGTGTCCACCAGAGATTTTTTTCACTAACTTTTATTTGTAAAATGTTACCTTAAAATATTATTTCTCTAATTGCCAATTTTTTTGGTGCCCCTGTGCATTTTAGGACAAGTCGAGAGCCTCCTGTGCCTCACCCTGATCAAGGCCCAGCTGCTCACACACAGGTTTCCAGATCCATAGAGGTAAAGGTAACGGAATAGGACTGAGCAATTATATAATTTGTGACAATTATACAACAAATATACAGAGAGAATTTTATAATGTGTGATACATGTTTTCTTTCTCATCAACCCTTTTGGTTTTTTATTCCTTTTTGTTGTATTTCTACAGTGATTAGGACCCCTATTACCTTATTGATTTGAGGTACACTTATGTATTTTTACCATATTCACAATATTAAATGTTTCTAACACTTCCCCATTAGGAATCATTATTACTGCAGGATATTGTTAGTTATTGTTTGTCAGGTTAAGGAAGTTTCCTCTTATTTAGCTAAAAGTTTTCATCAGACAAATTGCCAAATTTTATAAATTGCTTTTCATATGGCTACTAAGTGATATTTCTTTGTTTTATAATATAAATTACAATAATTGGTTTTGTAATGTTAACTATCCTGTCATTGTTTTTGAATTATGCTGATTAAATTTCCCTGTGTTTTATTTAGGATGTATCCTTCTAATCAGCTTGTTATTTTCTTTTCTCATACCTCATCTGATATTTGTATCAATGTTACACTGTACTCAATAGGAGTTGGTAATGATGGGGTCAGGGAAGGCTGCCCTGGTAAATTCTACTTTGGCATGCAGATTATTTGCAGCTGAAGACAATCAAGGCCCATCAGACTCCAAGAAGAGCCCTTTACCTCCCCTTTAATTGCCTAAAAGAAATTAGATGGAGGGCCTGTACCAGGAAGAGAGCTATTATTACTGAAGATCAATTTTTTTTTTTTTTTGAACACCAGAAAGACTTCTCTCCATCATTTCTTCTCCCATCTTCCTATGAGTTGTTTTCCTCCCCTTTGAGGTCCCAGGCATCAGTCCACCAGCTTCCCCTTAGGGTGCCAGAAATGCCTCATTTGCCTACCTGGGGTTCTAAAGAGAAGAAGGGAAAAGTTTTCCTCCCCTACAGAAAACGTTCTACCATTTTCTCTCTTCTGGAATTTTGTAGACAATTTAAATTATTTATTCCTGGGGTGCCTGGGTGGCTCAGTGGGTTAAGCTTCTGCCTTCAGCTCAGGTCATGGTCTCAAGGTCCTGGGATGGAGTCCCGCATCAGGCTCTCTGCTCAGCAGGGAGCCTACTCCCCCCTCTTTCTCTGCTGCCTCTCTGCCTGCTTGTGATCTCTCTCTGTCAAATAAATAAATCTCTTTTACCACTTTAATCATTTCAAGGAAAGGATTTGTTGCTTTGTTGAGTCTCACTTTTGTGTGTCTGTTTTCAGGTTTTAATGTTGCAGATCATGCTCCCTGGGAAGCAGACTACATACAGGTGAGATTTAGCACAGGAGGTTGATTGGGCATGCTCTTAAAATTACCAGCTGCAGGGGAAGGGAAAGGATAGAAAGACAAAGAAGTCGCCTTCTGCTTCTTCCATGGCAAAGGCTTCAGCCAATCCCACAGAGAGTTCTGGATGGCTTTTAGAGTTCTTCTGAGTTATTAAGACTGAGCCAGGACTTTATAGTCTGCTTTCCACAAATGTTGGATGCAGTGTGCTCCTGGGAAGTAGAAAAGACTTCTAGCAAGGCACTCTACCAGGCAGCAGTGATCCAACAGCTCATGGAGTAGTAATTTTTTGGTAGACGTGTGGTGAAGTACAATGTCCACTTTAGAATTAGAATGTCCATTTTTATTTTTTTAAAAGACATTATTTTTTATTTGAGAGAGAGAGTGCACATGAGCAGGGGATAGAGGCAGAGGGAGAGGGAAAAGCAGACTCCACGCTGAGCAGGGAGCCCAAGGTGGGGCTCGATCCCAGGACACCAAGATCATAACCTGAACCACAGGCAGACGCTTAAAAGACTGAGCCACCCAGGCGTCCCAGAATGTCCACTTTTAGAATTTATTCTGCTTTACTCTATCTCCACATGTATGTTAGAAGCGAATAAGGGGCAGGCTGGGCTAGGTAGGGAGAGATAGGTAGGAGGCTACTGGTTCAGGCTCACAAAAATAAAAAAATGCAGAGATGTAAGGAAACCAGAGATAAGTGACAAACCAGTCCACCCCACCCTAGGTGTCAGAGGTGGGCTCTTGTTATAATAGCTACTTTGGACCAACAAAGAATTACAAGACCCTAAAAAGGAAGTAAGCCATTAAAGGTGTTATCACAGTCCTTACTCAATGGTGCTATCAATAGAGATGTTAAAAGGATTTAAGTTCCCTGGTTAGCATTGAATAAAAAAACCAACCCTTAAAACCCTCAATGGCACCCCTCTTGGGACCCCTCTCACTCCTGAGAGCTTTTCCTATATCCTCACTTAATAAAACTCTATTGCTTTACTCACTCCCCTTTGCAAGATTCATTCTTCGACTCCCTGAGACAAGACTCTTGCTCTCCCACTTCAGAAGCAGCGGCGTTTCCATGGTTCTGGTGTGCTTTTGTTTTTGTTTTTAAACATTTATTCATCTATTTGAGAAAGAGACCACACATACATTGAGGGGGTGGGCAGAAGGGTGGGAGAGGGAAAGAATCTCCAGCAGATTCCATGCTGAGCTAGAGTGCTATGGAGGCTTGATCTCAGGACCCAGATATCACGACCTGAGCAGAATCCAAGAGCCATCCAGGTGCCCCAGTTTATGTTTTTTTCCACACAAATTCAGGAGCGAAAGGAACCACAACAATCAACTTAGCTGCAGAGTGAGAGGCTACAACTGATACTCCACATCTCCCTCATTGTTATGGACTGAATGTTTGCATCTCCCCCAAATTCATATGTTGACACCCTAGCCCCAGTATGATGGCATTTGTAGGTGGGGTCTTTGGGAGATAATTAGGTTTAGATGAGGTTGATGAGGGAACAGAAGGCAAACTGAGGACAAAGCGGAAGCTGAACCACCCCCCAACCCCACAATGGGATATATGTGACATTCCTCAGGCTTTCCCGGCTGCCCTAAAGGAAAAACAAATAGTCAACTTGTAGAGATCACAATCCTGCAAAACAGGAATCTCCCCCAGTTTACTTACAAAAGCCTTAGCAGTAGCTTCCAGAAGGGAATGCAAATACAATTACATGTCTTTATAATTTGCAGCCCATCTGCAGATACTTCAAGTGGGCAGAGTGTAATGTTCTTCCAGGGAATCTCCCAACTATCTTCATGTTAATGCATTGCTAGAGGGGTAAACAACCTTAACTTGTAATTGCAAGGCCTCTGGTATCTTGTAGGTCCATTTAACATATGAAAGTACTTTCTTGAAACCTCCCTTTTTCCTTACCTCCCCCAACATAGTATATAATCAGCCACCCCTCACAGCTCCAGGGCAGCAGCTCTTTCTGCCCACAGGTCCTGTCCCCATGCTTTAATAAACCACCATTTTGCACCAAAGATGCCTCCAGAATTATTACTTGGTCACTGGCTCTGGACTCCAACCCACTGAAGCTCACCTATAGTCCAAAACCACATCAAAATAATGAGAGTAGGGCCCCATGAAGAGGTTAGTGCCCTTATAATGGAAGAAGAAAAGATCAGAGCTCACTGGCATTCTCTCTCTCTTTTCTCTTTTGGTCATGTTCTCTTTCTTCCCTGATCATGTGAGAACCTAGCAAGAAGGTAGCTGTCTGCTGTTGTGGCTGGTGTGACAAATCGACCAGGGTCGAGAGGGTAAGAGGATGCTGAAAAGAAATTAAGAGACAAAGAGATGGGGGCAGGAGGAGCACCAAGGAGGATGTCCAATAGTGCCAATTTTATTCAAGGCAGCAAGGCATTATATAGCTAACAGAAACAATCATAAGAAAGTATCTATTTTTAGCTGATTACTAAAGAGTTTGCAACATGCACAGAAAATCCTTCAAGCTTTCCCATTATCTATTTCCCAAGCACCAGTAGCAGACCCTCTAGTTCCAGATGTACTGACTTCAAGGCCACTCAAGACATAGTTTATGCAAGCACAGGACAGTCTTACAGTGGTGTAGTCTGTAGCCTGTGCAAGGACAGCAAGGACCAGCCAAGAATTTCTGACCCCAAACAAATCGTCTCTATCTGACTAGCAAATGTGTGGGAAGTCACGTAGGCGAGCGCACAACACATAGCACAGACCCTTTCTCAGGGCTACTCGACTTTATCGACCTAAGCCTTTTGTTCGGCTCTTCAGCCTTTAAAGGAGGCACAAGTCAGGGCATGGTTTGGTTCTCGTCTCAAGCCTTACCGTGGCCTCCCACAGTCTGCAAACCAGGAAGAGGACTGTCACCATCAGCACCTTGCCAAACCTAACAGCACCTTGACCTTGAACTTCTGGCCTCCAGAATTGTTAGAAATAAATATCCGTTGTTTAAGCCACCCAGTCTAGGGTATTTTATTATAGCAGCCTAAACTGACAGATACTCCTCAACTTTCCATTTGCATCCCCTTCCATCTTAAACAGCACCTCAGTTGGTCCAGATGGCAGAACTCCAGATGACTTAGACCTTCGCCCATGAGGGATCTGTAGTCCTGGTTACAGTATCTTCTCAGGCCATGGTGGATGTATTATTACATGTGCTCTCCTCTTATACAGAAGCTTTACCTTTTCCTGATGTTCAGATCAATTAGCCTTATCAGTTTGGGAGATTCTCATTTGGCCCCTTGAAGAAAAAATTGCCTGAGAAGAAGACATAGCTTAAGTTCCTTGGCATTCTTGTAGGGTCCTGGGGTCATTGGATTTTATCTTTATCAGTCAGTACTTCTATAACCTGTTTGAGCTCTAGGACTGTTCACCTTAAAGCTCCCAGCTTATTGAGTTTCCCCCAATAGAAGTGCAACTTAATATTTAGCAACATACTCAAGGGGACCCTGTGTGTGGTCCTAGAGTTCCTCCTTCAGATATTTACCTTCTCTTTGGCTATCTGTCTTACACATTCCTCATTCTAGGTACTTCAGCATTCCCTTATTCTGATCTGTGTCTCTGCAGGTCAGTGAGTTCAGGCTGGGGAATATACTCTTGCACCACAGTTTGGAAAATGCTTCCAGGCAGATCCTAGGGCTCACTTTGTTTCCTTTTCCCTTGGACCACAGTTTTGTGTTGCTTATTGTCTTGTTTCTGAAAGTGCTTGACTCACACATTTTACATGTTTTCTAGATATTTATAGTGTTGGGAAAATTGTTATACATCACAACCAGAAAAGGATTCTGTATCTTCTCATTCTCGATAGTATTTTGTCGTTTACTGATTTTGTGATTTCACCCATTGTTTGTTTAGACAGTTTATACGTGGTCATTTTATGTTCCATTTGCGATCATCCCAATATCTGAAACCCTTAGGAATCTAAATTAGGTGTTTGTTGTTTCTGCTGTTTCACCCACTTTGGCTTAATTTATTTAATCTCAATCTTTGGGTATTGCAGGATCAACTTTTTCTCCAGGGATTATTAGAAATGATTTCTTCTGGAGACCTGGTCCCAGCTTACTACAGTAATGCCAGGTTCCTTCAGACTTAGTCTAGAACATGATGTTGATAACAACTTTTATCTCAGTCTGGCTCTAAATTTCCCTTTTGTGTCTTAAAGGTGGTTCACTATTGATTCTTTCTCAGGATTCAGATCATTTTTTCTATGTTTATTAGGTGATCTAATTTTAGAGATTTACTTATTTCCATGTAAGCACAGTAATGCATTGAAATGTAGATTTTATGAAGAATCTAAAATGTGAATTTATTGCACTGTTGCTGGACCTTGTGGTATATCTGTCCCTAAATAAGTGTTTTCTCTTCTTCAATCTGACTGTAAACAATAGCACCCATTGTAGCATATGTTTGATTTGTTTTTTTTTTTAATGTTTCATATGAAAACTACAAACTACCTTAATTTTTACATGTGTTTTCCTCACTGTAGATAAGCCTGTCTTGCTCTCTGGATTTTTTTTGTGTATATGTGATCTACCAATTAACTACTTTTGCAGTTTTAATCTTGTATTATTTCTTCTACTTTGTTTTGTGTCAAAGGGGAAACATTTAAAAAGCTGGAATCCCCCCCCCAAAAAAAAGACTGAGCCACCCAGGCGCCCCCAGAGCTTGTTAACCACTGTGCTTAAGACTGTATCACCAACACAGAATTCCTTTTTCTTTAGATACAATGGATCAAACGCCTGGAGTCGGATTGTGTTCATTATCTATTGCTGCATAACCACTGGCTGAGAACAATAAACATTTATTATCTCAAAGTTCCTGTTGATTTGAAGATTCTTTTGTTGTTTATAAGCAGATATCACTTGAATGATATGTCATTTACCTTTTCCTGATGTTCACACATATACAAATATGGAGAATAATTCTACAGTATAGAAATATTTATTTTAATGGAGTTTCAGTTAAGGCATAAATCAGTGTTACAACTCTTGGGAAGGTGGAGGGTTTTTGTTTTTTAAATGGAAAACTGTCAAATACAGTGTTTGACCATCTGAAATGGGAATTGTAATAGCACTATTTTGATGTAGCTCTACCAATATTATGTGGCAATGCTATTTTTTTTTACCAACAAGCTCTGGAACATTTAGCAGTCATTTTCACTGGCACAAGAGCCTTTTGTATGTCATTCAGTTTAAACTTTTAAACCAAAAATTTTGTGGTCCAGTGTCTTTGGCAAAAAAGATGCTGAAGGGAAAGTAACAAACAATTACTATATAACTATAGAGAAAAAGACACAAATTGCCATGTTATGGTCCTGCCTTGAAACAGCACAATGAAGTATATCAATGTATTGTGTGATTCTTTATGAAACTTCCATGTTGTGTTGTTTTGTGTCGACCATAGCCTGTCCTTTGGGCCAGATGTGGCACACTTAAATGCAATTATCATCTCATTCAATGCAGATGCATATAAAATGTCCTTTAGTGCTGCAACATTTTACCTAACTTTTTGTACTTTATGACCGTGGGTTGTTTTCCAAAGCTGTTCCTACCTCACCAGGAGGCTTTATGGATTGTTATGTATTATAAATGTTCTTTATGAGACAGACTACTGTGTTTCTTCTCATTTATTAAAAGTTAAGTAGAAAAATTTAAAAAAAAGTATTCCTCATTGGTTATTTATGTTGATTCTAAATACCTTCTCTTTGTCTTGGGTGTTTTGGTTTTTCTGCATGATATTTATATGTAATTTTATTTATTTTATCTTGCTCCAGATTCAGTGTACCTCTCAAAGCTTAAGATTCATGTGACTTATAAATTTTGAAAAAAATCATAATCTTTTCCTTTCCCCTCTTGTATCTATTCTATTTTAATCTGTTACTTTTCTTCGCGTCTTTCCCTGCTTTAGTCTATGTAAAATTCTCTGCTGTGTACTAATGATCTCTTTCGAAGTGTCTTACCTGCTTTTTAACCATTGTGTCAGAGACACAATATTCACATTCTCCTTTGCAGTAATGCAATTTGTATACGAATAATTGAACACCTACCTTAAGACATTTGCGAGGCTCCATAGCAACTATTTATGGCCAGATCAATGGGAAATAAGTAAAATTGATGTGTGTAACTTTTGAATCACAGCCTTAAAAGGAAAGGAACAGGCCTCTCCTATTTTTTTCTATCACTCTGGTACAGTCGGGTGCAGATGTGATGGCAGGATGTGAAGCAGCCTTGCAGGACACAGATGTAAAAGCTTAACGAGGATGTTACACAAAGAAATCTGGTTTGTTTGACAATGTGGAGATGTGTTATTAGCCACAGGAACCCCGAATTGCTGGCATTTATGAGACAGAAATAAATATTGATCTTATTTGAATTACTAATTATTTGTTATAGTTTCCTATATCATGTTCAAAGTCTATATCTAACTATTAAACCCATATATTGGAAGGTTCCTCTTTATTTAATGTTTTTCATTTTTATAACTTCCATTTGGCCTCTTTTCAAAGTATTTGCCTTTTTATGCCATCTTATCTCTTACAGTAATTGATTTCTTCTTTCCTGCTTCATTCAATTTAAAGCTACTTATTTTATAGTCTCTGTGTCAGTCAGAGTTTGATCTGAAAAGCAGAACCACCAGATTTGGGTATAATAAGGGATTTTATCATAAGGATTTGCCTTCATATATTTGTGGGAGTTGGTTAAACAATCTTGGTGAAGCTATTATTTCTGTGTCTTGTGCTATGCCTGAAGTCATCAGGACATGCAGTGAGGAAGAGAAGATGGGTATGAAATGAGGGAGTAGGGACAACCAGGTACCTGCAGGAATAAGCCAGAATCCATCAGGACAGACCGAGGCCAGGTTAGTCTTTCACTGCTTCCAAGTCTCCAGCCTCAAAGTTGGGGTGCACCACAGGAGGCACTGATACCAGTTCTAACATGTCTCATCTAGAAGTCAGAGAAGTTTCAAGGGGGAATCTGGCAGGTGTGGCCTTACTGTGGGTCCAGCTACCATTCCAATTCAACCGGATAAGATAGCACATAAATGACAACCCACTTAAATGGCAACATGGCCTCCCTGATTTCTGAGAATAAAGGGAATACAGCTCCTGCTTCATTTCATCCTTCCAAATCTCATACAATATATCTTTCCTGGTCCTCACTCACACAGAACTATGCTGGGAGAAGGAGTCTGGGGAAAATATTTTTTTGAACATAATTTGGCATAATACAAAGCTATCACAGTTTCTGGGTTTCCCCAAGAATCATTGCCTCCTGGTGTTTACACCCCTGTGAAATCTCCTCCCACATTTAATAGGACTGACCTATGTGACAAAAAAGGTACTGCATAAATCGCAGTGTATGATTTCTGAGGTTAGGTCATCAAATACATTACAGCCTCCTCCTTGGTCTCATCTCTTAGACTGACAGCTAGCTACCACATCATGAGGATGCTCAAGCAGCCCTATAGCAAAGACCATTTGGAGAAGAGCTAAAGTCTCCTGTCAACAGAAGCACCCATTTGCTAGCTGTGTAAGGGAGCCATCTTGGAAGCAGATCCTCTAGCCCCAATTAAGTTGCTGTCATGTGTGAGGGTTTGTGTCCTCCAAAAATTCATATGTTAAACACTTAAAGCCCAAAGTGATGACATATGGAAAGTAATTTGGTAAAGTAATTGGAAAGTAATCGGGTAATGAAAATGGAACACTCACAAACGGGATTAGTGCCTTTGTCCCCTCTACCTAGTAAGCATACAGGGAGAAGTTGCAGTGTAGTGGGTCCTCACTGAACACTGAATATGCCAGCACCAATATCTCGGACTTCCAGCCCCCAAACTGTGAAAAATAAATTTCTATTTTTATACACCACTCAGTCTACAAAAGTCTACAACTTTTGTTGTAGCAGCGCAAACAGACGAAGCAAGTCTTCAGGTAGTTCTAGCTAGTCAGCCCTAAAGTCTTCCAGCTGATATCACAAAAAAACATGGAAACAGAAACAAATTATCCCCTCCTCACTGTGTTTGTGACCCATAGAAACTGTGAGATAATATGACAGCATTATTTAAGGCTACTCAGCAACAGTTAAAGAATATAATCCTTAGCTCTTCATACTGCTTTGAATAGATGATTTCTTCTCATGCTTTGTAATTTTGTATTTGGAACTCATTTTTGAGGGGCTTTATCTGAAATGACCCTAGATGTCTTGGTTTGAGGGTATATACCACCAGAGTGTTTTGCATTTGTTTCTGTCAGGTGAATGAATGACCTGAGTATAACTTGACATTGATACTTTTAGCTTGAGAATTCACATGGATTACATAAATTTGAGCCCCAAATTTACATGAGGTAAAAATCCGTTGTTTTAATTTTTATTTCTCTGAAAGCATTACTTACAATACAATAACTTGTGTATTGGTGTCATATCTGGGAGGTGATCCCAGGAAGTCAGATTGAGGAAGTAAATACAATAAAGCAGGGCAGGATGTGATATATCTTCTTGGGGTGGGGAGTGTCTTCTAAGAAACAATGTGCGATGTTCCTCAGAATCTTCCCTTAGAAGAGAAGGAGTAGAGAAATGTTTTTCCTGGCTCTCCATCTTCCATTGATTGAGGGTGGCCCAACATGTTTTAGGGACTTCAGAGAAAAACTGGGGGTGGGGGGCAGTAATATGAGATGGGAAATCTGCTAAATGCATGGAAACTGAATAACACAGCTGAAGGTGAAATTGCAGATGGGCCCAGAGCATGAGATAGAGAGCCTCAATAGCATCTGCTATATATATGGTTTCAAATTCTAAGGGGAGTATTTCTTCTCTCCACACAGAGACCAAGTCATAATTTTAAAAGTTTT
Organism: Lontra canadensis; assembly: GCF_010015895.1. Taxonomy (NCBI): domain Eukaryota; kingdom Metazoa; phylum Chordata; class Mammalia; order Carnivora; family Mustelidae; genus Lontra; species Lontra canadensis. The sequence goes on from NW_022631036.1 coordinate 4,614,606, forward strand.
TGGATTATCTTACTCTGTCAGGTAGAAGATTGTTTTTCAATTCCATCATTTCATTGAAGGTTTGGCACTTTGTGGATCCCAGCTTTACATGGCAGGCCTGGCTGCATTTCCACTACCGTCATCCCTACTTAATCTATTCTGATGTTGACATTGGAACCAAGATACTAAATAAAGTTCTTTTGTTCCCTGACAGTAAAGCTGCAACATTGGCCTGTAAGTTTACCACTCTAATATTTTATCCCATCATCAGTCTGAACCATAGAGATTTTCTTTACTGAAAGGTCAGCTATACACTTACAAGATTTGTTTCCCAGTATTTTTATTCAGTATTTTAGATATTTTACAATAGGAAGATATTCAATACCTCTAGTCCAACACGTTAGCAAAATGGAAAACCCTGGTCTTCCTGCTTGATGGTAGTGTGGAAATTGAGGAAAGAGATATTAGTCTGTCTGTCACTAAATTCTAATCACTCTTCAGTTGATAGGGAAGGCATTTTGGATACAAAAATCCTAATACTACCCATGAAATAAAATTTTGTTTTTGGGGGAAGTTGAGAGGGGATGGACAAAAGCTGTTTTTGCTGCAAAGCATTTCCCTAATGTTTAACCTAAGATTGAAACTATACTTAACTTCAAGCTAAATGAAGTAGAGCATTGCAGTGATTATCTAAACAATTCACACCAAAATAAAACCCAAGTATGTTTTACATATATTATATATCTATTTCAGAATAGATATATAATATATATTCAGTATTTATTTTATATTCATTATATATATAATATATATTCAGTATTTCAGAATACTATCTATTTTTAGGAAGTAATGGCATAGGGAAAAATTATTTCATCACCCTAAATTTCTACAATTATATTCTATAGTCATATTTTTTATAGTTATACCCTCTAGTTATATAGTTATAGTCTATATAATCACAGTCCATAGTTATATTTTATTTCCTTCTATCAGGGTATAAGTTAAAGAAGCGCTTAACTTTTCTCCACTTCATTTTATACTTGCCCAGGGTTCCTAGCCAAGTTTCTATCTTCCCCTTTTCTTTCTGTAGCTAAGGAAGCTTAGATCTCTTTACCAGGTTTGAGAGGTTATCTTATCTAAATTGTTAATCACAGTTGGGGCTCTTCTTTGAAGAAAGGCATATCCTTGATCCCATAAATTGATGCAAATTTACTTTTCAAGATTTTTTCTAGTTCTTACTCACTGCTTCTAAAGAAGTCCTAAAGTTCAAAAATGACCAATGGTTCCTAAGACTGGCCACACATTAAGTATCAGCCCAGGAAATCTTTTAGAAAATGAAAAGAATCCCCACCCCTGACAGGAATTAGAATTTACAAGGAAGTGGATCAAGTAATGATACTTTTAACAACCTTTCCAGGTGATACATCTAATTTTTGATTAGTCCTAATCCTCAGATTAGCAGTGAGAAGCACTGAGTTAGAATAAGCAACCTATTGTCCCTCAAGGATTTAGACTAAATCAGGTAGGTATTCTAAAATTAGAGGTTCCCTATGGGCTTAAAATGTCCTGGTATAAAATATTTTTGAATGAACAGGGGAACTGTAGCTTAGAGGAAAGGAATCAAAATTATTAAAGTCAGAAAAGAGTCCAATCACTAAGGAAATAGACCACCACTACCCCCAACAAAAAATTCAGGTCAAACTCCAGTCATTTTTATATGATCAAACTGGATTTATATGTGAGTACAATATATGCATTTTTAGAATTAAAAGGCTTCGATTTTTTCCTTCAATTTTAATTGAGGTATAATCAATATATATCAAATACACATATTTGTAGTTAAAATTTATTTTTTAATTAAGTTTTTTATTTTTTAATTCCAGTATAATTAACATGTTTTGTTAGTTTCAGGTGTACAATATAATGACTCAACAATTCTATACATTGCTCAGTGCTTCATCACAATGGGTGTACTCTTTAATCCCCATCATCTATTCCACCCATCCCCCCCACGCACCTCCCCTCTGGTAACAACCAGTTTGTTCTCTCTAGGAAAGAGTCTATTTTTTTTGTTGTTTGTCTCTTTTTTTCTTTGTTGGTTTGTTACTTAAATTCCACATTGAGTGAAATCATATAGTATTTGTCTTTCTCTGACTGACTTATTTTGCTTAGCATTATGCTCTCTAGTTCCATCCATGCTGTTGCAAATGGCAAGAATTCATTTTTTGTGGATGAATAATATTCCAGTGTGTGTATGTATCACCTCTTCTTTATCCATTCATCTATTAGTGCACGCTTGGGCTGCTTCCATGATTTGGCTATCGTAAATAATGCTACAATAACCATAAGGGCACATGTATCCCTTTGAATTAGTGTTTTTGTATTTGGGGGGTAAATACCCTATAGTGTAATTACTGGATCATAGGGTAGTTCTATTTTTAACTTTTTGAGGATCCTCTATACTGCTTTTCACAGTGGTTGCACCAGCTTGCATTCTCACCAGCAGTGCACAAGTGTTTTTTCTCCACTTTCTTGCCAATACCTGGTGTTTCTCATGTTGATTCTAGCCATTCTGATAGGTGTGAGGTGATATCTCATTATAGTTTTGATTTGCATTTCCCTGATGATGATGTTGAGCATCTTTTCATATACCTGTTGGCCATCTGTGTGTCTTCTTTGAAGAAATTTCTACTCATGTCTTCTGCTCATTTTGTAATTGGTTTATTTGTTTTTTGGGTGCTGATTTATATAAGTTCTACCTATATTTTGTATACTAACCCTTGATTGAACACATCATTTCAAATATCTTCTCCTACTCAGTGGGTTGCCTTTTAGTTTTATTGATTGTTTCCTTCACTGTTCAGAAGTTTTTATTCTGATGTAGTCCCAATAATATATTTTTGGTTTTATTTCCCTTGCCTCTGGAGACATACCTAGAAAAATCATATCTAGAAAAATGACTGTCTGTGCTCTCCTCTAGGATTTTTATGGCTTTAGGTCTCATACTTAGGCCTTCCAACCATTTTGAGTTTATTTTTGTGTAGGGTGTAATAAAGTAATCTGGTTTCATTCTTTTGCATGTAGCTATTTCGATTTCCCAAAACCATTTGTTGAAAAGACTGTCTTTATCCCATTGTATAATCTTTCCTTCTTTGCTAAAGATGAATTAACTGTATAATTGTGGGTTTATTTCTGGGTTTTCTATTCTGCACCATTGTTCTATATGTCTATTTTTTTAAAAGATTTTATTTATGGGGACGCCTGGATGGCTCAGTTGGTTGGACTACTGCCTTCCGCTCGGGTCATGATCCTGGAGTCCCGGGATCGAGTCCTGCATCGGGCTCCCAGCTCCATGGGGAGTCTGCTTCTCTCTCTGACCTTCTCCTCGCTCATGCTCTCTCTCACTGTCTCTCTCTCAAATAAATAAATAAAATCTTTGAAAAAAAAAGATTTTATTTTTTTATTTGATACAGAGAGAGAGAGATCACAAATAGGCAGGGGGCAGGCAGAGAAAGGTGGAAGCAGGCTCCCCACTGAGCAGAAAACCCAATGCAGGGCTCGATCCCAGGACCCTGAGATCATGACCTGAGTCGAAGGCAGAGGCCTAACCCACTGACCCACCCAGGCGTCCCCCTGTATGTCTATTTTTATGCCAGTACCAGACTGTTTTGATTACCACAGCTTTGTAATATAACTTGAAATCTGGAATTGTGATCCCTCCACTTTTGTTTTTCTTTTTCAAGATTGCTTTGGCTATTCAGGATCTTTTGTGTTTCCATACAAATTTATAATTGTTTTTTCTAGTTCTATGAAAAATGCTGTTGCTGTGTTCATAGGGATTGTATTAAATGCGTAGATTGCTTTGGGTAGTATAGACATTTTAACAGTATTTGTTCTTCTAATCCATGAGCATGGAATGTTCTTACCATTTCTTTGTGTTGTCTTCAATTTCTTTCATCAATGTTTCACAGATTTTAGTCTTACACCTCACAGGTCTTTCACCTCTTTGGTTAAGTTTAGCCCTAGATATTTTATTATTTTTGCTGCAATTTTAAATGGGATTGCTCTCTTAATTTCACTTTCTTCTACTTCATTATTAGTGAAATTATTAGTGAAATCTGTTGCATAGGAATGGTTGAAATCTGTTGCATAGGTACCTTGATTTTGTATTCTGGAAGTTTTTTGGGAGTCTTTAGAGTTTTCTATGTATAGTAAAACTTGATCTTTTTAAAAATTGAGATATATTTTTCATACATTACGTAAGTTTAAGGTATATAACATACTGCTTTGATACATTTATACTGAAATATGATCTTCTAATGGGAGCTCTAGTAAATGTGGATTATACCACTATAACTCAGGAAATCTCACTTAAACATGTGTCTTAATAAGTTTGGAAGAGGGACAGTAGAGAAAGGCCAATATATTAGCATTATTAATCCCTGAGCACTATTAATTTAATAACTGTAGAAATTTAGGAACATCCATGTCGGGTTGCTTTGAGAAAATTTGGGGGAAAGCAAGACAGGTAAATGTGGAAGGGCTGACCAAAAAAATGGGTTTTAGGAGATTTAGAAAAACATAGAATTTTAAAATGGTCAGTAAGATTTCTCATTTCCTAATAAGAGTTAAAGGGGAAAAAAATGGGTAATTCTGAGAAGTTCCTCACCATTTGGTTATCTAAACTATGTTATTTACAAAATTACAGAGTAGTTCAATTCTATTAGTAATTTACAAGGTATTGTAACATTTCCTTCATATTGGCATCATAAGATTATTTTCAGCTAGGAATATTCAAAATTATAAATATGGCATTAATTACAGGTCCACATAACCATTGAGATTATGTTTCAATCTTACTTAGACACACTTTAGAAATAAAATGTTATTTTCATTCAAACAAACTGAGCTGATCAGCTCATCCGGGAAAAAACCCTTCATCTGCTTAATTATTTGATAATCACTACAATTATTCCTTATTAAATGTTAAGAAAGCTCTATAGTGTGATTGATCCATTCTAACTAAACTCTTCATGTAGCAAATATTCAACATTTTTCATGCCATGATATTTACTGTCTTTCATTTTTCTTTATATCCCATGTAATCATTTCAACTATATTCCTTTTCCCCAACATATTTTTCTCATTAAAAAATAGCCATATGGAGGCATACCTGTGTGGCTCAGTAGGTTAGACATCCAATTCTTGGTTTCAGCTCAGGTCAGGATCTCGGGATTTTGAGATCAAGCCCTGAGTAGGGCTCTGCACTCAGCAGGGAGTTTGCTTAAGATTCTCTCTCTCTCTATCTTTGTGCTTCTCCCCCATTTTCTCTCTCTCTCTAAAATAAATAAATCTTTTAAGAAATAACCATATGTAAATCCAAACAATATTGAAAAATATAAGGGAAAATGTTAATACATAAATATAAGGAATAATGTTAAAATCACCCAAAATTTCACCCAAAATTTTCACAAAATTTCACAATTATATATATATTTTTGAAATATACATGTAAATATATATAAACTCTTTTCAGAGCCAAACTACTTTCAAATAACTTGACCTTAGTACTAAGTCTAGCTAAAATGTCCTGTCTTCTTTACAGTAATTTTCTTCTGATAGGCCTTTTGAGTTTTCTTACTCATGTCATTACAATTCTAAATATCAAATATAGTATATTTGAACCTCTACTGGGATGCAAGAGAGTGTCCATTTTCTAGTCCAGAAGTCTTATGACCTTCACAGATGCAGAGACAGAAGACAAGTGCATCCACACTTCACATGGCAAGACCAAAGTCACCAAATGCCACCTATAGAAAACATGTCTAAACCATGCCCAGGCAATGGTGGAGAGGAGCAGGCAATAGAATCAGTGTCCTCTTCTCCACTGCCCATCTCCCTCTATTCCTGCCAATCTCAAAATTGCAGTCTCTTGGAGCATCTTTAATGACCTTGAAAGCAAATACATTTGTAAGTTGCAAATTTGGAGCTTACAGTTAATAAGCATTTTCCTAAAAGACCACAGAGAAACACCACAGAGAAATAAACCTCATTTTCTTTAACTATCTTTGAATGATAATTTCAAACATGAAAAAAGAAAGAAAAAAAGAAAGAAAGAAAGAAAGAAAGAAAAGAAAAGGAAGAAAAAAGAGACTTTCTGTTTTGCTCTCTAATCATAACATGAAGATTTGGCCAATTTTTCCCTAAGGATGTTTATTTTCTTAGGGAAATAAAATTAAAGGGTCTTTCTTTTTGGCTATACACATAAAATCCGTTATTTAATTTATGTTGAATTTAACGAGGAATTAGCCAATGTGTTATAACACAGTCTGCTGTTAATAGGGAATGTCAATTCTGTTTAATGATTATTACATAGCTTTATTGCCAAAATGTGTCATTAATACACATTACTAAATTGGCATGGAATCTGAAACACAAACTGCCTTAATCGTTTCCTTTTCATCTTCCCCATATTTTCACTCTGCACCATTGCAAACAGGTGACACCTACAGAGAGCTGGTTGCAATGTCACTAATTTTTCTGAAGCAGAAAATACTGTCCACTGCAGCTTCATAGGAACAGTATCAGTCAGATTCACTCACGTATCGTATTCCAGAAATTAATCACAGAGGATGGGAAAGCAGATTATGTGGGTTTTTTTCTCTCTGGAAAATTTAAGTTCAGAAAGAGAGCTCATGCTGGCATCATGCATCACCCACCCAAACTAAGAGAGAAGACTAATAACTAAATATAATTTAGGAAGTGAGTTGATTCTGCCCTTCAGCACAACTGCTTGCTAGTAGCAGGAAACTATTTCCAAAGTATAAGAGTCAGGACAAAATGGAGTTGAAATACTAATTTCTTTATTCTTATTGTTCATTATTGGTACTCTGTTAGAATTCTCAGTATTTTTTTTTCCCCAGTGCTGCCATATGTTCGTAAAATGAAAGCAAATAAGATTCAATCATAATAGAATAAGCACCATGACAGAGGGTAGCTAAAATGATATATCACGAATGACATGGAAATGTGATTTAAGGAGAAAAAACTTAGTTGCTTTTAAGCCATCATTGCAGATATATTAGTGAACAAGGACAGCTTTTCAGTGTTTTCCATGGCTCCCCTTATCAACTTCATTTGAGCTCTCCAATACTCCCAATAGTTCCTTCCAGTGTTATTGTTACTTAGCATGTTTCTTTATTATGCGACAGAGGGCGGAATATACACCATTCTTTACTTTTCCCCTAAGATATAAAAATGCAAAGATAAAGTTGTCTTATTATTATTTTAAGCAAATAATATATATAAAAGTTGAAAACAGTTTCTTTGAGGACCTAGACCTGAAATCTTAAGTCAAAAGAAAAGCAGTCTAAAATTGATTGCTGGAAAATAGTAAATTATGAGGTATTTATATCTCTCTCTCTCTCTCTGTGCATGTGATATATAAAATTGTTTTTAACTTTGCTTTCTTTTCATTTCCATATTTCCATTAAAATGAAGCAGTATTTTCCCAGAAGACTCTATAGTTTGCTGGGAACTCATAAAATTGGAGACTAGAAAAACTGAAAAAGAATGAGGAGAACCACATTTAGCTCATCTTTATTGCCTATAACAGCATCACATAATATCAGTGATGAAACAGCAGTTCTCATTTCAATCTTTTGAAGTCCTATATGTGTAGTGTTTCTCAGCTTTGGCAATCATAGTTACGTTTGCTAAAGATTCATTATGTTCTTTTGAGTAAATAAATACCATAATTTGACCTAAAATGTTACTTTACTTGTATTCAACTCTTATTGTCTTCAGTGATATTCTATAGCTAAATGGAAATCATATCTCTGGGTTTACTGATGCTCCAATGGTAGTATAAAAAATACTAGGCATATTTGGACATGAAGTGTAGCTCAGGGATTATTATTGTATTTCAGATCATAGAACGCCCTTTGTACACAGAGCAACTCATAAATGTTGTGAACACTTTTACACATAGGTAACTGGATTAATTGCCATTTGAGACCACAGGCATGGAGACATGTTTCTAAAAAAAACTAAAATTTGTCTTCTGAATGATAGCAACTAACTACTATAAGATAAAGGAGAACAATTAAAACACCCCTTAAGATTAATAAGGTAGATAAATGAGTTTGATGTAGATATGTAGATGCGTAGATGATTGCTAAATAAATGGATAGATAGATAGGTAGATAGTATCCATATGTGAATTTCAAATTTAGTCTCTTAACTTGGTAACTCTACAATTGCTTTATAATTTTCTACCCAGCTTAAGCAGTTGACCTGTATATTTAAATGAAATGCAATCCACTGATCAGATACCTGTTACCTGCCCATGTCTGCTTAGTTTCTGAGTGGTACCAGAGAGTGAGATCTTGCCTTGACTCCAGGAACTACATACTGTCTTGAAAGTACAAATTTCCATGAATGAGTATCCCAGTACCTGTTGGAAATCTCTCTCTCTCTCTCTCTCTCTCTCTTTTTCTTAAAGATTTTATTTATTTATTTGACAGAGATCACAAGTAGGCAGAGAGGCAGGCGGGGTGGGGGTGGGGATAGCAGGCTCCCCGTTGAGCAGAGAGCCCGATTCAGGGCTCAATCCCAGGACCCTGAGACCATGACCTGAGCCAAAGGCAGAGGCCCAACCCACGGAGCCACCCAGGCGCCCCGAAAATCTCTCTTGCTTTAACATATGCCTTTCTGTGGCTTTTCTATGGCCATTTTATTGCCTACTGATTGATTTGACAAACTATAACAGCTGAGATTCCACCCAGAGTTAATGGTTCTCTCCCCACAGAAAAAAGCTCCAGATTCTGTGTGTTATTCATATTACTTTTGCTAATTAACTACCGAGAAGGTAAAAATTCTCTCTAGACTAGTTTTTAGAGACTTCTATTCTATAGCTTTCCTTTAGTTGCAGACTGAGTGTAAATTCTGTTTAACTATCACCATGCTTGTCATTACAGTCTTTTATCTTATGAAGATGTTAGCCAAAACAGACCAAATGATAACAAATGTTTATGTTAGCCCTTCTGTTTTAAATATAATTTATTATGGAAAAGGAGACCTTTTTTTTGGAAGTATAATCCCATTGCAGAAACTCTTCTATACTGCAATGTTTTGTCTCCACATTGTACTTCCCCAATTTAAATACAAACACTTTTAAGAAAGAGACCATAGTAGATGGATATGAAAAAGCACATGTTTTGGATTGGGTCATATGGAAAGGCAGATTCCAGACCACATAAGAAGGCAGATTTTAATGGCTGATCTACTCCAAATGGAATAAGATCATTGAAGAACAAGTGGGTAAAACTGAAGATATTAAGATATAGACTAACCAAGTACTAAATGGTAATGCTATATGTGAGTCTTAAAATCTAAGGGCTAGAATAGTTTAGGATATGATCTTTAAGATAAATCTGAATTTGATGATTCTATAATATTATGGAATGGTGAAAGTGCAACCAAGTTTATAAACCCAGCTTTCTCCACCTGCCATGGTCCCTTGTTCAATCTGCTAAATTTTTCTGATCTTCTGCACACTCATGGCAAAAATCATGCTTGCTTTCAGGGCTGCGGTGAGGATGAAAGAGTTTGTAAACTTCTAAGATACTTTATTTGTAGGCAACATTATAATTTCATTACAATTCTTATTAAAACAGTGTTTGAAGGTGTTTAAGGGCCACCTAATTCAAATACTCCCTTAAGTGCTTAAATTTTCTTTATAGCATTACCACCAGATGGTTATGTAATTCAGTAGTTGTAAAATTTTGAACCACAGTTTTTTTTTCCTTTTGTAATTAATCTTACAAAGGCTGGATACATAAAGTATATAAATGTGGGATTGTTTTTATTGAGTTAGGGATGGAGATCCCTTGTCCTACTAATTTCCCTCCTTGGTTCTATAGTATCTTCTAAACTTGAAAATCACTGCTTATTAATATATTTTCACAGCAGTATAACACTCACTGCTTTTTAAGCTAGTCCTTTCCTTATTTGAATAGCTACCAGTATTAGAAGGCTTTTTCATGTGGTGAAAAAAAAAATCTGCTTTTCAGACACCTCCTCTTCATGATGGTGGCTCAATAATTTAGGCCCATAAAGGGCAAGTCTACATGTCCCTCCAGTGATCATTCTCAAATGTTTGTAAACAAAAGTTAGTTTTCCCCCCAGTCTATTTTTCAAAGATAAAATTCCCCAATATTAAGGAACACTCTTCATACACATTTGTAAATGTCCCTAAACCTATCAACATTCTTTTGTTTTATTTATCTTATTGTTGTCACTATAACACCCAGGTTATTATATGATAAAGTATAATAAGACTATGTCCTCTCTTGTTCTCAAAATATAATGTAAATGTTTATTCTTTTTTTTAAATGATATACCATTATTGAGTAATTTTGAGGTTTCTGCCAATGAAAAGTCCCAAGACTTTTTATTTTTACACACAGTGTTGCTAAAATTCAGCTACCTCATCCTAAATAGGCAGGTTATTTTTTTCTTTTGACCTAAATCTACTTGATTTTCTTTTTAAAAATCTGTCAAGGATAATAAGTATGATGAACTATTAATCCTAATATTGATTAAAAGTGTAAAGATAGATGTGGGGCACCTGGGTGGCTCAGTGGGTTAAGCCTCTGCCTTCGGCTCAGGTCATGATCTCAGGGTCCTGGGATCTGGCTCTCTGTTCAGCAGGGAGCCTGCTTCCCCCCAACCCTTTCTCTCTGCCTACTTGTGATCTGTCAAATAAATTAAAAAAAATCTAAAAAAGTAAAATAAAATAAAATAAAAATAAAAGTATAAAGATCGATATAAATGCAAAGCTTGGCAACCTTTGTCCAGGCTGACAATAAATAGTCGTTGATTGTGGTTGAACACAGTTATTTCAGCCATCCAAGGCTACTATAAGCATTCAGCTTTTATTTCTTCATCTTATGCATTAAGGACAAAAAAATACATGTTCATAAGTCGATTTTAAAAATGTTCATGTATTAAATTTGTTGTGCCTTTCTTTACTTGTACTATGATTGTTGATGATGACAAAAGGAAAGGTCAGCCCAAGTAAAATCTACTAACCATTTGTTAAATATTCATATCTTTGACTCCCACAGAGTCAGTACATTTTTTTATATATAAAAAGCAAGGAGGTTGAACTTTTGACATCTATAGAATCTGAGGCATGATCACTGGATGATGGTACTAGTGCATATTTTGTATTATAGCACAACATTCAAATTCAACCATTTATTCTTATATTAATAGTTATGAGAAAGGGATGTATTTATAAGGGAATAATTTTGTAGTTTGTATATTTATAATAAAAGCTTCAAGTGAGACAATTGCCTTGTTAAAAAGATGTCTATAATATAATTTCAAGAATGAAAGTTTTTACCATTGCTACAGGATTAGAAATTATAGAGGATGGTCAATAGGTACAAAACAACCGTCAAGTTAACTTTAGTGCTGATGAAAATACTGGAAATGTTGGATCTCAATCCCTGAGTAAGATAATAGGCTGTGAGAGCGATGGTCAGTCATTTGAATTTAGATAAATAGACTAGTTCTGAAAACATCATGAACATGTAGAATATTTCCACAGAACATCATGCTTCATATTTTGAGTGATAAACATTCATTTTCTTCTTCTAAGGGGAGTAAAGCAAAGCATTTTTAAAGAAAATAGTTGTCAGGATGGAAATATAGGTGTCTGGGCTTATGCAAAAATGTATGTCAAAATCCAGGAAGAGAAATTGAAGATGTCTGATGCCCAAAAGGATATATGCTTTAAAATCACAAGTGAAGCCAATAGAGTTTATTTCCTCTGCATTAATGATGATCTTTATGCATAATTCATTTCAAAAGATCAAAATGTCGATCAAGCTTAGTATGTAGAAACTATTATTTCTGAAATTCAGAATGATAAAACTTTACCATCTTTGAGTCTGCTTTTTAAAAAAAATGTCACAGGTTCTGAATATAATTTCAAAAAAAACATTTAAAATGGTTAGATCAACAACATTCTTTATATTTATGTATAAATACATATATTTAATTTATTCTTTTTTCCTTTTCCAAAAATCTTTAAACCCAGGAGTGACATATTTTGAAGAAGTGAGCAGTCTCTCAAAGTGCATGATATCGTGAAAAACAGTTTTTAATGATACAAGCTTCTGGAAAATTTATTCATAGACCACCTTACACCAGTTAGAATGGCCAAAATCAACAGGACAGGAAACAACAAGTATTTAGAGGATGTGGAGAAAAGGGAACCCTCTTAGACTGTTGGTGGGAATGCAAGTTGGTGCAGCCACTTTGGAAAACTGTGTGGAGATTCCTATCATAGGGTAGCTCTAAAAACAGAGCTACCCTATGTCCCTGCAATTGCACTACTGGGTATTTACCCCAAAGATACAGATATAGTGAAAAGAAAGGCCATATGTACCCCAATGTTCATAGCAGCAATGGCCACAATCACCAAATGGTGGAAAGAGCCAATATGACCTTCAACAGACAAATGGATAAAGAAGATGCGGTCCACATATACAATGTACTATTATGCAGCCATCAGAAAGGATGAATACCCAACTTTTGTATCAACATGGATGGGACTGGAAGAGATTATGCTGAGTGAAATAAGTCAAGCAGAGAAAGTCAATTATCCTACAGTTTCACTTGTGGGGCATAAGGAATAACATGGAGGACATTAGAAGAAAGAAAGGAGAAGTAAATTGGGGGAAATTAGAGGAGGAGACAAAGCATGAGAGACTATGGACTCTGAGAAACAAACTGAGGGTTTTGGAAGGGGAGGATGGGTGAGCCTGGTGGTGGGTATTAATGAGGGCACATATTGCATGGAGCACTGGGTATGGTGCATAAACAATGAATCCTGGAACACTGAAAAAAATAAAAGTTAAGATGTTAAAAGAATCATTAGCATTATTTCATGAAAGTATATTAATTTCTTTAAATACAACTTAGAAATAGTAAACACCATAAAGAGACAATTTTTATGACTGGATTAATATGGATTTCTTCTTTTTTCTTATTATATGGATTAATTTATATTGTCAGCAATTCACTTACTCTTATATTAAGAAATTAGAAAAAGAGTTTATGCCATTTAAAAATTATGTAACTTCAATAACTGTTTATCTTCCTTTATTTAAATAATTCCTGAAATGGAATTATTTATTTTAATGGACTTCTGTAAAATTAGTTTTTAATAATCTATTTTTTAACTACAACTGAAAAGATTTTATTTTCAATTTTATTTTTTAATAATCCACAAAATAAAGTTTCAACATAGTAATTATTCATGTGGCATTTCATTATATATTCCATTTTATAAGAACTGGCTATTTTATTCTGATGGGCTATTAACATTAGGACAGATAAATTGATTGTTATTAATAAATGTGTGTCTCCATGAAAATGGGGTGGATGAAGGAAAAAAATGTTATGACATGAATATTTGATATTTTTATGCAGTAGTTCCAAGCAAACTATTTTATAACCAAAGTACTTCAAGCTGCTGTACTTTGTGGTATGTATTTTTTAACCCTCTAAGTTACTATATAATGGGACATAGGAAAACATTTAAATTGCAGAGTTTACTTGTCTTGAGATTATATATTATTGTGTTAATTGTTTTTATTTTAATAATCAAGAAGATTATATTTTAAAATCATTCAACAAATCTTATCACTATCTGCTATGTTTTAGGCAACATTCTGGGATCTGGAGATAACTCAGTGAATGAAACATTTGGAAATATTCCTGTCCTCATTCTCACATTCTAGCATGCATGTTTGAATAAATGGGCAGGAAGTGAATGTCACCTTCCTTGTACACAATAAATATTTTAATGCTGTTGACAATTCCACCTTCTTGATAGAGTCTCTCTTGGCTTTACTTCTTTGCCAAGTCCCATTCATGGTTCTTCTTTTCTCCCTACTTGATCTTAGTCTCCTTTGGTAAGTCTTCCTTTCAGTACTTTAAATATTGGTGGTTCTAAAATTATGTCCTTTAGGACCTTTGTCTCTTTCTACTCTTGCCCCAAACATTTCCATTTACTCCCAAGGCTTCATCTAGCATCTTTATGTATGTGATGTCCATTCTAATCTCTGCTCTAACCCATGCTTTGTAATTCCAGATCATTATTTTAGCTGCTTCTGGATCATCTTCCCCTATGCGCTCCACAGTAAAGTTCAAGGCAAAAGAATAGTGTGAGGCAAATAGGGTAACTTTAACTGATAAATAGTAAATTTAAGAGAGCCTTAGGTACCTAACAACTATGTAAAATGTAAAAATTGATAGAAATATATACATATATTAAAAGCATAGCAGTAAAGATAGCTTTTAACACATCCCTCAGCTTGTGATAAGTTATACTAATAAATGATCAATACGATTACCAAACATCAGAATGCATTAACTAGTAGAAAGATAATGATTTGTCAAATATTGTAATCAAAAGAGACTAGATTTTTTTCAAGAACTTGCAATGCCTTTATGAAATTTCAAATGTAGAAAGTCTGTTCAGATAAAAATCTGTAACTACAACAACAAAAACAGAAATTCTATGTGAAAATTAATAATGAGATTCTGCTACATAGAAAGTTTTAAATATTCTCTAAACAGCATTTAAATCATGGTTAGAAAACCAAAGCTATTAATAATAGTTACAAATTAAATACTAACAAATTTAACTCAATAATAACTTAAAACATTAAGATAACTTTATCAATTAGGGTTCATTATTGAAGTCAAATGAATTTATTAATGTTATTGATCATATCTACAGTGAAAGTAATTATATATTTTTAAATCCTAAAAATTAAGTTTGATTAAATTTATCATCTATTCCTCATAAATCTCTTGACCAACTTGAAGTGGAAGGTACTTCCATAATATGTTAAGGAATAACATTTAAGACAAGTAATTAAGATTGTACATAATGGCAAAAATATTAAGACATTTTCATTAAAATTAAAAGAAAATAGAATTCCTTAAGTTCCATAGGAAGAATTAAAAATGCATTTTTATTAGAAAATAAAATTATAGGAACTTGAGAAAAAACTTTGAAAAACTGGGCAAGAGCTCTATGAAGAAAAATTTAAAGTTAATATGAAAAACATAAATGAAGATTATACAATAGTTTTAATAGATATAAATGTTGCTTATCTCACAGGACCACTCCATTCCTCGGGTAACTCTAACTCATACTCATCATGGGGCTATGTTCTTTTGTCTAACTGGGACACTTTGTTCCTATCACCATTAGTAGCTTCATCTTAGAAATTTGGATTTAGCCTCATTGTTGCCTCCCTTGGCTTTTTTTGACAATCAATTTAACCTAGAAATTCCAAAAGTCACCTTTACCCCAAATCACCACCAATCATTCTTAAGTTTTCATAGTAATTATCAATATCTTCAATAATTCTGAGTCTAAAGTCATTTTCTGGTTTACTATTTGTTTCATGAATACTGTTTTTGCATTTCCCCCAATGAGAGTAGAAGTTCTAAGAAAGCAGGCAACACACAGTCTTGTCTTCTCCTGTGTCCCCAAAGCTAGAACAGGGCCCAACCCAAAAGAGGTGCGTAATAAAAATCTGTTATAGTCATTGATCAGCATGTCTAGACACATCTCATCTCATAGCTGGTTGGTGCAGCTTCTAAAAGTTGATTTGTAGATCCACTAGTTGAATTAATGTTTATAATATCTAAGCCTAGGAAGAAAAAGTAGAGACTGGAGAAGAGCTGGGTCTGTTTTGAAGACAGTTTCCCAGCCATTCCTCACCTCTATAGGAACCTTAAGGAGAGAGAACCTGAATGCTGTGTCTGAGACTACTATGGCCTCAAGGGGCTCAGAAACACAAGCTTAGGAATCAATGCTTCAATATTATGGTGACAATGTGTGTGAGAAAAAAGAGAAAGGAGTTGTCCTCGTGTATGCAAAAAGAAAAAAGAATACCATGTGTCCTTGGCAGATTGAGAACTCTCAGTATTTGAATATTCTTTATAGTGTCGTAGGCTTTTAAATTTTGCAAGACATAGTAGACAACATTCTTAGAGTGGCTGTCAATGTTATCAAAGCAGACTTTAGACAAAACAGGAATGAACACATATAGCAGTTAACAGCCATCAACAGCTTCTAGTGAGTGAGGTAGATTTATGGCAAAGAATCTAAGAAAGCTGAAAAACATTATGCCAAACATTTTAAAAGTTAGGTGCAATTAACAAACTCCTAGAAAAAGTTCAGTTAACAAATCACTTCAAAAACAAATAGATAATTTGCATAGCCTATACCTACTAATAAATTAATTCATCAGATTACGTCTTCCCACAAAAATGCACTAGACTTACCTGGCTTTATTGGTGAATCCTACTAAGTATGAAAAAATAAATGATGAGCTGTGCCACAAAGAAGAAGAAGGGAAATATGTCACAACTCATTTATGGGATTAGTGTAACATTAATACCAAACCAGATCAGGACAGGATGGGAGAGAAAATTTTCAGATCAATCTCATTCTTGAATAGAGACACAAAAATCCAAAATGAAAATCAGCAAACAATAGAGAGCATTATGAAGAATTTAAGGTTAACCCAGAATTTCAGGGTTGGTTTAACACAAAGAGTTTGTTAATGTAATTCACTACATTAAGAAACTAAAGGAAAAAAATCTAAATAATCATTTGGATAAATGCAGAGAGAAAAATGTAAAATACAAATCTATATTCTTTCATGTTAAGTCCCTTAACATAAGGAAAAAAAGGAAACTTTCTCAAAATATGATAAAGAATACTTACCCTAAACATACACATGAAATATATTAAAATAATTTATTCCAGACATTATAAATCCTGACTATGTATATCCACTATGAACAACTGTATCCATCTTTTATAGAAGATTCTAGTCAGAGTAAGAGAAGATAAAGAAATAGTATGCAAGAATTGAAAAAGAAGAAACAAATATTTCAAAATGGACACATTATGATACTTTGAATAAGAAACAAAAATCTATAGATAAATAATTATAATTAATATACAATTGGTGTCTTCTGCCTGCTTAGAGATCCAGAAGTGTATAATCCTACATCTCAGGCTGATTTCATAGGTGTTCGGAGTGTTCTGGTAGATATTTTGCTCACTTCGGGAGACCAGTTGAAACAGGGTCTCCTACTTCTCTGTCATCTTGCCCCTCTCCTCCCTACAATTCAAGTTACTGTCAGGAGAACAAAAATGACAAGAGGGGTTTAAGTTATTAAATTGTTGGGTGGAGTGGAGAAGCAATGGAGTTTACATGGTATCATGGAGAGACCAGGGAGGACAGGGAAGGAGATCAGGGACCATAAGAAGCAACGACTGCTCTAGAAGGAGATCTGGTGATCTACCCCAGTGTCAGGCATTCCTTGAGGAGACTCCAGCCTTGCCAAAGCCTACAGTCTTCTGAGCCCAAGTGCCTCTGCGCCAAGTTACTACCTACTCACCACAGAGCCAGAATGTGCTTCCAGTTACCACCACCACCTTTGTTAGAATCCTCAGTTTCCTAAAGTAATTGCTCCTTTGGTTGTTACCATTAGGAAAGCCCAGAGTTGCCTGTAGAAGCCTATGGCTTCTATTTTACTCCTGCATCCTTCTCTCCCCCTTTTTGAGAGTGTTGCCTTTGGCAGAAGCTAATCATAGTTGAGTTCTCACTGGGAAATATATTTTTAAAGCACCTAGCTCCAATGGTAGAGAGAGAGTACAGGAAGGTGAGTATGGGCCTAGAACCAGTAGAAAATGACAGATGGAGTTAATAAGAGAGATGAGGAAGTTTGCTAGATATGGAACTAGATTTAGTCATTATAGAGGGGTGCCTGGGTGGCTCAGTGGGTTAAAGCCTCTGCTTTCAGCTCAGGTCATGATCCCAGGATGGGTCCTGGTATCAAGCCCCACATGGGGGGGGGGGGTCTCTGCTCAGCAGGGAGCCTGCTTCCCCCTCTCTCTCTGCCTGTCTCTCTGTCTACTTGCGATCTCTCTCTCTGTCAAATAAATAAATAAAACCTTTAAAAAAATAAAGTCACTATACAAAAACAAATTAAATTTTAATATAAATGATCAGCCAGAAATTAAGTACTAAAATAGAATTTAAAATATTAATAAAAATGGATAACTTTGGAAGATGCTAAAGCATTAAAATAATAGGACTAAAACTAAAATTATGAAACTTTATCATAAGACATTAAAGAATACCTGAATGAATTTCAAATTACAGCAAAATTAGACTCTATTACTAATATGTCAAATTTCTCTAAATTGACATGTAGGATCAATGCAACTTCAATCATCACTATATCCTCTTTTTGTCATTTTGTTTGTTTGTTTTAACAACTCTAAAATTTATATGGAAGATCTAGGTCCAAGTCACACCTAGAACAGAATTACAAAATTGCTCTACCATATGTTGAGACTTGAGTGTATATGCGTGTGTGTATAAAGATCAAGTTATGATAAGTGGAACAGACTGCAGTACCCAAACTTAAATATATATGACAAATTTATATATTATAGAACTATCACTATCAATCAATAGGAAAATTATAGACTATTAAAAATATGCTAGCAAAATTAGTTGATGTTATTTTAAAAACTAATTGGGATTCCCATCTCTCATCCTATACAAAATCATCTCCATGAAGACTAAATATATAGCAAAATTAAAACTTTTAGAAGGAAACATGAGGTAGGAAATAATGATATCTGTTAATCATAAGTCAGTATTAGACAAAATATAAATTGAAGAAACAAGTATTTTAAAAATAACAGCCAACAAATACTGGTACCCAGAGACTACAGATAATTTTTACATTTTAAATACAAATAATTCAATAAAAAATGAAAAAAAGCATTTCATGAAAAAGAAAATATGTCTGTTCCAATAAACACATGAAAAGGTACTCAGCCTAATTAGTCTTTGTAAAATGCCTCTTACAACCACAACATAATACAATTTTGCACCCACCAGACAGAAAATATTTAAAAGTCTGGCAATATTAAATGTGAGGATGAGGAACAAATGTTGGTAAACTGTAATTTGATAAAATAACTTTGGAAAATGATTTGACAATATCTGGTAGAAATCAAAGATGTGCATATCCTATGACACCAATATTCAACTTCTGAAATAAAGCTTGAGAAACTCTTGCACATATAGAGAACTCACATAGATGTTCACGGAGGTCTGGTTTGTCTTAGCAAAACCTGGAAACAATCAAAGAGTTTACTGAAAGGAAAATGATTAAGTAAATATTTATGTAGTTAATGTACTGGCTTACTATAAAGCATAGAATATTCCAGAAATCTAAGACACTCGGGCACCTGGGTGGCTCAGTGGGTTAAGCCTCTGCCTTTGGCTCAACAGGCTCTCTGCTCAGCGGGGAGCCTGCTTCCCCCTCTCTCTGCCTACCTCTCTGCCTGCTTGTGATCTCTGTCAAATTGAAAAAAAAAAAAAAAAAAAAAAAGAAAGAAAGATCTAAGACACTTAAATGCAGGGGAGAGAAAATATATTTCTCAGACACTGATAGTGGAAGCTCATGTGGTGAAAGAATAAACTTGGAATACCTTATCCTGTGGTATAGCCATGCCAGATAATTTACCCCAGCTCCATCCCCTCACATACTCACGCCCTGATCTCATCCCAAAATGTACTTTCTCACTTGTGGCAGAAACAAATTCCACCTAAGTTTGCAAAGGAAGAGGACATTTACCAGTCTCTCTTCCAGGAAGGTTAGGGACAGTGTGACTATGTTCTTGTCAAAGTCCTTATACTAATTTTCAGGGCTGTACATATTCTAACCACCATCTATCTCTTTGGTCCTGATTTCAACTCCAGCTACTCCTTACTTTGCTTTTTCTGTTCTATATGACTCCTCAAACCCACCCGGCAAGCTGCCAGCTCAGGGCCTTTGAACTGGCTCTTCCTTGTAGCTTAAAAGCTATGCACAGGCTCACTCTTTCACTTTATTCAAGGCTTTTCATCACCACAATAATTCTTCCTTGATTACTTGATATAGAATTGTAACTTTATTCTTCATCCTCGGGAGTCCATATACCTCCATCAATGCTCTATTTTTTTCAACAATGCCAATCAGCTTCTATATTACAGTTTTGTTTGCTTTATTACCTATTTATTCATTGACTCTCTCTTCCAAATACAATGTATCTGCCATAAAGTCAGGCGCACTATTTTTTCCCTTTTGTGTAATGATGTTTCCTTGGTCTATTTTAAATAGTATCTTAATGTTGAGCGCATGACTTATCAAATAGATATGATTTTACTCTTAGGAATTCTGGCTGTTACTGTCAAGAAACACCCTCACTGTCCCTACTGCAATGAACAAACACCGCTATGTTATATAAACGTATTCCCACATTCGCAGAATATCCCCATATTCTGGGAATGTGCCCTTAAATTACAAACTCAGTGCAGCCATTTTGCAATAAAAATTTCTGTTTATTTCAGTCTTACCATGAATCACAAATCCTTTATCCATAAAATTGAGCCAGAACATATTACCATTAGACAGATGCTTGCTGGTTTGCATGCTTGTTGAGACATATAATACTGGGCTACAATGCTTTCTCTTCACGCAAAACATTTATTCCAGTATAAGAAATAAATATTCTGCTTAATATTTTTGAGATAATAACTAGATCACCACATATTATCTATCTTTCCATGTACTAGAAAAAAAACCTCCTAGAAAAAAGTTCACTACAGTTTATTCTAGCAGTAAAAAATATCCTTGAGTTTATTTTTTATAGATAAGAGAAATGAAACCTAAGTTATCAAAAACAGAAATGCTAGAATGACAAGTTGAGAACAAAAGTATAATAAATCTGTGGCATATGGTGGCATATATCTGAGAGTTCTGAAGGTTCTAAAGTACAAACCTCTCACTGAAGATAATTAATATTAAAACAATAATTTTCTGGAAGCACTCAAAGTTGTCTAACTTTGTTTTGGAACTTAATTTTTTATAAAGGATTTTATTTATTTATTTGACAGAGATAGATACAGCAAGAGAGGGAACACAAGCAGGGGGATAGTGAGAGGGAGAAGCAGGCCTCCCATAGAGCAAGGAGCCCAATGTGGGGCTTGATCCCAGGACCCTGAGATCATAACCAGAGCCAAAGGCAGCTGCTTAATGACTGAGCCACCCAGGCGCCCCTGTTTTGGAACTTTAAAGATGAGGGAATTATGAACCAGTAGGACTTATAATTACTACTCCCTTTTCCCTCAATAAAAATTACAAGGTAACTGAAAGAAAAAATAAATCTAGTAATAAAATACATAAGTGAGTGTAATTACCCAGGAATAAACTATTATGTTTCTTATGAAGGCACAAAAACATTGGCCTCAATAGGTGGAAACTAACATGTAAGCCATCTCAAAACTACAACATATATGTGAAAGAGTTCAAAACAACAATGAATCAAGAAAGGAAAGTTAGCCTTTTAAAAATCAAAAGAAATTTTATAATTTCTTAGTGAAAAGATGAAAAAACAATTAACCATGCATTATAGAAAGTCATAGATTAAATACGAAGTGAGAGCTACAACACAAAACTAAAATAAGCAACTAAACCCAAACCGGGAAAAAAAAAATAGTTAACTTTAGAGTCATATCTCTATCTTAGGACTGCAATTCCTAAAAATGTCTTTAACAGCTATATATATCTCTCCACCATGTATATTGAAACTTTTAAACATATATGGTAATATTTCTTTAAGGACATTATATAAGATTATTTAGTTTCTCTTCTACGCATTAACATTATTATATAAAATAAAGAAAATAACAAGTTTAAATATTTCTTAGGTGCTTAGTATAGATAGGTGTGGTAAACAGTTTTTTAAGATGGTTCCCAAGGACTCCTGCCTCATTATTCGGGTCCTTCTATAACTGTGGACCTGAACCCAGTGACTTGAATTTAACCAATGGAGTACAGCAAAAGCAATGGGATGTCACCTCCGTGATTAAGTTACAAAAGATTGTGACTTCCATCTTGCTAGCACATGTTCTCTCTCTATTGCCTTCTTGGCTTGTACAGTTTGATGAAGCAAGATGCTGTGCTCAAGAGGTCCCTGTGTCAGTCTCAGCCCAACAAGCAGCAATAAACAGAGACCTTCAGTCCATCAATCCTTGAGGAGCTGATTCCTGCCAACAACAACACAAGTAGGAGGGGAAGTAGCTCCTTTCCTAGTCATAGCTCCTTTATGTAAGACCGCCACCCTAGATTCCATATTGAATGCAGCTTTGCCAGAGAAGCATGGGGCTCTCTGCTCAGTGGGGAGCCTGCTTCCTCCTCTCTTTCTCTCTCTCTGCCTGCCTCTCTGACTACTTGTAATCTCTACCAAATAAATAAAATAAAAATCTTTAAAAAAAATAAAACATATACTTAAGGTCTGTGCATTTTTCTATATGTTAATAACACAAGAGAGAACAAACAAAAAAAGCCCTTCATATATGAAAAAAAAAAATTAAACTCTGGTAGATTAAGTAATTTGCCCTGGGTCATACTGCTAAAACATGGTAATGTCTGGCCTGGGTCCTAGGTCTGCTGCTTCTAATTTATTGACATTTCTTATTATGCCAGTTGTTTTCTAGTGTGCTTTAGAATAAACACTCTTTTCTTTTCAAATGAAATCTTTTTCTAACAGTTTGGTAATATACAATGTTTGAGAGGAAAACATAGCTCTTAACATGTATATTATTTATGTGTGTGTATGTGCAGTGTGTAAACTAGCGTGACCTTTTGGTGGGTATATTCAAAACACCTATTAATAATAAACATGCATAAAAACATCAACTAGAAAGTCCATTATTAGAACTTAATTTCATAGAAAACAATAAAAAAGAAAAGTTATTGATTATACCTTCCTTATAACAGCAAAAGAGTATGAGTAACCTAAACATTTATCATTGGGGAATTAGTAAATAAATTATGTAACATCATTATAACAGAAACCAAGGCATTTCTTGAAACAATGTTATAGATCTATATATGGTGCCATAGAAAGATCCTTGAGACACAATAAGTGAGAAAGCAGAGTGCCTAAGAATTTGTGTATCACAACTCTATTCAACTGAAAATATGAGCATACAGGTATATCTAAGTGCACAGAATGCTTCTAAGAAGACACAGAAGTTATTAAGGAGAAAGGGTTGTAAGAAAGGGATAGAAGGAAGATTCATTTTCACTGGATGATTTTTGACCTGTTAAATGTTTTTTTAACAGACTGTGTATATTTTTCTTTTACAACCAAGAAAAGAGCACCCAAAGTTTATGTCAACTCATAAATGGCAGTTCCTTTTCTGCAAGTAAGTGTGTTGAGGTGACTCAAGGGCATAACAGCAAAGGGGTCTAGAACGTAAGCCATGATGACATACTCCTTTCAAAAACAAATTGAAAAATATGTTAAAGATCAATTATTCTAAATGTGGAGAATAGGACAGATTGGCATTTGACATTCTATTGTTCTATAGTTTTTTTCTCCAAGCTCAGGAAGAGAAGGAATAAGAGAGAGAAGAAGAGGGAGGTGAGAAAGGGAGGACAGAAGGAATTAGAGAGGGAGAGCGGAAGAAGCATACAGAGCAATGGAAGGAGACATAAAGAAAGGGAGGAAGAAAAAGAAGAGGGGAAAGGATCTTATATGGAACTCCATGCAAAACAGGAGAGAGCAACACCACTCTTGATGAAGCTAGGAGGAATGTAGATTCCCAGATTCCTGACCTGGTTCTATTGCAGCCCCTGTGTATCTTAGAATTTTTGCACTCTTTAGAACACAGTAAATAACTTCTATTCTGTATCGTAGCAGGCCTCTGTGTTTGCAGTTAGCATTCGTTCTCTGGACATGCTAATATCTACAACACTGGGCAATCTCCAATGAGATCAAGACTTGTTTACATGCAAATTCTGGTCTTGAGAGCCATACTGGAGTGTGATCTTACATACCCTCAGCATGTATTAAGTTTTCCATTTTAAAGTTAATAAGGGTACACAAGGATACACACTCACCTCATAACACTGGGGCTGGAGTAGAGAGGGAATAACATTAGATATAAAAAAATCATAAATTCTATAATATGACATCTATGGAAAAAATGTCTGCCTTTGGTTGTGAGGGATATGTAAGTGAGCATTTATTCTTCATGTGCAGTTTTTGGGAGAAACTACCATCTGCTGAATTTTTTAACACTGGATAGTTGTAGAAAAGTAAAGAGAAAGAAAATCTATCTCAAGTAAGTGAGTTAACTGCTGACTTAGCTGGATCATAACCTGAATAATCCTTAGATTTGGTCATTTTTAAAAAACTTGTAAGGAAAGCTTTCCTGGAGTCCATTTACTTAAGAGTCTGAGAAACTTCCCTGAAAAGGAGTCATTCTATGATAACATGAATTCAATTTGTACAACATCCTACAAGGTAAGTAGTGGCCAGTACTGGGGTATTCTTGCTTGAGTCTTAGGGCAAAAAGTCTGCAGTAAAAACACAGGTAGGGGCACCTGGGTGGCTCAGTTGGTTAAGGGTCCAATTCTTAATTTCGGCTCACTTTATGATCTCAGGGTCCTGGGATCAAGCCCCACATTGGGCTCTGCACTGGGTTGGGTGTGTAGCCTGCTAGAGATTCTCTCTCTCTCTCTCTCTGCCCCTCTCCATCCCCATCCCCTACCCCCACTCTTGAGCACATGTGCACACTCTTTCTCTCTAAAAACAAACACAAAACCACAGGTAAAACCTTTTTACTCTGATACTGAAAAAGCAAACTATACAACAAAAAATGGATGCAAGCGCCTTCTGTGCAGGAATATCTGTGGGGATATTGATAGAACTTGCTATAAAGAACTGTGTCCAAAATAGACAAGAACAAGCCTCAGTTATAGACGGACAGCAAGAGGGGAGAAGAATCAGTGATGGCATCACCCTTAGGCTCTGGCAAGAGTAGCTGTTTGTTTACATCACTGGAAACCAAACATATCACTACAGAATGTTGGCATGACAGAGGAATAAAATGGTAGGTGCTAAAGGGAAATTAAAAGTTCACATCCAGAAGATTTAAGGTCTTGAGCACCATTCCACAGAGAAGATAAAGATACATAGATATAGATATATTCCCTCACTTCACATAAGTATATGGAAATCAGGGGAAGACTAGTATATAATAGACAACAAATAATGTTAAAAATGAAGTGTTTGGATAATAACATAAAAGCAATATTAGCTTACAGTACATAGAAAAGAATTTGTTAAAAGCCCATAAGAAATAAAGCATCAATGAGTGGTGCCATTTCATGTATATCTGATATATTTCTCCAAAACAGACAATGTTTTCACTTAATGTTAGAGTTCCTAAGGCTCTGGTGTCCCCTTTTTTCCTCTTCACTCTTTCCATAGGGAAATGCCTCCATATATCCCTGCCCCATTTTCCATCTGTCCTATGACTTTAAAATGCATATCTTCATTCCAGACCTCTCCTCTGGGCTCCAGATCCATAAACCTGAATATCTATATTTCAGATACCTAAAAAGTATCATAAAATGGTATGTGGAATAATTAAGATCCCTACCATACCTTGAAGAT
This sequence comes from Lontra canadensis, assembly GCF_010015895.1. Classification (NCBI taxonomy): domain Eukaryota; kingdom Metazoa; phylum Chordata; class Mammalia; order Carnivora; family Mustelidae; genus Lontra; species Lontra canadensis. Next base: position 4,640,230 of record NW_022631036.1, read on the forward strand.
AGACATTATCCAATGTTTCTTCCTTCAATTACTGATGTCACCGTATTTCCTGCACTTCATGCTACAAATCTACAAGTCACTTTTGGTGCCTCTATCATTTTCATCCATGGCAAACTCCCTCAGTGCCTTTCGGCCTGTCTTCATGACTACCTCTTTAGTCCAAGCTAATAGCAAGCATCTCTTATCAAGAATCTTTCTCCAGCATCCTAATTCATCTGTCCTCCCCCTATGACCAATTTTTTACTAATTGCAAGATATAGGATGATATGTTCAAAATTCAAGTATAATCATATCACCCTGACATTTAAAACCCAACAGCAGCTTCGTACCATTTTTTTGGATAAAGACCAAAATCTTCAACCTGGCATGTCATGGCCTTGCATTGTCTGGCCCCTAACAACTTTTCAAGATTTACCAACATTTCCTCATTACCTGCTTGCTCCAGACACTGTGGCTTTCTTTCAGAGCCTGAGATTCAACACTTTCCTCTCTATTGCAAGACCCTTGCTTAGGTTTCCTCTTCTGCTCAGAACACTCTCCCCTTCCCCAAGCCCACGGTTGTCCCCTCCATGCTTCTACTTCCAATTCACTCTCAGTCTTCTGTAAGCTCTGGCATAAGAGAGAACATTCCTTGAGCCTCCCCCATTCTACACTGAATACTTGAGCACACATTTTCAGCAGGCAACATAACTGTCCTCTCAAACACTTGGGCAAGTGTGAATTATACATTTAACAATGTGGCTGTAGGTTTAATGTGTGCCTTCTCTCATGAGACTGTGAGCTCCACAAGGCCAGAGACATTCTCTGGTGTTTATCTGAGCAGCAAATCTACAACATTGCCCCAAATCATTTTTTATATAAATTATAGACAGATACCGTGAAACTACTTTGTATTAGTCCTCACAGCCTCTAGAATTGTATACTAACATGAAATAGATCCTCTCTTTCTCTCTCTTTGAAACAGAGCTGTATACACAGTAAAGCTTACAGCATACTTCCTTCCCACGGTACCTGGTGGCTTCCCTTTACTCCTCTCTATGAACCAAATACATAGTTCTATGTTTTGTAGATTTATATATTTCTTGAGCCATTCTAAATGAGATATGCACATAGGGTGATTCGAATGGTTCTCAGCAATTCTTAAAATTCAGGCAAGTATTTCTTCGGATGAACAATTTGTAAGCAACATTCAGGTAGTTGTTGATGATGGCTATCTCTGGGCACAACCAGCACAGCTATCATGACTCCTCAGAACAAGCAAAATATAGCGCTAGTGTCCATGACACTGGACAGTCTACAGAGGTCTTACGGATATCTCATTTTGCTTGACTTCCTGATACCGAGCAAAGCAACGTAGAGAAAGTTCTCCTTGTTGACTTTGTCTGCTTCAATGGCCGATCAGATTCAGTCTCTTTACTGCCAGCCCCACTGACCATACAGTCCTTGCCCCATCCCAGGCTAGATGATGCTTACCTACTCTCCCTGAGGTCAATGTGGTATTTATCTTACTACTCTACACTAATTTCAAATCTCTCAGATAATTTGACTTTTTTATTTTCAAGGGCATTTTTTTTCCTATATTTGAATACTTGTGGTTTTGTTTTGTTCTGTTTTTGAGAGAGAGAGAGAGCAAGCTCACATTTGTGAGCAATGAGGGAGGAGGGGCAAAGGGAGAGGGAGACAGAGAATCTTAAGCAGGCTCCACACCCAGTGCAGAGCCCGACTCAGGGCTTGATCTCACAACCTTGAGATCATGACCTGAGCTGAAACCAAGAGTTAGACACTTAACTGACTGAGCCACGGCAGGTGCCTCCAAATACTTGTTTTTTTTTTTTTTTTTTAAATGAATAGTTTTGACTTTTAGAATGATTGTACTGATGTGGTTTTTGGAACTCACTTTGGAATTCTAAAGATTTCATTTATTTATTTGACAGACAGAGATCACAAGTAGGCAGAGAGGCAGGCAGAGAGAGAGAGAGATGGAAGCAGGCTCCCTGCAGAGCAGAGAGCCCGATGTGGGGCTCGATCCCAGGACCCTGGGATCATGATCTGAGCCAAAGGCAGAGGCTTTAACCCACTGAGCCACCCAGGCACCCCTTACTTTGGAATTCTAAAACAAAATATTGACTGGATCTTTCTCTTCATGTTCTTGCCATAACAATTTTATTTTCCTACAGATGATGTAAATGTCTTTGATTGCACAGAAAAAGAAAAGTACATTCGCAAGTATTATAGTGTATCATCTCACTACACATGTTCATTAAGTACCTACTCTATGCCAGGGAAATGGGACATGAATCTCGGGAATTCCCTCTCAATGAGTCTGTTCTCCTTCAGTCCCATGGTCAACAAGGAAATACTTGCGTAAATCACTTGAAAAGTGAAAGCAGCCAGCCACATGTGTCACACTTACAGCATGAATAAGTGGAATATATGAAAAGAGTATTCCTCCAAAAAGAAACCTAAAGACCATTTAAGTTACCATAAACAGGAAGAACTGTAATCATCTAGAACATTATATTTAGATTACGAGGTGGCATGCTTTACGATTCTTTTTTTTTTTTTTAAGATTTTTATTTACTTATTTGACAGACAGAGGTCACAAGCAGGCAGAGAGGCAGGCAGAGAGAGAGGAAGGGAAGCAGGCTCCCCACCAAGCAGAAAGCCCGATGCAGGGCTCGATCCCAGAACCCTGGGATCATGACCTGAGCCGAAGGCAGAGGTTTTAACCCACTGAGCCACCCAAGCGCCCCTATGATTCTTTTTTGTATTAGCTTCATTTTGGTTTCATTTTCTGTTCCTTCCTTTGTTTTTTCATATTTTTCCTGCCTCACACATTTCTAAATTATGTTGTATATGTTATATATGTATGTTATGTGGTGTATTTTCTGTATTATTATAAATTATCGATTTCCTTTACATATTTTTGGAACAAGAGAGTATAAAAATAACTAGGCATAAGGCGTAAAGAGGTCATTTCAGAAAAAGTTAAAGATATATACATGCATGTTAAGAGTGGAGAAGCAGATCAGCAGCTAGTCTAATCCAACAATACCATCTTACCCAAATAATTATTGTCTCTGGAGGGTATTTTTATCCTTATAAAGTACATTCTCAACCAAAAGTTCTCAGTATGCATGGGTGCCTGGGTGGCTCAGTTGGTTAAGCATCCAACTGTTGATTTTGGCCCAGGTCCTCATCTCAGAATGGTGAGATTGAGACCCTGCTGGGCTCCCCTCTCAGTGGAGAGTCTGCTTGAGATTCTCCCCTCTGTCCTCCCCACCCATGCTGTCTCTCTCTCTCTCTAAAATAAGTAAATAAATCTTTTTTTTAAAGATTTTATTTATTTATTTGATAGAGAGATCACAAGCAGGCAGAGAGGCAGGCAGAGAGAGAGGAGGAAGCAGGCTCCCTGCTGAGCAGAGAGCCCGATGCGGGGCTCGATCCCAGGACTCCAAGATCATGACCTGAGCCGAAGGCAGCGGCTTAACCCACTGAGCCACCCAGGCGCCCCAGTAAATAAATCTTTTAAAAAGTAGTTCTCAGTATGCATTAAAAGCAGATGTGTTATATACCCAGTAGTGCAATTTATATAACGGAATATTACTCAGCCATCAGAAAGGATGAATACCCAACTTTTGTATCAACATGGATGCGACTGGAGGAGATTATGCTGAGTGAAATAAGTCAAGCAGAGAAAGACAGTTATCATATGGTTTCACTTATTTGTGGAACATAGGAATAGCATGGAGAATATTAGGAGAAGGAAGGGAAAAAAGGGGGGGGAATCAGAGGGGGAGATGAACCATGAGAGACTATGGACTCTAGGAAACAAACTGAGGATTACAGAAGGGAGGGGTGGGGGGATGGGCTAGCCCAGTGATGGGTATTAAGGATGGTACGTATTGCACAGAGCACTGGGTGTTATATGCAAACAATGAATTATGGAACACTACATCAAAAACTAATGATGTACTCTATGGTGACTAACATAATATAATAATAAAAAAATAAAGTTCATTGAGGGCAAAAAAAAAAAGCAGATGTGGACAAATTCACATGGGCTGAAATATATGAAATAAGTTGAGAAGAATGGCTCTGCATTGGGAACATGGCAAGCACTGCTGTCATGAATATAATATTTGGATAGAAGTTTAGGTCATGGAGAAAGTAAAAGAAATATTGATATCAGATTACCAAGAAGAGAGATATCAATGTAGGGCATATACAGGAATAACGAAAAGAGATTCCCAGACTGCTGGTCAGGAAGATAAACACCATCAGAAAAAGTGCAGAAAAAACAGGTGGAGAGAAGAATAAAAGCTCTATTTCTACATATTGGATTAAATGGTGGGAGATACAGCACAGGGTTAAAAAAAGGAAAATGAAAAATAATTGAAAATATTTAGAACATGTCTTAGTTCAGACTGCTCTAACAAAATACTACAGATTGGGTGACTTAAATGGCAGACATTAATTTCTCACAATTTTGGAGGCTGGAAAGTCCAAAATCAAGGTGCTAGCAAATTCAGTTCTTGGTAAGGACCCTCTTCCTGGCTTGTAGAAAGCTGCCTTCTCATGTATCCCCACAGGGCAAAGGGAGGAAGTTCTGGGGTCTCTTTCTCTTCTAATAAGGGCACTAATCCCATGCTAGGGATTCCACCTACAGGATCTCATCTAAACCTAATTACCCTCCAAAGGCCTCACTTCCTAATGTAATCACACTTGTGATTAGGCTTTCAACAAATGATCAAGGGCACAAGCCTTCAGTTTGTAACAGAGCATGGTGCAAGAAAATGAAGGGAAGATAATGCAATCAAGGCAAGACCACTTGAGACATTCACAGAAAAGAGCATGGGATAAATGCCAAAAAGGGGTTAACTTGTTGTAAGATACTGACCGCATGTATTTTCCAGAGGATGAAAGGCCTGTGGACACAGTGAAGTCTTTCAGTTTGCAAAATGTTCAAGAATGAAAACACTGCTTCTGAGCCTAGACTTCCAGAAGGTAACAAAGCTGACTTCAGCAACAACAATTTCCCTGGAAGTAAGCCAAACTGAACAAAATTTTTAACTGTCAAAGAAATTTAGCAACACAGAGAAGGATAGAAATGGGGAGAAGTACTATTTGCTAACATCCTTGTGCCATGTTCTGTGTGTTTTCATTCCTACCTCAAATACTGTAGTGATACAAACGGGGTGGGATAAAACAAAGACATTTATAAACTAGATGTTAGGAATGTCACCTATCAGAAAGCATTTCTATCATTTAAAAGAAATTATCAGGCAAACCAGGTTGAGGGTTTACAGAACAACTGACTTAGAATCTTTAAAAAGGCTAAGGTTATAAAAGACAAAGACAGATGAATGGCTCCAGATTAATGAGGACGAAGGAGACACAACTGCTAATGGTATCAGACGGTTATATGAAAGTTAAATAACAATACCAGAATTTTTCTAGGTTATGTGATACTGGTAGCATTTTTCAACTTTTTAAAGTTTGTCATGTGTTATGACTTTTTATTTTAAAATAAATATTCTTTCACCCATTTTATTTTGTAATGCTATATTCTTTTTCTTCTATGGGTCCCCTAAAAATATCTGAGCTTCAAGCCCTCCAAAGCCTTAATCTTCTCCTAGAAGATGAATAAAAGAATATAATAAAAGAAAAGGGGGAACGTTTTTATAAATAGTCATGTACTGTAGTAAAGAAAAGAAATGGGGGTGTTCATCGAAAACATGTGTTCATCTTCTGGCTGAAGTGATCCCAGACCTTAGATGGATACAGTTAAACTCTAATCTTGAAGATCAATGCACAATATTTAAATCATCAGTTAATGTGTACAGAGAACTTACAGATACAGTAAAGAATTACTTACCTATATTACTAGAGAGTCATTTTACAGAACGGTGTTTTCACTTAAGCAGAATGAATTATTAGGTCTCTACTGGAGTGTTTAAACTGTGACAGAAAAGAACTAATTTAAGGACTGCAGAAGTTAAAAATGCACAACTTTAAAGCAGGATTACCCTAGACATTTGCCTTTAATTTTCTAGGCTCCCTTTTCATCCTGTTCACCTAGTATTAGCCAATTCTGTAAGGACAATGTGAGCATCAATATACACAGGCTCCAGGCAGAGGTTTAGGTACCCAGTGTTTAAAAACCGAAAAGTTCTCATTAGTGGGTACAACTATTAGCTTTCTTTTCATACACGTAATCAAAAGAAGAAGATCTGGCTTTCTTCTACGACAGCTACATTTTAAAAATCAGCACACATGTCCTTTAACTATTATAATGCTAGTATTGCTCAGTATTTTTTTTGTCCATTTGGATTCTCAAGCTATGTCTTGGTGCTATTGTCCTAAAAACTAGGCAGCGTTTATTAGTCATTGACAGAATCGCATATTACAGAATCTATAAAAGTAAACAAATAATATATTTTATTCAATTACATATTTGTACACAGACTTCTGTGTTCTGTCCAAGTGAAGGAATGCTTTGAGTTTCAATAGCCTCTTCAATGCTTCAGAATAACATGTGAGATGTTCTAACATGGTATTATGGCGTAGCCTTCTGCGGGGCATTCGAAAGATCTGAGTATAGTTTCTAAGTCACAGTCACTGATTATGTTAAATACATGGTGCTAAATTTTAAATTCATCAGTCACTCCTTGAATGTTGTCTTAGTCAAAAAATGTCTTGTTGCTGGCTTTTCCCCAGAGTATACCAATAGGGTATTAGTACATTTATTTGTGACATCAGCCATTAAACTCACCAACAAACTGTGACTCGCAAGCAAGAGATGGGCCTTTAGAAAAGAGCATTAAAAGCCTGTCAAAATTCCATTAAGTACTGACTCCTCTGGGAGGGCTGCCTTCTTAGCATCCACTCTCTGACATTGATTAGAAGCATAGGATCCAAGGGCAGCTCACTGTTAGTTAGCCCGAAAATTGCACTCTAGAAAGAGATACACAGCATCTGGCTGAATTCTATCAGAAATTCTTTCAGAGCAGGGCCAGAAAGAAAGATTCTGTATCTTATTTCTGCGGCCAACCCACTGTTAATTTCTAATCTGGTACAAAGATCTGATTAGTCAATGAACATATTTTGTTGATAAAAGTTCCAGAAAACAATTAAAATGCAAACTACTTTGTTTTGGAAACTACTGATGCTGTCTAAAAGACTTGCATCTGGCACCCTAAACATTTCAGCTTTCATCAGACTCCGCATGTCCCAGTTTTTGGCCATCTCAATTCATGATTATTCTCAAAATTTTTGGAAATAACCAAAAGACTAATTAGGTCATTTGTAGCTTGGCTTCAGTGCCAGGTCCAGAATCCCAGCTGGAAGTGAAGGCACTTAGGAGAGCAATCACCATGTCTAACACTGCCGCCTGGCTCTGGGGATGATTGACATCTCAAGAGCAGAGCAAGCTTAGCATTGAATGGAATGCATTGAGGCAGAGAGGACAGTAGGAAATGAACACATTTGTTCTACAAATACTTGCCAGGCATTTGCTATGTGCTATCCATTGTTCTAGGTGTTTGGAGATAGAAAGGTTAAAATGAAATACCCCTAACCCCCCAAAACCATAGCCTATGGATGCAGACAAGTATGTGATTTACAAGATAGTATGACAAATGCCACAACTGAGGCACAAAAAAAAAAAAAAATTAGAAAAAGGTAAAGTGTTGCTAGAAAGGAATAGCACATTTGCAAAAAAAAAAAAAAAAAGGCATGACAATGGAAAACATGGCATCTTCTGGGAAATCAAAGTGTTTAAAGTATGGTGTACAAGCACCTTACCATGCGTTTCAATGCTCTGCATTGTTTACCAGCTTCTCCCATTTTTAGCATCCTTCAGCTGTTTGTTGTTATTGAGTCGCTCAGGCCTTTGTGCAGATCCTCCAATGCTTCACGCTCTTTGCCCACATACTTCTGCCACGACTGAGTCAATCTTTTTTTTTTTTTAAGTCTTTTTTTTTTTTTTAAGATTTTATTTATTTTTTTGACAGACAGAGATCACAGAGAAGCAGGCAGAGAGAGAGGAGGAAGCAGGCTCCCTGCTGAGCAGAGAGCCCGATGTGGGGCTCGATCCCAGGACCCTGGGATCATGACCTGAGCCGAAGGCAGAGGCTTTAACCCACTGAGCCACCCAGGCGCCCCACGACTGAGTCAATCTTATCCTTCAGCACAGCTTCTGTATCACCCCTGCAAAGACATATTTAAAGGATAACATCTCCCTTACATGACTATTCTCCATCATGGCAACCTAAAGAATCCCCATATGACTAGGCATCTCATTTTGTAATTACTTCTTCTTGCATTTACTTGTTTATTGCCTATGTAATGAAAATCTCTATCTGAAACTTGGCCATGTTGCTTTCTTTCATGCCTCTAATTTAGTAGTATTCAGATAAGTTTTGAAGGCTGATTTAATGGTCCCAGATGAAAGTGAGCTAACGTTTTATTATATCTGATATAGATGACTTTCTCATTGTACAGTATACTTAATATTAAGTACATTTCATTATTCACGATAACAAAAAATAGTGATAGGTTCCCCAAAACTTTATCAAATTTTTTTATATCTAGATAAGCAGAAGATAAAGTTATAAGACTTTTGGTCATCTTTAATCTCTTTTTAGGATACCATGTATATACCACATAAGTGTGGTATATGACCAGAATTTCATAAGAGATTAGCAGTAGAGGTCAGGTTTGAAAGCACAATATTTGTACATAGACTTTGGTTTGGCCTTAAACCAGGCTTGGTTTCTTTTCATCCCTCTTAGCTTGGTATTTCTCAGATTCATCAGATGAAAGAAAAATAAATGTGTCTCTCAAAGCCTTCCTTATTCAAAGAAGTTTTTGCTTTGCAGATCTTAAGTTCTTTTTGTGAGCATCTTGTACGAGCTTGTGCCTAAATAAACTGCAGAGAACTATGTATTTATAAATCTCATTGTCTCATAAAAATTCACAAGTCCTTAAGTGTGGCTCAAAAACAACAAGTAATCAAGAAAGAAATTTTTAAGTAAACACTAAGGAAAAGTGACATAGCAAGTGACTAACAACAATAAAAGAGTAAAATTTGGCCTACCAAACTAAAATAAAATTGAGGACATCTTAAAGAAGATAATAATCCTAATAGCTTTTAATTGTTAGAAACCTTCTACTAACAAAGGGTATTTACTCATTTTTTTTAATCCCTGCTTCTATGATCCATAAAATTAGAATCTGCTTTCCACAAGCTAAAAAGAAGACATCAGGGCATGAAAATGTTGTGACTATGCACTTCAATGTTCTATGACCTTATTAGAATATTCTGTTTCTGAAAGGTAATTTATTTTTATTTACTTCTATTATTTATACATCATTGATTTCGCTTGTCAAGATCAAGTTCATTGACAGAAATCTTTACAGGAAGGCTGAACACTTCCTAAGGAACACAACGTGAAGTGTATCCTACAGTTCTAAAATAGTGCCTACAAAGAAAAGATTGGACCTAAATGTCTAAATGTCTTTTGTCAGGGACAAAATATCATAAGGCAGTTTTACTAGAGACAAGAAAATGAGTTATTGAAGCAGTAAGCCAGCCATGTCTCCCTTCCTTACAGACAATCCACATTTTATAGTCTGTCCAAATAACTACAGAAGCAGTAACCTGAATTGGGGCTCATGATCTATTTTCTTGTTACACTTACTTTCTGGCCTTTTGTAGTAAAATATAAACTTTTAATTCCACTTAATGAATAACTTTCTCGCTATTTTTTTAAAGATTTTATTTATTTATTTGGCAGAAAGAGGGATCACAAGTAGGCAGAGAAGCAGGCAGAGAGAGAGGGGGAAGCAGGCTTTCCGCTGAGCAGAGAGCCGGATGTGGGGCTCGATCCCAGGACCCTGGGATCATGACCTGAACTGAAGGCAGAGGCTTTAACCCACTGAGCCACCCAGGCACCCCACTTTCTCACTATTTTTAAGAAAACTATTATTTGCCAAAAAATATTAAGGAAGAAAGTGTTTTTTTTTAATTGGATATTATTTCTAGTTTTTGTGATATCATTGATTATTAGCTTTAAGCAAATTATTAGCATTAAGCAAATCAATTGATAATATGGTTTGGGTGGGGGGAAGAATTTCATAGCATTTCTAAAGCCTGTATGATGAATTTATTTCTATGCCACAAGAAAATGTGATTGACTGAATATTTACAACGGTTAGGGGTGGAATCTGAAGGGGCAGAGGGCAACAACTGGACAAACGTTTTCTCTGCGAAGTCTAAACCCCATTCTTTTCCCTGAAAGTGAGGCAGAGCCAAACCACCATGGTGCTTTATTTCTTGTATACTTCCTCCCCTTATCTGTGGAGGATATGTTGCAAAATCCCCCAGTGGATGCTTGAAGCTGAGGATAGTACTGAACCCCACTGATGCTACGCTTTTTCCTACACATACATTCCTATGATAAAGTTTAACTTATAAATTAGGCACTCTAAGAGATTAACATCAATAGCTAATGATAAAATAGATAGGTAACAATATTCTGTAGGGAAAGTTATGTGAATGTGGTCTCTTTCTCTCTTCAAATCTTACCGTACAATACTTACCCTTCCTGTTAGGATGAGAGATGATAAAATGCCTACATGAGGAGTTGGAATAAGGTAAATGACATAGCCATTGTGATGTAGTGTTAGTCTGTTTTTTACCTTCTGACAATACATCAGAAGGAGAATCATCTGCCTCTAGACCCTCAATTGCTTGGAAGTAACTGAAACGACAGAAAGTAAAACTGTGGATAAGAGGGATGGCCATATTCTGGGGCTATTTCACTTCTGAGCTTCCCAGCCAGCAGAGTACCATCAAACACGTCCATGCTGGCAAAGTTCTCTGAAGAAACAACTGATACACTTCTACCTGCTTTCACAACTGCTGGGTATTTTACAGGTACTTTCTTTTAAGCCAAAGGGAATATTTAATAACATTTTTATGTATTACCCAATATGTATTCTTCCCTTCCCTCCCTCCATCACCACTACCTACCCCCCCAACACACATACAAACACACACACACACACACACACACACCACACACCATTATTTTGTGGCCCATTTCAGGTTCCATGAATCGGAATTTTAGTAGGCTCAGCTGAAGGAATCTGATATTTTATTAAGGAAATAAAAATTTGAAGATCCACGGCTCTAAGCTTTTAATAGACAATAGGCTATCCACCCATATACTTTAAGAATTTTAATGATTCTCAAAGGTTTATTTACCACCAGACACAAAAGGAAGGCATTATCTTACCTCCCTAGTTAAGCTCTGAGAATATTCTAAAATTTATATGATCAATGAAAAACTACAACAATTTAAGCTATGATAGAACAAAATTTATTATATAATCTTAGTGACAGTACTACATAGGTTGACTTTATGACAGTTTTCCCAAAATAATAAGGTGTTTAATCATAGTTCTTTAAGTTAATAAGAAATGTGAATGTTTATGTCTGTCCTACCTACTAACATCTAACAACTAACATCTAACAACTGACTCCAAACATTGACTCCAATCTAAATGTAGTCAATGTTTTATTTTGCACATTCAGATGTGATCCCATCCTTTCATCTAGCCACTGTCCAGCATCAATGCAGTACTCCTAAATGAGCAACCTTAAAATATCCTTTTATAACTTTTAACATCACAAAGTTCATTTTATTTATGACTACATATGTTTTGAGTGAGTATAGAAAGAGCTGCTAGCAGATATTGAAAGTTTCATAAAACAGAGCAGTTGGGGAAATGGTTTTAAAGTCACTTGATTTGACTTGATTTAGATAAATAGGGTAGATTAAAAATTAAAAAGGTGGCTTTTATGTATATGTGAATTGGCAGGAGAGGTGAAAGGTAACTGACCTGTTTTACCTCCTTTCTGAAATAGACTTAATAACATGCTGTAGTTGAAGTAATACTTGGCAGACACAAGAGGCTCATAAACATAGGATGACTTGAGTTCTTCATTTTAAAAAAGCAAATGGCTCTGTAAAAACAAACTCTTCAACTTTTAAATTTAGAGTATATAAAAGATCGAGAAATGAAAAACATGCCTTGTGTAGAAAAAGAGCAAAAAGTTGCATTCAGAAATAGTCTGCCTCAAAGCAAACTGGGTAACACCTCAAAATTAAAAAAAAAAATGTAAAAAGCCAGGTAATAATTCTTACGAATTGTGGTGAATCAAATAATGCTTTTTATAATTTATATATTTGTATAAGGCATTTTATGTTTGTGTAATGTTAATTGATTATATATATTTCATGTTAGTGAATGTGAGCTATAAAAGAATTGTCATCTTAGTATATTCACCATTGGTCCTTTCTTGTTTTTGTTTTCTGTTTGTAAAACTGGGGAAGATGACTGAGCAAAATTAAGTCATTTAGAAATTCAGTAAAGGAGGGGTGCCTGGGTGGCTCAGTGGGTTAAACCTCTGTCTTTGACTCAGGTCATGATCTCAGGGTCCTGGGATTAAGCCCCCTCCATCGGGCTCTCTGCTCAGCAGGGGGCCTGCTTCCCCCCACCCCTTTCTGACTACTTGTGATCTCTCTCTGTCAAACAAATAAATAAATAAAATCTTTAAAAATTAAAAAAAAAAAGAAATTCAGTAAAGGAACTAAGAATAGAATAGTTTTTACTAGAGTTCTTTTTTTTTCCTAATTCCTAAAAGAAGTCAAATTTTGAAAATTATAATTTAATTATAAAATTGAAATTTTTGCTCTGAATTGTAAAACACTAAGTATGATAAAGATTAGCTGTGATGCATGGATTCCCACAAAGTCATGTGCTAAAACAATTTTTGGGAAACTCTAATTTCTTTTTTTTTAGAGAGAGAGAGACAGTGAACGAGTGAGCATACACGTGTGAGTGGGGGTGAGGGTCAGAGGGAAAAGGAAAGAGAGAATCTTAAATGGGCTCTGTGAGTGTGGGGCTGGATCTCACAACCCTGAGATCAAGACGTGAGCCAAAACCAAGAGTTTAATGGGTTAACAGACTGAGCCACCCAGGTGCCCTGAGAAACTCTAAAATACAGCAAAAACAAAAACATCCAATATGAGAATTATGTTTTGGCTTCAAGGCCCACAGGTTATGAAGATTTCCAATAAAGATTCTCCATAGCCAATCTGATCAGCTCATTCTAGGTTTGGAGGATGTGTTTCAGTGCCATCAACTTTGATCCCAAGATCTCATCCTCTTTGAATACAAACTAAATCAGGCTTGCCATTGGTCCCATATTTTGTACCTTCATAACTACAGAACTTCAGCCCCTTTCTGGGAGACTTTCTCTTCTAAAATCTGTCAACCACTGGATTATAGACCCAATGAATCACAGAATCATCAAGGCCAAGGCTAGCTCCACTGAGTTGCCTTTCATACTCTGCCAAGCCCACTCCTCTGTCTCCTTCTGTTGCCCACTTAGGTGACTATTCAGAGCACCATTCAGGCAATGCTCAGGTTTTAATGGAATTGCCCCAGACAGTGGCATCATCTCTGTCGTATGAAAAGGACAGTGAAATGTCTTCCTTATTTTTATTGTGCTTCTGTACAGGAGAGCCTCAAATTAATACAGACTTTAGGGACATGCTCTTCCAGAATTCACACAGCAGATTATCCCCGTGGCATATGCCTGCTTCCAAAAAGTCTAGGTGAAGACTGCCTCAGGCTGTGTTGTTAAACCTGCCTCATCATACAGCACCTCACACGTTCCAAGGTAGAATTCTCTCTGAAAACTCACAATCCTGCTGCCTATCTCCACTCTTAGGTCTCAATCTATTTACCTGATAAGTCTACACATACCACTTTCCTATGAGGCATTTCAACTTCCATGTAAATCAGGAGTAAACACACTCTAGGTGTCGAGAGGATAGGTGAGAGCAAGTCATTACCTATTTCTATAAACCATTCTTCACATTAAACAACCCAACACAAAAGAACTTAGTTGCTATGATGTGCAGAAAATCATTGACAAATGAGTGTTATCAACTTAACAAGGCCTGTGTTGTTGTATATTCAATTTCATAACCTCTTAGGAAAGAAAGTATTTATCTTTCTCAAGAATTCACCAGGAAATTATTTTCATGGTACAATGCCATAATCATGATTTTGATCATCTTCTACAATGTCAATGAGAAAAACAAGCTTTCAGGCTTATACTGTTCTTTCCTCCATAGTACCAACATTTCACAAATATTTTAGGACGCTCTGCTTTTTGCAACATACCATCTTGTGGCACTAGGAACATATCTGGAGTAGAATGGACATCTGCAGTAAGTATTTTTGGAATAAATAAATAACCTCTGTCAGTTTGCTAGGTACATCATAATAAAATACCACAGACTAAGCAAGAGAAATTTATTTTCTCACAGTTCTAGAGGCCAGATGTCCCAGATCAAGGTGTTGGCAGGTTTAATTTCTTCTGGAGACCTCTTTCCTTGGCTTAAGGATGGCAGCCTTCTTGCCATGTCCAGATGTGGTCTGTTTTCTGTGCACATGTCACTGGTGTTCATTTGGGTCTCAAAATTTCTTCTTCTTATACCACTAGTCAGGTTGGATTAGGGCTTACTCTACTAGCTTCATTTTAACTTAATTGCTTCTTTACAGGCCCCATCTCCAATTACACTCACATTCTGAGATACTGAGGTTTAGGGCTGCAACGTAGTAAGTTTTAGGAGGACACAATTCAGCCCATAACATGAACGATCAATGTTTATACCATCCACTGAAAATTTATGATTATAATATGAGAAGCAAATGCTGACTTCCTTATGCATATAATTTCATTCCTCTCTGGTCAATATACAGGCATATTCTATAAGAAATCTAAACTATTTTAACAGAGAGGAAATTCAATAAATACAATGAATTTTAATGAGAAAAAGTAAAAAAACTTAGTTCAAATGCCAGTGTGTGTGTGCAAGGAAACCAGTTAACGGTTTGTGGCAGTTCTCCTAAGAACCCCTTATAAGTATATTAAGTGAGTAATCCTGAGAGAAATTGTGAAGAATGAAGAATACCAGACAAAGGAGAAAGTGAAAACAAAACTCTAAGGGTCTAAACCCAAGGGCAGCATTTATAGTTCAGAACTTAATTATATAGATGGGTTTTGTAAAAAAAAAAAAAAAAAAAAAAAAAAATTCCTGGAAGCACTGGGAAAGAGAAGCAAAATCCTGCAGTGGTTAAAAGCAGCCACCAGGAACAAAACTGACCTGTGCCTGAATCCTTGTCCCACCACATCCTGGCTGTGATTTGGAAGAGTTCGTTAATCTTTCTGAAGCCATTTCCTCTTCTGTAAAGTAAATAATGATTGGAAATTAAGGAAAGAAGTTAAGGAAAGGGCTTGTGCAATGGCTAGAAAACTATGAATATTCAATGAATGACAGTGAAAAAGGATATAAATTAAACAGAATGCTAAATATTCCACTATCTCATGCCAACATATGATTATGCACATGTGGTTCATTTGGCACATATGTAGCACTGGTACAGAGCCAAGGGTACAGCAGATTGAATCATCATCATCTTCAGCAGCAGCAGCAACAACCTTTATGTAACTTAGATGTGTTGAAGATTTACTCTGTGACACAATATTCTTGAAGTTTTATATGCATGATCTAATTCAGTGTTTCTCTCTCTCTCTCTCCACACGCACACACACACATACACACACACACACACACACACACTCCTTATGAGATAGTTATGTTACGTTATGTTAATCAGATTATTAAAAATGTCCAGGGTTAAAATATATTAAAATTATCTTTTATTGGAAATCTGAATAAACAAAAAAAGTCAAGTGTTTTCTCTTGTGTCCTATTTTATAAAGAAAACATAACTGTCAGGTAGAGGAGTTGACTTTGGACATATACTTAAGAAGGTAACTAATCTCGGGCTCTTTCACTGAATTGGAATGGACCAAGGGATGATCCCCCTAGAGGACAGGTCTTTGCTATTCACCTTCAATAGACCCTTTGCACTAATCAAGAGATAGAGAGAACCCACGCCCTTTCTTCTTGCCTACCTTGGTCACTGATATGGAAAGACAAGATACTTGGAGCAGCGTCTTGATGACAAGAACAATTGATCTTGTCAATTGTCACCATGACAGTAAAGCCAAGAGCTTCTCAGAGGTGCTGAATTCAACAACTCCCAAACAACAGGCATTAGCAGTTCTTGTTATAATTCTTAAATTAATTGTCCTTATTTTTTGTCACATTTCTTTTTTTTTTTAAGATTTTATTTATTTATTTGAGAGAGGGAGAGAGAGCAAGCATGAGTGAGGTTAGTGGCAGATGGAGAGGAAGGAGGAGAAGCAGACTCTCCTCTGAGCGGGAAGCCAGACATGAGGCTTGATCCCAGGACCCTGAGATCATGACCTGAGCTGAAGACAGGCGGTTAGCTAATTGAACCCCTCAGATCCCCCTTTTAAGCCATGCTTAATTGAGTTTTCTCTTAAAGAGAGCTAAAAACTTCCCTGAATGACCCAAGTTTGCTTCTCTGTGCAAAAATCTTGACTAATTAAACATGAATTAACTGTGATAACTTTTTATATTGATTGATTTTTCTCTCCACTTCACATACAAGCTTTCTATATTCCTTCCCAGGGAAAAGTAGATGATAATTTTAGAATAGAGAATATGGAAAATTATTCTTACACAAAAACTATTTTTATATATGATTAACAAAAAAGGCCCTGGGCAAAAAAATGAAAAATTTCAGCAATAATTTCACCGATGATGTAAAAATTTTCCATGCAGCTCTAATTACGAGTATATTGCCCACAAAACAATTGTCATTTTCCATTTTCAGATCAATATCATGCCAAAAACTAAAAAGTAAAGAATGCCTCTTGCCATAATTTTAGATAGTTTTGCTAGCAAGAAATTCATTGAGTTTTGTGTATACTCTTTCATCATCAGTAATATAAGAATTCACTCTTTCTGCAAAAATTGTCACACAGTATATTCTCAGTGCAAACTATTCAGAATTTGAAGGCTTGGTTGCCTATGAACAGTGTGTAATGCTACTGCTGATACTCTCTCTGGCACTTATTATCCATGAAACACTTTCCAAAGTTTTCAAGCTCTCATCACAAAATGACTTGACACCATGGCCTCTGCACCATCATTGAAATTTCTTTTAAGGGCAAATGAAAGAACAAGAGAAAACATTCAGAAGCCAAAAAGATACTCTTTTTCCCCTAAGAGGTTTAAAACTATCACAAATTTTCAAGCAGAACGGAGCACAATACATAAGAGCAACAATACATCACGGATTTGAAGGGCACATCACCCACAAGCAAAACAAAAATAGTTTTTTTTAATGTAAGTAGTTAATATACATTAGACACCCATGAGAATCTTCATAATTTACCACTTTCAAAAAATGGTAGAATTTCTTTTTCCCTTCAAAGCCTTCACAGACATATCCATGGTATACTTTAATATCCCTGAAGACAGGCAATGTGCTGTAATACAAAATAAAATGTTAAATGTTAACCTGTCTGCAAGAGGTTTTAGATGTTTAGCATATATTCTTTTATATCTCTTTAAATTTGACAACTCTATCAGGAGAGATTTTCCTTTATTCTATGATTTTTTTTAAAGATTTTATTTATTTAACAGAGATACAGATCACAAGTAGGCAGAGAGGCAGGCAGAGAGAGAGAGAGAGGAGGAAGCAGGCTCCCTGCTGAGCAGAGAGCCCCATGCTGGACTCGATCCCAGGACCCTGGGATCATGACCTGAGCCGAAGGCAGAGGCTTTAACCCACTGAGCCACCCAGGCACCCCTCCTTTATTCTATGATTATAGTTTTCCTATTACATATTCAAACATAATTTCCATTATGTTAATGATGGCAATACCGCTGACAGTTTCAGCAAATTGAGGCCTGCCAATAACCATGTGAATGAGCTTGAAAGCTGATCCCTCAACCCTTGTCAAGTCTGGAGATGAATGCAGATCTAGTTGACAGTTTGACTCTAATCTCATAAGAGACCCTAGGCCAGACTCTCTCAGCTAAACTGCTCTAGGATACTGCAACTTCAGAAGCTATATTGGATAATAAATATATTAAGCTGCTAAGTTTTGAGGAATTTGTTACATAGCAATAAATAACTTCTACAGACAAAACAAGAACTATTCTCTTGGTCATATTATCCAAGAATAAATAAAAGAGGACTTGATGACTATAATCACATAGTAGCATTCACAGTTCATGGTGAATGAGTATTGGTAAAAATTGCTTACTTTAGACTTTAGGTTTGATGAAGGTCAACATGTTCTTTTGCCTTTGTACAACAAAGTCCCAAGTTAACAAGGCCTTATATGAATGCTTATCCATCTAATAGGTTTTTTGCCTATCTATCTATCTATCATCAATTTTTGTTTCTACCCATCCATCCCTCAACTGATCTATTTTTCTATCTAAATATTTGGGCCAAGTGAACCCTACCTGAATATTAGTCAAGATTATTGAGTATAGAGAGGGAATAATCTTTCTGTATTACTGATTCTATCTTCAAGAGTTTAAATTCCTAATGTGCTATATATTATATAATGATACTTTATGGTGTAAAGCTATAAAATCCTAGCATGCAATCTTGAACAAAGAAAATGAAAAAAAAAAAAAAAAAAGAACAGTTGAAGATCAGTTAAAATCTAAGTAATAGTAAAAACATGGCCAATTCAACTAATCAATCTTACTGAGGCAGAAATACTATGGGATTTTTGCTAACATAGAAAGTTTCACTTTAACCAAATCACATTTTACCAATAAAATTCTCTTGAAAACATTGTAGATTTTCTATGAGTTTTCATGGGCTTTATTTTATTTGATCAAAACTACACTCACAGATCTTATTAAGGCAAGACCTCTTATACTTCATTTTGTTAGATTTGGTGCTGTGAACAATGCTTTCAAGATTTACAACCTTAAGGTGGTTAGAAATACCTTTCTCTAGATAAAAGGCTTTCATTCTAAACACTGCCTTAAACTTTTCTGAGATCTTAACTCTCAATTTGGAACTGACTCAGAGTTCATGATTTACTAGCAGTACCTTGGAGTGGATCTTTGTTCTGAGGTCATTCTTGCTTTGAAAGTCTTTTGCTGTCTGGAGATAATGTTAAGTCAGAAAATTCTTGCTTAGTGTTCTTGACTACTGAAGTGTTCTTTTTTTTTTTTTTTTAAGATTTTATTTATTTATTTGACAGTCAAGAGATCACAAGTAGGCAGAGAGGAGGCGGGGTGGGGGTGTGGCGCAGAGAAGCAGGCTCCCTGCTCCCTGCTGAGCAGAGAGCCGGATGCAGGTCTTGATCCCAGGACCCTGGGATCATGACCCCAGTGGAAGGCAGAGGCTTTAACCCACAGCCACCCAGGTGCCCCTGAAGTAGTCCTCTTTATGTCATTTTTCTCCTGTAATATACAATCATAGGCAGTTAAATGTCACCAAATTTAGTGGCAAAATTCTGCCTAGAAATACATGCATCCAGATCTACAATTTTTCCCAGTCCAATTTTTATTTTCTATATTATTGGACATGACAGTCTCACCAGGTGTTTCAATAATACCTAACATAGGTTCTCTATGTTCCAGTAATTTCAGTAATGCCTTCCCTTCTAATCTCTACAGTTTCTTTGCTGCCTTTTAGACTGAAACTAAAACTATATGTTTTAGGTTTTTGTCATGACAATATCCTACTTCTAGGTACCATTCCATCCCAGTTTTTTACTGCTGGATGAACAAACCCAAAACTTAGTTCATTTTTAAAAAGCACAATTTATTATTTCTCATAATTCTTCAATCTGACCTAAATTTGACTGTACAGCTAGTCTGTTCTACGTGAGCCTCAAGGTGTTGGATCACAAAAGAAGCCTTCTTCATTCTCAAGCTTTGTGCCTCAACTCAAAGAATCACAGTTTGCAACTGACCCATCATTTTTCTCTCCCTACTTGGACTATTCACATGGCTAGCTTAGGCTTCCTGACAGTATGGTAATACCAGACTTTTCACATGGTAGTTGACTTCCAAGACTACAGAAACTGAAGCAACCAATACTTTAAAAGCTAGGTCTAGAACTGACACAGTGTCACTTCCATCTCATTCGATTCCACAACCAATTCAAAGGACAGCTTAGATTGAAGAGGAAGGGAAGTAGTATATATAGCTTCTACTTTGCTTAGACTTCATTTAAGAGAAATATATGTGGGTTAGCTCTCTTTGCAGTTATAAACTGCAAAGAGTTACCTAACCCCCAAATTCAATCCACTGAGTTCTAGAGAAAGTCATATTTGTGATCATGCTCTCTGTTTTACATTACGGCTTAATGATAATCACTTTAATTGCTGTCCACTAGTTTCTTATTTAACTAGAATCCTGGAAAACACAGTCCACAGGTATTAAAAATAAACCTGAGGGGCACCTGGCTGGCTCAGGAGAATATGCAACTTTTGATCTAGGGGTTGTGAGTTCAAGCCCTGCGCTGGTAGTAAAGCCTACTAAAAAAATAAATAATAAATACATTGGAGCAGTTGCTTTTCTTTTTGCCTATAATGTGAGTCTGTTGATTTTTTTAAGTTAAGCAACATCTTGATGCTGTATTTTACATGAGTGTTCATGAGAAGCAGGTACTTGACCAATCAGATGTTTCCACCTGGGAGTTTGAAACTTGAAATTCTGAACCACTGTCTCAGGGTGATAAAGTCTCTAATGGTAGCCATTTTGGTGACACTTCAAGGAGCAACATGAAGAGTTGAATGGTATATTGCAGTAGCAATGTCCTAACCAAATGATATCTATTACAAGGCCTTAAGCATGGCCGCTGCTACCCGTCTCCACTGGGCTCTACCTAATTTCTGAACTTCCTAAGTTCTTTTTCAGTTTTTCTGAACAGCCCAATTATCTTTCAAGTGATTTTCTGCTTGGGTTACTAAGGATATGTTTTCTTAGCTTACAACCAAGAACCTAACTAATACACATGCTTAATCACAGTTTAACCCAATTTTATGTGTTAATACAAAACCAGAATGTATCCAAGATGTTTCCTTTAATAGCAACACATTATTTTCCAAATATTATTAATATGTTCTCTGACAGGTCCTCTATTATACCAGTAGAGCCATTGCTAAACTGTGGTGAAGTTTGTGTGCGTTTTTTTTTGTTTTGTTTTGTTTTACAGAATCTCATTGATTTTATTTATTTTAAAGTGTCCTTAGATGAAAATACCTCAATAGTTATTATGAACTAGTGATCAGCAACAAGATTTGAAAAACAAGTTAGCCTTTGGCAAGTCACACAAACTCAAAAACAATAATGAGAAACCTTTCTTTGTTTAGATATTCAGGAAATTAATTATTAAATTAGTAGAAATTTCTAGAAAACAGAACTAATCCTTTCCCTTCAAAAGCCAAAATATTATTATTTTTATTGTCATCATTACTTATTATTTATCTTTAAGTTTTATTGAAAAGTACACTGGGGGCACCTGAGTGGCTCAGTGAGTTAAAGCCCCTGCCTTCGGCTCAGGTCATGGTCCCAGGGTGCTGGGATCGAGTCCCGCATCGGGCTCTCCGCTCAGCAGGGAGCCTGCTTCCCTTCCTCTCTCTTTGCCTGCCTCTGCCTATTTGTGATCTCTGTCTGTCAAATAAATAAAATCTTAAAAAAAAAAAAAGAAAAAAGAAAAGTACACTGGTCATAAATGTTTAGGTCATTGAATTATCACAAAGTGATCACATCTTGTAAGCAGCATTAAAATAAATAAGCAACTATTACAACCACATGGTAACTTTTGAGCAATCCTTGGTTACTTCCATGTGTATGATTTTTACTTCTACGGTTGTTTACTCAATTTGTTTTCATTTCGTCTCAGCTTGACTATAATATAGGTAAGAAAAGTAACATTTTGCTCTTTCATTTTTTTTTCACTGTTAAATAGGACATGTTCAATAAATGATTAGTTAATGGATGAAATAATAAAGTGGTGAGTGGTTGGAGGTTGTGTGAATGTTATAAATTCCCTATTACTGTTCAAAGAATATTTGATCTGATTTTGACCTGAGTCCCTAATAACTGTTATTTCAGTATCTTTTCTATTGGAAAGCCTGTTTCTGTACTTATCATATAGCAACAGTTGTTATTTGTAGACAGATACATGTAGTGTATGAACCCGTTGTCTTGTGGTCAGTAGAAATGACCTTCTACCCCTCCAAGCCCTGCTAAAACTGTGCACAGTGCATGTATTAAATGCACCCCACCAAGTCAATATTTTATTCAGGTTTCACAAAGTAGCTGTTTTCTCCAAGGACTTTTTTCTCCTTAATTCTTAAATTTTAAAGTGAGAAGAGCAGGACATGAGTTAGAAAGCATGCTTCATCATTCAGGATTATATTACTCAAATGACTGTTATCTAATTACTCTCTTTGGTAATCAGAACATGTATCCTGGAACCATATTATGCAGTAATTAGTCTACACTCATGTTAGTAACAAGTGTGGCTAAAGATTTTTTCATACTTTGTTATTTGACTAATAAGGCCTTACCTTAGAGATTTGAATAGAATTTTTTCAATATTTCTGTAAAATTTTTTCTGCAATAAACGTATTGTGTGCATAGCAGACATTTCAGTATTTGGGGAGCTGCTTAGTATCTTAGTATCTTTCCATTTTTTGATAATTATCTATGAGTCTTGACTAGAAGTATCTACCATTGATTATATTAATTAATTCTCAAATTCATTTAAGGCCTATTGGGCTTACTTTAAGGATATATAAAGATGGATATCTAAATATCTACTATCTACATATCTATCTACCTACCTATATGCATTTTCTCCTTCTTCTCTTTATCATTCTATACAAGTTTGTTGAGGTTAACTTTATGTCTTTAAAATATATATTATTTATCATATTATTTCTGTAATTGGTCATGAAGAAGTGTCTGTGACTTCCTTCTCCCAATATTATTTCTTAAAATTCCTTTCCAACCTCAGGTGGTTTTGATGTTTTACCTGGTAAGGTACATCAAGCCATCATTTCTGAAGTATCTGAGTCCTTAGTGGTTTTGACTTTTTGTTGTTGTAGTCATTGCTGTCATTTTCCATTTACATTCACCAGTGATCATGGAAACATTAAAAGGCACCTCAGAGACTCCTTTATTGTGTGGCAGCAAACCGATCTCTCTTTAATAATTAGGATCAATCCAATCACTCCACCAGTGATATGCGAAAACTTAAAATGTGCAGTCTTCTTTTCAAAGTGAATGGAAATATTATTGTGTTTCTCAATGGAAATATCCTCTCCTTGGGAACTAATATCTCTAGTCCAGAACACTTCAAGGTTTTCAGGATAGGAAGCAAACATTCTGTGACTAGGTTACTAGGTAAAATAGTGAAAGGAGTTCCTTCCTACCTTTGATTCTTGGAGCCATGTATTCTGGCTGTGGGGGAGACACAACCATATAACATTTTGTCTAATTCAAAGTATATACTACATCCTATGAAACGACATCACTTTAAGCTGGTGTCTTAAAACTGCCACTATAAATGACTCCTAAGTAAACCATTTCATACTTTGTATTTGGTCAGCTCTGTCTGGGTGAGAGAGTAAGTAGTAAGACCAATTAATGCCACAAGACCTTTGTAGCTCATGTGAGAAATTAGTTTCTTCATCAGAATTGATGCTGTGTAAAATTTCATGACAGTGATTAAAGTACTCTGTGAGTCTGCAGATGGTGGTGCTAGAAGCATCATGGGCATTGAAGGCAAATCGATATACAGAACATATTTCTATTCCAGTAAAGTTAAATCTTTACCTGCTTTCTCATGGTGAGGGTGCAATGTAATCAACCTGTTTTCAAGTGGTGGATTCCCTGTGTGAGTGGTGACATACAGAAAACTCAATGTTGGCCAATGTAACTGGCAGATTGGGCACTCAGCATTAGCATTCTCAATGTTAACCTTGGTTAAAGGAGGACTGTATTATTAAAGTCCATATTTCATACCTACTGCCATGACCTCTTTGCTCCTGGGCCCATTGAGTAGGCATTGTGTTGGCTGGGGAAGACATTACTAACAACTGTAGAGTGAGTCATTTGTCCATCTTATTATTTTGGGTGTCCTCCAAAGTGTCTGCCTTTGGGTAGACATCCACAAGTCAAATAAAATATCTTCACAGCCTATGCCCATTCAGATAGTTCCATACACATAGCTCTTGACCCAAGAGCTCCTGTTCACCAATCTTCCATTTTTGTTCTTCCAAGTTTGTATTTATCCAGATGACTCATCAACAACCATTAACAACTATTATATCAACAGTGTAATCCATCCTTCTTCTTATCTCTATCCAAAGTAAAATAATACTGTTTGGAATTCTGTCTAGTGGGATGTTGTACTTCACTATAGTCTCCTAGAGCCATCATTATGGAGACCATAAATATGAAATGTTGACTTCCAGGTGACATGAGCATACTGTACAGAATCATGTACAACAGCATAAAGTTTCCCTTTTTCCTCTGAATCTATGAATCATAAGAACTCTCCATTAGGCCAGAAATGTGGATTGAGAGAGTGGATTGTAGTAGGAGTTGTTTTCAAGTAAATCTGAACCACTGACTCATATAACTCATTTGATCTTTGGAATCTACCTAAGTCCAGTCTCTTATATACTCTTTCCACTTGATAATGTATTGTATTTGTTCATGCCCAACATTTACTTTGATAGATCAGAAAACAACTAGCTGATGACTGAAAACTCAGACTTCTCAGTTACCTGATATCCCACAGTTAGCATTAAGGCTTTACCAAAGCCAAGTAACAAGTCAGAAGCTATTTCTCATAAGGAGAATAGTTATCCCCTAAAGGCATAGTTATGTCTCAAATCCTTAAGGATTGTGTTACAATTATCCTCCAAATTCTTGTCAGATTTTCCATACAGTATTCTTATTTGCCACAGGTAATGTGAGTATCATTGGATCTCCTGGATTATAAGGTCCGAGGGGAAAAGCCGATTACACTGAAACCTGACTTGTTTCAAAGCCTTCTTTTGTGCTGATAGAGCAAATTAGAAGGTAATTTGTATATAGGTTAAAGTAGAACACACAAATGTAGTATATGCTGTTTTCAAATTCCAAACATCATGCTTCTTTAGTGTATGTGTCTGTGGTAGGCTGTATGAAATAAACTGTTTCACCTTGAAGGATATATCTTGTGCTCCAGACCATTGGACTTCCAGAAACTTCATTGAGGTGACAAACTTCTGAAATTTTGTGGCATTATCTATGACTCTTTGGCTCAGATTTGTCTTATTAAGGCATCTAAAT
Organism: Lontra canadensis; assembly: GCF_010015895.1. Classification (NCBI taxonomy): domain Eukaryota; kingdom Metazoa; phylum Chordata; class Mammalia; order Carnivora; family Mustelidae; genus Lontra; species Lontra canadensis. The sequence continues at coordinate 4,665,588 of NW_022631036.1, forward strand.
TATCTACAACTTAGAGTTCATCTAGGCCAATCAGAATAATATTAATTTATAGAAACAATGCGATGTTTTGTGAAAAGCCAAGACGATTAAGATCTTTGCAGACTATGTTATTGGGAAAAAAAAAAAAACCACAAGAGAGTAGACATAACTCTGAAGTATGACCATGAGCATGTACTGTTAGTCCTGTCAAAATAAGAAACTATCTAGCAGTCCTTGCGATTTTTTTGTATGGAGAAAAATGGATTGACCAGGTCAACAACTGCAAACTAAGTCCTGAAGGCTGTGTCAATTACTGCCAGCCAAAGGAGGCTGTATTATTGGCTACAAACAGAGTCACCAAATTCATTCTCCAAGATCTATCCAACTTTTACACAGGCCAATTATATATTCAAGAACTAGAAAAATTGCTATGGGATCCATATTGTAACCATCTAGATGTTTGCTGTGAGTTAAACTTGGTCTAAGACTTCAGGTTTCCCCTAACTACCATGAACTTCTGGTTTGACTGGTGAGCCACAACAGTATTTAGAGTGGAGGAAAAATTTCCTGGAGAGTGCTGGCTTCAAAAAAGCAATGAAGTTTGCTGCTATGGGACAGAGAAAATTTCCCAGAAGTCATGGACTTATAATCCATGAGAGCTGGTGCTGTAATGAATTATCCCAGGATCCTGCATATGAGTTCAGTGGCTGCCATGTTGAACAGAGCACACCGGTAAAGGAAAAGAGGTCCCTTCCTCCTGTAGGGATCTTGAAATGGCCTTCCAGTGCCCTATATTGGCAAAATCTAACATCAAGTCAATGGCAAAGGAGAAAAGTCTAGAAGGTCCAGCTTCAGGATCACAAAGCAAGGCTAAGAAAGGTGAATATGAAGCTAAGAAGTGATAAGTAAATAAATGGCAGAAGATGACATTAATTGAAGTATGTGACTATATCTCTCATAATGGATTTTAGAAAGAAAGAATAGCTACATCCCAGTTAAGTAATAACCCAAAGACTCCTATTGCTATAATCATCAAGTACAGAAAGTAAGCTTCTATGTGGTTGTCATTTGACCTCTCTCCCCTGCCAAAACAGTATTCCACAAAATTTCAAGTTCTTTATGTATATCACACACAAATGAGATATCTTTTTCAATTCTTTAAACATTTAACTTTCAACCTGTATCTAAAGTGAGTCACTTGTAGATAGCCTACAGTTGGGAGGTCTTTAAAAGAAATCCATATTTCCTTTTAATTTGGAGAGTTTACTAGACATTAGCCTAATTACTGATAAACAAAGTCTTATTTCTGCCATTTTGCTATTTGTTTTCTATAAGCTTTATTTTTTTATTTTTTCAATTTCACTTTTACTGCTTTCTTTTGGCTAAATATCTTCTGGTGGGCTATTTTAATTTCCTTGTCATTCTTCTTACTATTTTTAATTATTTTTTTAGTAATTGAACTGAAGATTGCAATAAACATTAATAGCAAACAAAATTTTTAAAATTCACAAATATGTGGAAACATACTCCTAAAAACCAATGCTTCAAAAAAAATCAAAAGGAAAATTAGAAAATTCTTTTATATGAAAGAAAACAAAAGACAACAAACCAAAACATGAGGGATTATTTAAGGTGAGTACTCAGAGGGAAATTTAGAGAAGGGAATACGTGTATTGAAAAAGAAGTTCTCAAATTAATAACCTAATCTCCTACTTTGAAAAACTAGAAAAATGAAAGACTAAACTTAAAACACGCAGAAGGGTAGGAAAGAATAAAGATTAATGAAATTATAACAAACTTTCTCAAACTCTTCTAAAAAATAAGAGAACACTTTCTAATTCATTCTATCAAGCCTCATTACCCTAAAACCAAAGGCAGATGAAGACAACACAAGGGATAAAACTACAGACCAGGGGCTGGGGAGTCAAGATGGTGGAGAAGTAGCAGGCTGAGACTACATTAGGTAGCAGGAGATCAGCTAGATAGCTTATCTAAAGACTTCAAACACCTACAAATCCAATGGGAGATCGAAGAGAAGAAGAATAGCAATTCTAGAAACAGAAAATCAACCACTTTCTGAAAGGTAGGACTGGTGGAGAAGTGAATCCAAAGCGACGGGAAGATAGACCGCGGGGGGAGGGGCCGGCTCCCAGCAAGCGGTGGAGCAATGGAACACTAAATCAGGACTTTTAAAAGTCTGTCCTGCTGAGGGACATCGCTCCAGAGGCTAAACCAGGATGAAGTCCATGTGGGGTCAGTGTGGCCTTAGGTCCTGCAGGGTCACAGAAATATCGAGGGTGTCTGAGTGTCACAGAGCTTCCAGGTATTAGAACGGGGAAGCCGGCTACAGAGATAGAGCTGAGGAGTGAGCTCTCAGCTCGGGGTTACCTTGAACCGGTCGCAGGCTCGGTGAGCTCGGAGCAGGGCCCGAGGCCAGGGAGATGGGAGTAATTGGGCGCTATTCTCTGAGGCACACTGAGGAGTGGGGCCCCGAGCTCTCGGCTCCTCTGGGCCGGAGACTGGGAGGCCGCCATTTTCATTCCCGTCCTCTGGAACTCTACAGAAAGCGCTCAGGGAAAAAAAGCTCCTGAAAGCAAACCTGAGCTGATTACTCAGCCCGGCCCCTGGTAAGGGCAGTGCAATTCCACCTGGGGCAAAGACACTTGAGAGTCACTACAACAGGCCCCTTCCCCAGAAGATCAACAAGAAATCCAGCCAGGACCAAGTTCACCTACCAAGGAGTGCAGGTTCAATACCAAGGAGAGCAGCGGAATTCCAGAGGAGGAGAAAGCAAAGCACAGAACTCATGGCTTTCTCCCCATGATTCTTTAGCCTTGCAGTTAATTTAATTTTTTTTTCAATATCTTTTCTTCTTCTGCTAAATTTTGTTAACTTTTGCCCTTTTCTTTTTTAACGTTTTTTAACTAGTTTATCTAATATATATATATATATTTTTCTTTTTTATATTTTTTCTTTATTCGTTTTATTTTTTTAATTGTTTCTTTTTTTTTTTTCTGAACCTCTTTTTATCCCCTTTCTCCCGCCCACAATTTGGGATCTCTTCTGATTTGGTTAAAGCATATTTTCCTGGGGTCTTTGCCACCCTTTTAGTATTTTACTTGCTCCTTCATATACTCTTATCTGGACAAAATAACAAGGCGGAAAAATTCACCACCAAAAAAAGAATAAGAGGCAGTATAGAAGGCTAGGGACTTAATCAATACAGACATTGGTAATATGTCAGATCTAGAGTTCAGAATGACATTTCTCAAGGTTCTAGCTGGGCTCGAAAAAGGCATGCAAGATATTAGAGAAATCCTCTGGGGAGATATAAAAGCCCTCTCTGGAGAAATAAAAGAACTGAAATCTAACCAAGTTGAAATCAAAAAAGCTATTAATGAGGTGCAATCAACAATGGAGTCTCTCACTGCTAGGATAAATGAGGCAGAAGAAAGAATTAGTGATATAGAAGACCAAATGACAGAGAATAAAGAAGCTGAACAAAAGAGGGACAAACAGCTACTGGACCATGAGGGGAGAATTCGAGAGATAAGTGACACCATAAGATAAAACAACATTAGAATAATTGGGATTCCAGAAGAAAAAGAGAGAGGGGAGCAGAAGGTATATTGGAGAGAATTATTGGAGATAATTTCCCTAATATGGCAAAGGGAACAAGCATCAAAATCCAGGAGGTGCAGAGAACCCCCCTCAAAATCAATAAGAATAGGTCCAACCCCGTCACCTAATAATAAAACTTACAAGTCTTAGTGACAAAGAGAAAATCCTGAAAGCAGCCCGGGAAAAGAAGTCTATAACATACAATGGTAAAAATATTAAATTGGCAGCAGACTTATCCACAGAGACCTGGCAGGCCAGAAAGAGCTGGCATGATATATTCAGAGCACTAAATGAGAAAATCATGCAGCCAAGAATACTATATCCAGCTAGGCTATCACTGAAAATAGAAGGAGAGATAAAAAGCTTCCAGGACAAACAAAAACTGAAAGAATTTGCAATCACCAAACCAGCTCTACAGGAAATATTGAAAGGGGTCCTCTAAGCAAAGAGAGAGCCTAAAAGTAGTAGATCAGAAAGGAACAGAGACATTATACAGTAACAGTCACCTTACAGGCAATACAATGGCACTATATTCATTACTCTCAAAAGTCACCCTGAATGTTAATGGGCTAAATGCCCCAATCAAAAGACACAAGGTATCAGAATGGATAAAAAAACAAAACCATCTATATGTTGCCTACAAGAAACTCATTTTAAACCCGAAGACACCTCCAGATTTAAAGTGAGGGGGTGGAAAACAATTTACCATGCTAATGGACATCAGAAGAAAGCAGGAGTGGCAATCCTTTTATCAGATCAATTAGATTTTAAGCCAAAGACTATAATTCATGATGAGGAAGGACACTATATCATACTCAAAGGATCTGTCCAACAAGAAGATCTAACAATTTTAAATATCTATGCCCCTAACGTGGGAGCAGCCAACTATATAAACCAATTAATAACAAAATCAAAGAAACACATCAACAATAATACAATAATAGTAGGGGACTTTAACACTACCCTCACTGAAATGGACAGATCATCCAAGCAAAAGATCAACAAGGAAATAAAGGCCTTAAATGACACACTGGACCAGATGGACATCACAGATAAATTCAGAACATTTCATCCCAAAGCAACAGAAAACCCATTCTTCTCTAGTGCACATGGAACATTCTCCAGAATAGATCACATCCTGGGTCCTATATCAGGTCTCAACTGGTATCAAAAGATTGGGATCATTCCCTGCATGTTTTCAGACCACAATGCTCTGAAGCTAGAACTCAATCACAAGAGGAAATTTGGAAAGAACCCAAATACATGGAGACTAAACAGCATCCTTCTAAAGAATGAATGGGTCAACCAGGAAATTAAAGAAGAATTGAAAAAAGTCATGGAAACAAATGATAATGAAAACACAATGGTTCAAAATCTCTGGGACACAGCAAAGGCAGTCCTGAGAGGAAAATATATAGTGGTACAAACCTTTCTGAAGAAACAAGAAAGGTCTCAAGTACACAACCTAACCCTACACCTAGAGGAGCTGGAAAAAGAACAAAAAAAAAAAAAAACAACCCTAAACCCAGCAGGAGAAGAGAAATCATAAAGATCAGAGCAGAAATCAATGAAATAGAAACCAAAAAAACAACAGAGCAAATCAATGAAACTAGGAGCTGGTTCTTTGAAAAAAATTAATAAGATTGATAAACCCCTGGCCAGACTTACCAAAAAGAAAAGAGAAAGAACCCAAATAAATAAAATCATGAATGAAAGAGGAGAGATCACAACTAACACCAAGGAAATACAGACAATTATAAGAACATACTATGAGCAACTCTATGCCAACAAATTTGACAATCTGGAAGAAATGGATGCATTCCTAGAGACATATAAACTACCACAACTGAACCAGGAAGAAATAGAAAGCCTGAACAGACCCATAACCAGTAAGGAGATAGAAACAGTCATCAAAAATCTCCAAACAAACAAAAGCCCAGGGCCAGATGTCTTCCCAGAGGAATTCTACCAAACATTTAAAAGAATAACTAATTCCTATTCTCCTGAAACTGTTCCAAAAAATAGAAATGGGAGGAAAACTTCCAAACTCATTTTATGAGGCCAGCATCACCTTGATCCCAAAACCAGACAAGGATCCCATCAAAAAAGAGAACGACAGACCAATATCCTTGATGAACACAGATGCAAAAATTCTCACCGAAATACTAGCCAATAGGATTCATCAGTACCTTAAAAGGATTATTCACCACGACCAAGTGGGATTTATTCCAGGGCTGCAAGGTTGGTTCAACATCCATAAATCAATCCATGTGATACAACACATTAATAAAAGAAAGAACAAGAACCATATGATACTCTCCATAGATGCTGAAAAAGCATTTGACAAAGTACAGCATCCCTTCCTGATCAAAACTCTTCAAAGTGTAGGGATAGAGGGCACATACCTCAATATTATCAAAGCCATCTATGAAAAATCCACCGCAAATATCATTCTCAATGGAGAAAAACTGAAAGCTTTTCCGCTAAGGTCAGGAACACGGCAGGGATGTCCATTATCACCACTGCTATTCAACATAGTACTAGAAGTTCTAGCCTCAGCAATCAGACAACAAAAGGAAATTAAAGGCATCCAAATCGGCAAAGAAGAAGTCAAACTATCACTCTTCGCAGATGATATGATACTATATTTGGAAAACCCAAAAGACTCCATGCCAAAACTGCTAGAACTTGTACAGGAATTCAGTAAAGTGTCAGGATATAAAATCAATCACAGAAATCAGTTGCATTTCTCTACACCAACAACAAGACAGAAGAATGAGAAATTAAGGAGTCTATCCCATTTGCAATTGCACCCAAAACTCTAAGATACCTAGGAATAAACCTAACCAAAGAGGCTAATAATCTATACTCAGAAAACTATAAAGTACTCATGAAAGAAATTGAGGAAGACACAAAGAAATGGAAAAATGTTCCATGCTCCTGGATTGGAAGAATAAATATTGTGAAAATGTCTATGCTACCTAAAGCAATTTACACATTTAATGCAATTCCTATCAAAATACCATCCATTTTTTTTTTCAAAGAAATGGAAGAAATAATCCTAAAATTTATATGGAACCAGAAAAGACCTTGAATAGCCAAAGAAATATTGAAAAAGAAAGCCAAAGTCGGTGGCATCACAATTTTGGACTTCAAGCTCTATTACAAAGCTCTCATCATCAAGACAGCATGGTACTGGCACAAAAACAGACACATAGATCAATGGAACAGAATAGAGATCCCAGAAATAGACCCTCAACTCTATGGTCAACTAATCTTCGACAAAGCTGGAAAGAATGTCCAATGGAAAAAAGACAGCCTCTTCAATAAATGGTGTTGGGAGAATTGGACAGCCACATGCAGAAGAATGAAACTGGACCATTTCCTCACACCACACATGAAAATAGACTCAAAATGGATGAAGGACCTCAATGTGAGAAAGGAATCCATCAAAATCCTTGAGGAGAACACAGGCAGCAACCTCTTCGACCTCAGCCGCAGCAACATCTTCCTAGGAACATCACCAAAGGCAAGGGAAGCAAGGGCAAAAATGATCTATTGGGATTTCATCAAGATCAAAAGCTTTTGCACAGCAAAGGAAACAGTTAACAAGACCAAAAGACAACTGACAGAATGGGAGAAGATATTTGCAAACGACATATCAGTTAAAGGGCTAGTGTCCAAAATCTATAAAGAACTTATCAAACTCAACACCCAAAGAACCAATAATCCAATCAAGGAATGGGCAGAAGACATGAACAGACATTTCTGCAAAGAAGACATCCAGATGGCCAACAGACACATGAAAAAGTTCTCCACATCACTCGGCATCAGGGAAATACAAATCAAAACCACAATGAGATACCACCTCACTCCAGTCAGAATGGCTAAAATTAATAAGTCAGGAAATGCCATATGCTGGTGAGGATGCAGAGAAAGGGGAACCCTCCTACACTGTTGGTGGGAATGCAAGCTGGTGCAGCCACTCTGGAAAACAGCATGGAGGTTCCTCAAAATGTTGAAAATAGAACTAACCTATGACCCAGCAATTGCACTGCTGGGTATTTACCCTAAAGATACAAACGTAGTGATCCGAAGGGGCACGTGCACCCGAATGTTTATAGCAGCAATGTCTACAATAGCCAAACTATGGAAAGAACCTAGATGTCCATCAACAGACGAATGGATAAAGAAGATGTGGTATATATACACAATGGAATACTATGCAGCCATCAAAAGAAATGAAATCTTGCCATTTGCGATGACATGGGTGGAACTAGAGGGTATCATGCTTAGGGAAATAAGTCAATCAGAGAAAGACAACTGTCATATGATCTCCCTGATATGAGGAAGTGGAGATGCAACATGGGGGGTTAAGGGGGTAGGAGAAGAGTAAATGAAACAAGATGGGATTGGGAGGGAGACAAACCATAAGTGACTCTTAATCTCACAATACAAACGTAGGGTTGCTGGGGGGAGGGGGGTTGGGAGAGGGTGGGTGGGGTTATGGACATTGGGTAGGGTATGTGCTATGGTGAGTGCTGTGAAGTGTGTAAACCTGGCGATTCACAGACCTATAACCCTGGGGATAAAAATATATTATATGTTTATAAAAAATAAAAAATTTAAAAAAGAAAAATATAGGAACCTAAAAAAAAAAAACTACAGACCAATACCCATTATGATGATAATCCAAAAATAATCAATAAAATACCAGAAAACTAAATATAAGAATATATTAAAAGGAGTATACAATATGACCAAGCTGGATTTATCCCAGGAATGTAAGAGTCATTCACTTATATGAAAATCAATCAGTGTAAAAACCCATATTAACAGCACAAAGGGCAAATCCACATCAACATTTCAATAGATGCAAAAAAAGTGTTTTAAAAAATCCAATATCCTATCAAACTAGGGACTGTAGGATGTTGCTTAAATGAACAAAAGGGATTCAAGAACATATTACTAACATCACACTTCACAGTGAAAAATTGAAAGCTTTCCTCCTAAGATGAGGACAAGACACGGATGTCTGCTATTGTCACTTCCAGTAACATTGTACTAAAAGTTCTAGCTAGAGAAATTAGGCAAATAAATGAAATAAAAGACATCTAGATGAAAAAGGAAAGAAAAACCATCCTGACTTGCACTAACCATGATCTTATGCATTGAAAACCCTTAAGAATTCAGACACACACACACACGCATACATACACACAAAAATTAGAGCTAACAAATGAGTTCAGCCAACTGCCAAGACACAGGATCAAAATACAAAAGTCAGTTGTATATCTACACAATTTCACTGAAAATTTCACATTTTCGCAATCTGAAAATCAAATCAAGAAAACAGTTCCATTTATAATAGCATCAGAAGAATAAAATGCTTGAGAAAATAATTGACCGAGAAAATATAAGACTTACACACCAAAAACTACAAAAAATAATATGGGAAGAAATTAAAGAAAAAAGTTCAAGTGGAAAGATATCCCACATTCCTGGATTGAAAGCTAATACTGTAAGTTGACATTATTCCCCCAAATTGATATCCAGATTCAATACAACACCTACCAAAATCCCAATTGATTTTTTTTGAAGAAGTGAACACACTGATCCTAGAATGCATGTAAAATTTAAAGGGACACTAGGCAGCTAAAGCACACTTGAAAAGAAGAACAAAGATTCACACTTTTAATTTCAAAATTTACAAAAAGCTACAATAATAAAAAGATGGAGATTCTGGTACAATGATAGATATATAAAGGTACCAGAATAGAATTGAGAGCATAGACATAAACCTATACTTATTTGGTTAATTGATTTTCAAGAAGGATGCTAAGACCACTCAATCTAGAAATAATACTCTTCAGCATATGATGAAGAAACAACTGGATATCTATGTGCAAAAGAATTAATATGGATCCTTATCTAACATCACATACAAAAAATTAACTCAATATAAAGAATTAAATGTAAGATGTCAAACTAAAAAAAACCTAGAAGGAAACAAAAGTGAAATTCTCATGACCTTGGATTAGTCAACAGTTTCTTAAATATGAGACCAAAAGCACAAGTGTCAGGGGAAGAAAAAAAAGATAAAGGAGACTTCATTAAAATTAAAACTTTGTGTATGGAAAGACTATCAAGAAAGTGAAAAAACAACCCAGAGAGTGAGAGAAAATATTTGCGAATCACATGTGATTATGATACAGAATAAAGAATTCTCACAACTCTACGAAAGTTGAACAACCCAGTGAAAATGTGGGCAAAAGGGGCGTCTGGGTGGCTCAGTAGCTTAAGCCTCTGCCTTTGGCTCACGTTATGATATCAGGGTTCTGGGATCAAGGCCCACATCAGGCTCTCTGCTCAGCAGGGAGCCTGCTTCCTCCTCTCTCTGCCTACTTGTGATCTGTCAAATAAATAAAATCTTAAAAAAAAAAAAAGAAAAGGTGGGCAAAGGTTCTGAACAGACACTTCTCCGATATATACCAATGGTCAATAAGCCCATGAAAATATGCTCAACATCATTAGACATCAGGAGAATTCAAATCAAAATCATAATAGTATGCCAATTTATAGCCGGTAGGATAGCTATATTTTTTTTAAAGGAAAATAACAAATATTGATCAGGATATGGAGAAATTGGACCCTCAAAATTGGTGATTGGAATGTAAAATGTTTTAGGTTCTGTGGAGAACTTTTGGAAGAATTTTGGTAGCTCTTCAATGAGTTAAACATAGTTACCATAGGATACAGCAATTCCACTCCTAATAGAACTAGAAACACACATCTACAGAAACATGTACATGGATGTCCATAAAGCATCTTTCATAATAGTCCCAAAGTGGAAACTACCAAAACATGCATCAACTGATAAATTTATATTACAAATACAGTATAGCTATACAAAGGAATACTATTCAGTCATTAAAAAGAAATAAAGTAATGCAGGCATGGGTGGCCCAGTCGGTTAAGCACTAACTCTTGATTTCAGCTCAGGTCATCATCTCAGGGTCCTGGAATCAAGCCTGCTTTGGGCTCCTCACTCAGTGGGGAGTCTGCTTGTCTCCCTCTCCCCCTTCCCACTCTCTCTGTATCTATCTTTCAAATAAATAAATACATCATAAAAAATAAATTAAGTATTGTTGCATGCTACAACATGGATAAACCTTAAAAACATGATGCTATCTTAAAGTGAGACACAAAAGGCCACATATTGTAAGATACATTTTATATGATGTGTCCAGAAGAGACAAATCTGTACAGACAAAAAGTATTAGTGATTTCCAGAGACTGGGGAAAAGAAGAAATAGGGAATAACTGCTCAATGTGTGTGAGATTTCTTTTTGGAGTGATGAAAGCATTATAGAATTAGGTACTGTTGATGGTTGCAGAACATTGTGAACATACTAAAAACCAGTGAATAGTATACTTTACTATTATAAATGCTATGTGAATTTTATCTCAAGAAAAAAGTGAAACAAATTGAAGACAGTTTTTGCTATATATACAAATATATCAACATAATCATGATAGTGTTATTTCTTCTTTACATATCCTTATATAATTTTAAATAGACTTTTTAAAAGCAGTTTTACATTATAGAAAAAAAGAAGATACTACAAAGGGTTCTGGTTTACCCCACACCTGGTTTCTCCTATTATTAACATCCTGCACTATTATAACACATTTGTTACAATTAATAAATGATACTGATGCATTATTATTAAGTCCATAATTTATTCAGATTTCCTTAGTTTTTGCCTAATGTATCTTTTCTATTCCATGATCCTATTCAGGATACCATGCTACATTTAGTTGTCACGCTTCTTTAGGCATCTCTTGCCTGTAACATTTTCAGTCTTTCCTTATTTTTGATGACCTTGACAGTTTTGAGAAGTACGATTCAGTTATTTTGCAGGATGCCCTCTGTTAGAATTTGCTGTTTTTCTCTTGATTAGACTGGCAGTAGTTCTGCTGCTATAAAAATTTTAAGAACTTTCTGTCTCCTGTATTATGTCAGAGGAATTAACTCCATTAGCTAAGAGGCGAATCAAGAGATATTTTTCAGCTTTATTGAGGTATAACTGACAAAACTGTACAATTTTTAAAGTGTACAATGTGAAGATTTGATTTATGTATAAACTGTGTAAGGATTCCTCCCAGAGATCTTACCTAAATAATCCCTTCTCAATTTTTGCTTCTCCCGATATAGCTGAGGGACATTACCCTCAAGTTTCCAAGAGGCCACAGTGTAATGGAGGGGGATCTTTGAGTTATTACCCCTTATCTCTCAGAGTCACATCGTGTGACTAAATATTCTGATCTTTTGATCTCTCTGATGTTTCAAGGGAGGACTTTAGGGTCACATCATCAGTATTTTCTGCAGAGTATTTCCTGATAGTGAATTTCTTAATTTTGACTTCCTTTGTTATTTGGGAGGACCAGTAGCTTTCCAAATTGTCACTTCTCAGTTTTGTTTAACAATATTCTCAACTTATGTCTTTTCTCTCAAATTTCACTATAAGCAGTTAGAATAAACTAGGCTATATTTTCAACATTTAGCATGAAAATCTCCTCAGCTAAATATCATATAATACTTTATACAATCTACCCCTGTTAATGGATATTTAGGTTTTATTCTATTCTTCTACTATGACAAACATTACTGCAATAGAGTTTCTAGTACATATGTCTTTTTATATATCTTGTCAGTCGGTATTTCAGATGGATTTCTAAAAGAAGAATTTCTTGATAAAGGAAAACAGAATATGTAATTTTGCCAAATTACTTAATTTCCTTCCATGTTTTTAAGTGATTTTGTACCACATGCTAGTATCTGTTCCCCAAGTCTTGCTAACATAACATTTTCAAACTTCAATGTTTGGCATTATGATACATAAGAAAAGATATTTTTGTGCAGTTTTATCTTGCATTTTGTGTTATTGTAAGCATGAACATTTTTTCTACTATCAAGATCTCTTCATTTTTTCAATTTTGAAGAATATTTTACCCAAAAGTTAAATATACTAAAATATAGTTTAACTTCTTTGAATACTTTGAAGATTTTATTTCATTATGATATGGTTTCAATTTTGTTTTTCTGTTTCAGGGATCTGGCTTCAATCCTACTGTGACTCTTTTGTCAGTAATTTTTCTTTTTTCCCGGATGCTTTTATCATTTCTGTTTGTCTTTTTGTTGTTTTTAGCACATTTACCTTATTCTGTGTAGGTATACATTATTTACTTCTTTTTAACCTGAGACTTTATACAATTATTGTTTTTTAAAGATTATCAGCTATTCTATTTACTATTTCTCTTTTTTCCCCCCTTGTATCTAGTTATTTTGGCATAGATGTTTTTTCTTCTTACTCACTTGTTTCATATGCTTTCTTCTCTGTTCTCCATCTTTTTTACATTTTTATGCTTCATTCTACAATTTTTTTTCTGAACTTTCATCCAGTTCAATATTCTCTCTTCATCTATGTCAAATATAAACCCATTATAAACTCATTTCTGAGTTCTTAGTATCAGTTTCTGATTTTTTTTTAGTTGGCTTAGTATAATAGTTTCTCATTTTATTTCTTTGGATGTATTAAGTGTAATTTTTTTTTTTTCTAGTCAGTTGTTGAAACTGTACTATCCAGATTCCCTGTAAATACTATAATTCCCTGTAAATACTATAGGTATTTCTGTTTTCTGTTGTTTCTCTTAGACTTAGATCATTGTAAAGGTGTGCTAGGGTGTGCTAGGGCTATCACAAGAAAGCATCGCAGACTGGATGGCTTACAGAACAGAAAATATTATCTCATAGTCATGCAGGCTAGACATCCAAGATCAAGGTCGGCAGGTTTAGTTCTTTCTGAAGTCTCTCTTCTTGGCGGGTAGATGACCATCTTCCTCTGGCATCTTCACATGGTCTTTCCTTTGTATGTGTTTATGTCCTAAACTCCCTTTCACATAAGGACATAAATTATATTACATTAGGGCCCATACATAACATAAATTTTACCTTAATTACCTCTTTACGGACCAGACTGTCTCTATTAACAGTTATATTCTGATGTTTTAGGGGTTAGGACTTCAACATATGAATTCACAGGGAAACAATTCCACCTCTAATTATCACTTTGTCTTATTTCTTTGTATCTTTGTAGGACTTACTGAGACTTAAGATGACAATGCCTTTCTCCAGAGGATTTATAGTTGTCTCTGGCATGTGGCCTGTGCATTAAAAATTCTAGATCACCTTAATCCAGTATGTGCTGGAGTTGGTTCAAAGCTGTGATTCAGTGAGGGCTGGTCTATTTTAATTTCATCTTTACTCCTAACCTACAGTCTTTGGGTTCCAATTCAAACTTGGTTTTTTTTTGTTGTTGTTGTTTTGTTTTGTTTTGTTTTTAGAGGTCATTTCCAAGTTTGAAATCATGTTTGAAATTTCAATTTCTTTATTTTGTTTTTTTATTTTATTATTTTTTTCAGTGTTCCAAGATTCATTGTTTATGCACCACACACAGTGCTCCACGTAATATGTGCCCTCCTTAATACCCTCCACAAGGCTCACTCAACACCCTGCCCCTCTCCCCTCCAAAACCCACAGTTTGTTTCTCAGTGTTCATAGTCTCTTATGGTTTGTCTCAGACCTGGTATCTTATCAGACTTTATTTTTGGTGACCAAAATTCTGCCCCTCTTAGTCCTTGAATTTGTTGAAAATTTTGCTTAGCTTTTCAGTTTCTCAACCACTTCTTCGGGAATATGTTTATTATTCTTTAGCAGAAGTAGACACAAATGCTGGATTATACTGTGTTTCCATCTTTTCTTAGCTCTTAGCCTTGCACTTCTCACTGTACTGTTAGTTCTCTGTTGTGTACATAGACAGACAAATAGATACATATAAAGGCACAGATATGTAGAAAGTCATATTTCAACTTCCTAATTATGCTGTCAGTGGAAGAAATGATTGAGATTACCTACAATGCCATCCCTAGGAACAAATTTCCACCCTTATCACTTAATAGGCTCAAACTGGACACATAAAAATGACAAGAAAGGAAATATACATTTAAAAATTAGTTTTATTTTTTCATTTATATATAATTCCAGTGTTAAAATAATTATTTGAGAGCTAGAAGATTAATGCTAGACAGTTTAACCATATTGCTTTTTTTTTTTTTAAACTACATCCCTAGAAATGTACACTCTTAAATATTTTCTTCATTGGTTGATTTAGATGGATAGATTGGATAGCTCTGAGTAAATGAATTTGGCAGAGAAATGTGTATAGTTTAGATATTCGATAAACTAAAAAAAATGGCAAATATATGTTATCTGCAGAATAAACAAGGTAAATGAGAGAATTTTCAAATCTGTATGCTGGAAGTCTGTTTCTGAGAATGAGGTCTTTAGATTGAAAATTAAGGTCAAAATAATAGTTACTATAAATTATCTTCAATAATTAAGAATCTGTGTATAATTTATTTTGCACTTATTAATTTTTAACAATGGGTAAGAAATCAATATTTTGTGTTTACTTGAATGTTTTAGTAACTAAAAATGATAATGGTATTATTCGAATAGCCAGGAGATATATTTGTTCCATACAATTAAAGGAAGAAAAACATGAAAATTTTATTATGGGCCTAGAGTTTCTCAAAGGGTAATGATTAGTCAGATATGCTTTATCAATTTCCTATTTACAATTTAATTTTTCTTTTAAAAATTTACTAATTCAAGATGTAAAAGGAACATAAAATCCAGACAGTATTCTGAAATGCCAATAAGTAGCTTCATAAAGTTTAATGTCAGTTCTTCATATCTGTATTAATGAGGCCACATTTTATCTGAAAAGATCATGCATTGAGTCAGATGCTGCAATACCTGTCTCCTTTGACTTTTCTCCATAAGGAAGTATCTGGTGAATAAGAAAATACTTTGTACTGCAGAGAATGACTGCTCCAGAAATACACTGCATTATGTCACTGTTAAAATTAATTACTTTGAGCACTTTATAAATTCAAAACTAGTTTTTTAATTAACAGATGTATCCTAATAAAAAGGAAATTATCATTCTGAAATGCCTCTAGTCTTCCTAAAATAAAACTGTCAACATAGATTATGACTTAAATCCAAATAAAACAATTACTTGCAAACCTACATTAAAGTTAGAATGTAATACTTCAATATTAGAAATTATTAATGGGATTACAGGGTTTCTTAGCAAAATAATCCAGTTCCATGTGGGAAGAGGTAGAGACTCTTAAAAAACCAGTGTATTTCTTAGATGATCTTTGAATATAAGATACTACTTCCCCACTTAGTTCAAACTCATATAGTGAAAATAATATTTTTTAATCACTTATATATCTCTCTTCAATTCATTAAATCCAGGTTTTAGTCCATTTCTAATTGAGGAAAGCATTCTCCAACAAAATGTTTGGAAAAATTGTATTATGTTTCCATGTAAAATATGGTGGAAATATATCGGGGAGCAGGTTCATCTTTAGATTAGACTTAATAATATACAACAAAACAGGGGCAGTATGAGTAAAATGAGAGGATGTGTGCTATTTGCTTAAAAGACTCATATAAGGTAGATTAGTGTTTATTTTTGTTAGTCTGAGTAGTAACTGAAAGTGAGTGTGTATGTTGTGGGAGAATCGGGGAGTGCTAATTCTATTTGTTTTATCTGGATGCTGTTTCCACAAATGTGTTCAGTTTGAGAAAACTCATTTTGCTACATGTTTACAATAACGTGCAGTTTTCTGTATGTATACTGAAATTCCATGAACATTTTAAAGAAACAAGTAAGATATATAAATCAAGCATGGCAAATACTGGTATTTATTGAAATTGGGCCACAGTTGCAGCATTATTTGCAATAGCCAAAAATGTCAGAACCTAGATGTTTATCAACAGATGAATAGATAAAATATTATCTATACAATGAAATATTATTCAGTCTTAACAAAAAGGAGATGCTCCCTCTTACAACAACATGGATGAATCTGGAGGACACCATGCAAAGTGAAATAAGCCAGACACCAAAAGAAAAAAAAAACAAACTGCATGATTTCACTTATATGTGTAATCTAAAAAAGTCGAATCTGTGAAAGCAGAGAATAGAAGAACAGTGTTTAGTAGGGGCTGAAGGTGGGGAGGAGAAATCGGGTGATGTTTGTTAAAGGGTATAAAGTTTCAGTTATTATGTAAAATGAGTAAGTCTAGAGAGCCAATGTATAGCATGATGACTACAGTTAATAAAACTGTATTGAATACTTCAAGTTTGCTAATAGAGTAGTTTTAGGTGCTCTCATCACCAAAAATAATGATAACTGTGAGGAGATGATATGTTGTTAGTTTGAATGTAGTTATCATTTAATTATGTATATGTATAAGGAATCATCATTTTGTACATCTTAAGTATATATAATTATTATTAAAAATAAGATAAAGACTAAAAAAGGAATTGGGTGACAGAAAATGTATTTATGTTCTACATTTAGAATTCTAAGCATTGTAGAATTTTTGAAATAAAAACATATTTTATTTTAATTAATTAATTAATTTAAACTTTAAGTAGGCTTCACACCCAGCATGGAGCCCAAAGCAGGGCTGGAACTTCTGACCCTGAGATCAAGCCCTGAGCTGAGATCAAGACCTCAGCTGAAATCAAGAGTTGGAGGCTTAACTAATTGAGCCCCCCAGGTGCCCCCAAATAAAAATTTTTAAATGACACCAGGCAGATAGCTGATTCAGAAACTGTTGTTGTCTTCCTTGCATGAAGATTTTACGTGGAAAATAAACACTATTATATTTGTGTAAGACAATGGCTTGGGGGAAAAAAAAGAGAACACTTAAACAAAAAACACACAATGGTCTGGAACAAACATTTCACGAAACACCATATACCTTGACTGATGCCTCTCCCTAGTACTTGTTTGCGATCACATATACGTCTGGGATTTTCCTCCTTTTTTAGGTGGGCTTCCCTTAAAAGCAGTACCAGGAAGCACAGGAAAGTGGGGTCAGAAGGGGAAGAAAGTCAATAAAAGATGCATTCATGAATGGGCACTGCTGTGGACAACTGGGGCTCAGAGTCCCTGACTATAACTTGAGAGAATTTTCCTACCAAGGAGTGAAGAAATTGAGGTTATTTATCTACCAACAAATGTCCTTTATTATTTTGTTTTTGTGGGCATTAGCTCCTTTGCATTTCTGACCTGCTCCTTGGCAGAACTAATGTGTTTCTTCAGCAACAGAGAGGCTTCAGACCCAGGTGTTGAGGTAGGAAGCCATTCATTCATTCAATGACTTCTTCATTAAAACTGCAGGTGACCTGCATGATGGACCAAGAGACCAAGGCCAGACCCTTATACAGATAAAACACTGTCTTATGTATAGGTTTAATAAAAAAAAAAAAAAAATTGGAATGAATTAATATTACTACCCATCTAATAACTTTTAATTCAGGCTTTGTGGTTTTGATTCCTTTCCTTTAATACAAAGTTGATAAAAAATAAAATAGAAATTTAGAACATATGGAGTATGGGGATTTTGTATGCTTTCATGGTTCGGAGTATTTTCTCCAAGATTTTGAAATAACAATTCTCCCACTTTCAGAGCTGATGACATGCGCTGAATCCACCTCCATTTCAACTCTGTTGTTCTAGAGTGAGATCTGTATTCTAAAAGATTTCACTTAGGATTCCATCACTCTCTTTATAGGTCTCTTGTAATAAGGACAGTTTAATTAACAGAATTCAAAATAACCTAGGGAATATAGACCATGGAAATCCATTATGATTACCAAGTAACATTATTTTTTTAAGAGATTTTATTTATTTACTTGACAGACAGAGATCACAAGTAGGCAGAGGTGTGGGGGCAGGGAAGCAGGCTTCCTGCTGAGCAGAGAGCCTGATGCAGGGTTTGATCCCAGCCACCACCCACCCCTAAGATCATGACCTGAGCCAAAGGCAGAGGCTTAACCCACTGAGCCACTCAGGCGCCCCAGCAAATAACATTATGAAGAGGGATACAACTCATTCTAGGCGTGCCTATGTATTAGAAGTACAGAAAATAACTTAAAGTGAAATAAGTTTAGAAAATTCAATGTGATAATTCCCATTTAAATAACATGTGGCTAATAGGCACTAATGCAGTCTCATTCCTATGGGAAAACATTCAGGAAAAGACAAAAATTAATAAGTAAGTAAAACAGACACTTAACCTTAGGCTAGAATCTGGGAGAAACTGGCATATTTTAAATATAAATAGTAGTTGAGGGGGAAAAAAGAAAAAAGGAAGAAACCTACTGTGAATTTAATTCTTCACTAAAGTCAAGAGCCTTACTGAAAGAAAAAAAAGAACTAAGAAAGACCTTTATCTGTTTCCCAACTAAATGGCACATTTCAGGAGCTATTTGCAGAGGAAGCACCACAATACATGCATTCTGGAAAGTACAGCTCACTATAAGTGAGCACTGAAGAGGGGACAGACATACCCCCCCCCCCCGCCCCACATACACACAAGAAAGAAAGAAATTCTGTTGCTGCATGCTGGGACTTAAAATATTTACCTATTTTCTTGGTTTAGAATCAGAAAAGCAGATAAGGCAAGTAGTAGAAAAATCCCCTGAAGTAATCGAGAATTGCATGGCCTGCTCCTTAAGGCTCCAGTAATCTGCTCCTTACGATGACTCTCAGAAGAGCATTTCTCCATTACTCAAGTGGAAAGGGAGTGGGGCCTAAGACAATCCATATATTCTGTTAAGAAAATTACATCCTGATAGATCTAAACTCTCTTTAAGAAAAATAATCAGCATTGGGCTAATAAAAAATTACTGCCACAGAAGAGAAAGAGACTAGCACAAAGACGAGTACATCTCTGACAATAATTTATTGCAAGATCCAGAAGAAAATTACAATTACTTATTTGAAAAGGCTTAAGGCCTTGCCAGTGTCAGGTAAAGACATAAGAAAATGGGATGAAGAAAAGAAAGCAATAAATGAGTTATCCAAGGGCTTTAAGGACAATTTTAAATTAGTGATAAAGATAAAATTTCCATTTGACCCCGGTGTGGATATCCACTGCTGTGGAAAAATCAAAGCAGTGATGTGGACCAGAAGCATGGGAAGTTTTCCCAGAACACAGAGAAAAATGACAGATTTGATGAAAGAAAGTGAATACTCACATCTTATATATATCAAAATGAATGTATGCAGAGAGAGAGGAAAAAAAGAGTAAAGATAAAGCCAAGAGTAGTTATTCCCCCAAAGAGTATAAGCAGTCTAAACAGAGAAGATATAAATAAGAGAAAACATTTCAGGATATCAGGGGTGAAAAAGGACTTACCATACATAAGGTATAATTCTTAGGAAAAATCCTTATCTAGGCAAATCCTGATAAAATATGTGAATCACCAACATGAAGTGAAAACACTGAAACCACCTAAGGAGGAAAAGCAAAGGTCTATAGTGAATAAAAATTCAAACTTGCCACAGACCTGTCCTCTGCAGTAATGAATGATAAAATACATTGGTGTAACAGGCATTAAATATTATTAAAATATAGAAATGTAAATAATCTAATTAAGAAGGTTGGTTTTATATATTTATATATAAAACTTCATATCTTACATTTAAGATTCACAGTTACTTTCAGAGTCAATAAATATTTACCTAGAAAAGATCTTCTAACTGGCCACAAGGAAAATTTCAATAAACATAAAAAAGAAGAAGTGGTACAGTCTACATTTTTATTATGCAATAATTAGCATGGCAGATAATTAATCACAGGCAGTGATTTTTCCTTGTCAGCTCCTTAGTTAAGCAATAATTCAAGACTATAATTATTGCAATCTACATTGAAACTAACAAAAGAGATAACATGTTATGTCAAAAATAGAATGAAACAGTGAATTCTATATTCAGGACAAGATGTATAGATCTAAACAGTTTCATCAGTCAATAGGTAAGAATAAACATAAATAAACTAATTATTCAGTCTAAGAAGCTAAAACTGTTATGCCAAAATTATCCCAATTAATCTAAGAGAGAGATAGGAATAGGGAAAGATGAAAACTAACGCAAAACTTGATTAATTACAAAGCATACAATGGTATAATTGACAAATCTGAAAGCTAGTAGATTGAAGGGACAAAAAAGATGAAAACTCAAGAATTCACAAAACATATACATGAATACATATACACACAAAGAAAATAAATGTACAAGTTTTGAGAATGAAAAAAAAGTGATGGAAGCCTAGATTTAGAGGAGCTATTTATTAAATTTTAAGACTGTGCTACTCATGAAATTATATTTTAGTAAACATTCAGAAATGCATGACTTACTACGATGCCACAAATTGTATAGACTAACAGGGAAGACCCTTCAAAAACACGTGGGTCCAGATGACGAGCAGGTGAGCTCTTCTGAATCTTTGTATAATAATTTCTATGATACTCTAGAACTCATAGAAATTATAAACTTCCCAGCTAACCAAAAAAAAGAAATTTCAGACAAGTTTCAGAGAAGAATATAAATACGAGAAAATTCTAACTAAAATTATTAGTAACTCTAGTACTTCATTGAGGTCTTTTTTTTTTTTAAAGACTTTATTTATTTTATTTTTTTGACAGAGAGAGAGAGAGAGAAAGAGAGAGATAGCAGGAGGAGAGTGGGAGAGGGAGAAGCAAACTCCATGTTCAGCAGGGAGTCAGATGTAGGACTCGATCCCAGAACCCTGGGACCATGACCTGAGCCAAAGGCAGACCCTTAACTGATTAACTACCCAGGAGCCCCTATTGAAGTCTTAATACAGTATTACAAGTATGTTTTTTTTTTCTGATACACAAAGCTATTTCAACATAATAAGCCTTCTGTGCCTTAGTTTCCTCATCTATGAACTGAATAATGAGAAATTCCTACCTTATATTGTAATTTCAAAGATTGAATGTATTAAGTTTAAATGGCTTAGATATTTTATTTATATGTATCCACTGGTGATATTTCTCAGGAGAACCCTGACTAACAGATCCTCACAAGAAACCTAAGCTTAAAATTATCATAAAATAACTATAACTTATACCATAAAGGCATTTGGTTAAATTCATCAGTCATGCACACTGGGTGAGTTAGGGGTGTGTGTGTGGGGGTGGTGTATGGCTAGGAAAAACCAAACCTACAACCAGAAACAATAGCACAAAACCTTTTATTAAACTAGGAATTGTATATCCATTTGAAACTAACACTCAATGACATCCTCAACTGTGAAACATTGGAAGCATTCCAATTAAAATCTGAAATACGTTATCACTAACATTTTTCAGTTTTATGACAGAAGTTACTGCCATAAACTATTGACTGAAGTTTATGACAAAAATTTCACAAAAAAAGGAGGAGTGGGGACTCATGACTCCTAAAGATAAATCAATAGAAACTATCACTATTGGCAGATATGATTGTTTTGCTATCTGATAAACTCAAGACAACTGAAGAAAAAGAAAAACAGACCTAAGAAGTGATTTCAGCTGGTTATCAAATGAATATACACAAATGAAATAATTCTCTTACCTACCAACAATAACAACTTAGAAAATATAATTTTAAAAATTTCTCATTAATAACAATAAGGTATAAATTTCCAAAATATATACGGCATACATAAACAAAACTACAAAATAGTATCACAATCTTTAAAAAGGCTAAATGAATTCAGAAACAATCCATGTTCCTAGGTGTATGAAAATTGTTTGTTCAAATCAAAACTACGTTGAGATCCCACCTCAGTGACTGTCAGAATGACTAGCATAAACAACACAGGAAGCAATGGATATTGGCAGGGATACAGAGAAAGGGGAACTCTCTTACACTGTTGAGGTAGGCAAAGTGGTGCAGCCACTCTGAAAAACAGTATGGAGCTTCTATGCCTAATACGGCACAGAACTGCCCTATTACTCAGCATTTGCATTACCAGGTATTTACCCAAAGGATGCCAAAAAAAAAAAAAAAAAACAAACTGATTCAAAGGGGCACATGCACCCTGATGTTTATGGCAGCATTATCAACAGCAGCCAACTTATGGAAAGAGCCTAAATGTCCAACAACTGATGAATGGGTAAAGATAGGTAGTGTGTGTATATGTATGTATGTATGTATGTATATATGGTCCATCACAATGGAATATTTTTCAACCATTAAAAATAATGAAATCTTGCCATTTGCAATGACATGGCTGGAGCTAGAGTGTATTATGCTAAGCAAAATAAGTCAGTCAGAGGAAACCGAATACCATATGATTTCACTTGTAGAATTTAAGAAATAAAACAGATGAACATAGGGGAAAGAAAAAAAAAGAGAGGGGGGCAAACCATAAGAGACCCTTAACTATAGAGAACAAACAGGGTTGCTGGAGCAGAGGTAGGCAAGGGATGGGCTAAATGGGTGATGGGGATTAAGGAGGGAACTTGTTATGTGCACTGGGTGTTGCATATACAAGTGATGAATCACAAAATTCTACTCCTGAAATAGTATTACATATTATTACATATTAACATATAATATTACATTATATGTTAAGTAACTAGAATTTAAATAAAAATTTGAAACATTAAAAAAAAGAAACTGAAAAAGTAAATAAACTCTGAAGTTGACTGTAAATTTTATATGACTAGTACCGAAATGGATTCATTCATTTGTAACCATGCCCAATACACTTGTTGACTATAGACCCTTTTCTCTCTTGGGATAGTCTCTCTCTTTCTTTCTCTTTCTCTCAATCTCTTTCTCTCTATTTCTCTTTGCATCTGAGTTGTCTAGAGGCTTCCTGTGTGTGGAGAATAAAACCTTCTTTTCATACTGGCCTATGGAGTTCTTCATGAGTTGGTCCCTAATGACTTTCTAGAAAGCTATCTTCCTGTTCCTTCAATGCATTAGACTCCAAGAACCTGTGTTTTGCCCTGTGTCTGTACATCTCTTCTCACATCTATATGTGGTGGGCCTTTTGTTTTTCAGGTCTATCTCAAAATCCATTTCCTGATGATACTATCTAATATAATCCTCAATGTTTTTATACTCTATTATATCACATTTTTAAAAAGTATTTATTGCAATCTGCAATTATCCTTATAGTTTGTTTGTCTGATTATTGGTTATTATCTGTCTCATCCCATTAGAATGTAAGCTTTTGAAAGAAACCAAATGCTCAACAAAGGGAGCTTGGTTAGACGATTCCATTGCACACACACACATTGGGATTGTTGTTCAGTCATTAAGAATCCTGCTAAAGGGGCTTCTAGGTGGCTCTGTAGGTTAAGCATCTGACTCTTTATTTTAGCTCAAGTCATGATCTCAGGGTCCTGGGATCGAGCCCCATGTGGGGCTCTGTGCTCAATGTGGAGTCTGTGTGAGAGTCTCTCTCTCTTTCCCTTTCCACTTCTGCCACTCCCCTCATTTGGGCTCCAGCTCTCTCTCTTCTCTTAAATAAACAAACAAAGTCTTTCTAAAAAGTGCTTCTAAAGATGATCACTTATTGCCAAGGAACGATGTCACTCTATATTGAAGAAAAAGAAAGGATACAAAACAGGTAAAGAAATATATCATTCAAAATATGTAATCTGTAACAATTATCCCTTTTCCAAATCCTAACCAAGAAATTTATTGTTGGGGCACCTGGGTGGCTCAGTGGGTTAAGCCGCTGCCTTCGACTCAGGTCATGATCTCAGAGTCCTGGGATCGAGCCCCGCATCGGGCTCCTTGCTCAGTGGGGAGCCTGCTTCTCTCTCTGCCTCTGCCTGCCTCTCTGCCTGCTTGTGCTCTCTCTCTGTCAAATAAATAAATAAATAAAATCTTTAAAAAAAAAAGAAATTTATTGTTTCAGGACATGAGAGTTAGAGTTATATGCTCTTTTCAGAATTTTTCATTAGGAAGAAAAAAATTTTATTAACATTTTAGCAACATTTCAACTTGTCAAAAAATGGGCATTTGCACTATGCTGCATTACACATTAAGGACTTAGAACTAAGTTTAGTATGGTCAGGCCATATTTTTTAAAAGTAAAGTAATACAGAAGAGAAAGGAACTGAATATAACAGAATGGAACATATCAAAATACTTTGGTGCAAAGTGTAATATTATGAATAAAAATGTGTTTTGGATGTGTGTATGTGTACTGAGTCAGGATAAAAATATATTTATTATGGTGTAATGGAGGTAAGTAAATGGCAAGAAAAGAAAGTTTGGAAATGGCTGCTATAAATGAGTTTTACTTAGGGGTGGGGTAGATGGGAAAAAGAAGATAATTCCCCTTTTCTGGTTATAGGAGTGTAAGAAAAAGAGGGGGAAAGAGAAATATGAGAGGTTTCCTTTATCCCAGGCTTTTGCTGAGTAGAGGGGTTTGTCAGATACATGGAGAACGGAGGGCAGAGTTACCTCTGCTTCTATTCTTTTCCATGAGATCCCAGGCTTTTCACTGTTTTATATGGGAGCAGCTGCATCCAAGTGAACTTGGAATAGGAGAACTTCAAATCTAGTTTTGGTTTTCCTTTGGATTCCCTAGAAAGGGAATGATCCCCTATGTTTTAAACAAGAACTATTCCATTTAGCTCTCATGATTACTCTCCTGAGTAACACAAGCACTGCTGAGGTAGGTTGATTTGTCCAAGCTAGGGAAGTGTGATTCCATAAAGTTTTCGAAGAAAAATTCCTAAAGGCAAGGGTCTGGATAGCAGGCTCCAGAGGGCTTGGCCAAATAGTTTTTGTGTAGACTCTTGCCCAAGAGACATGTGTGAGCTCCTTTGTTTCTTCTGGCTGCTGGAACAAAGTACCCCAAACTGGGTGGCTTGTAACAACAGAAATTTATTCTCTTAACACTTCTTGAAGCTAGAAGTCCAAAATCATGGTGTCAGCAGGGCCATGCTCTCTCTGAAGGTGCCAGGAAGGAATGTGCTCCTTGTTTTTTTCTTAGCTCTTGGTATTGCCAGCAGTCCTCCACCTTCCTCAACTTACTGACGCATCACTCCGGTCTCTGCCTCTGTTGTTGCGCAGTGTTCTCTGTGTGTCTGTTTCTGTGCCTTCTTGTCTAAGGACATCGGTCATATTGGATGAAGGGCCCACCCTACTTCAGGATGACCTCATTTTAACTAATAACATCTGTTAAAACCCTACCTCCAAATGAGGTCAAGGTCTGGGATTCCGAGAAGACAAAAATTTAGAGGGACACTAACCTGGTACAGCTCCCTGTGCCCCTTTCCCTCTTCTCTTCTCTATCTTGTCGTATTCTTCCTGGTTAACCTTCAGACTACTTAGCCACATGTTTGGCTTGTCTTATTTTCTTTGCCAATTTGGTGGCACACTGGGCTTATTCAATCTCCTAATTACTACTTTCCTATCCATAGTGTTTTTTTTTTTTTCTCCCTCCTTCGATGAACCTGTTATGAACTTCCCCTGGAAACCCCCAACCCTCCACTTCTTTGGATCTGCTCCTGAACTTTGAACTTGGATAATAATGTTTTGCTTCCTTGAGCCACCCATAATAGACAGGACCCAGTCCTACTCCATTACTGACTTATTTATAGAGGATCGGGATGTACAGCTCTAGCTAATATTTTGAAATATTATCTTATATTCAATTTGTTTCTGATTTCCTGTAATTCTTGCTGCTCTAAGGTTTTACATTTATCGAAGCTGAGCACACCTTCAGGGAAAGGGCAGAAACCAAGGGAAAAAGAAGTGTCAGGCATTTGAAAGAAAAAAGGTGGTTTTTTTTTTTTTTGGGGGGGGGGAAGACCTAGGCTTTAAATTATTAAGCTCTAGCTTGGAGAATTCAGACCACAGCAGTTTTTCTATAAAGCAGAGAGTAAGGAGAATGCAAGATTCAAATGACTTTCATTTTTCCCTTTGCAAGGATGGTCAACTTCCCTCTGGCCTGGTGGGAGTTTTATTGCCAGGAAGAATAGAAGAGCATAGAGAGAGGAAGGAAAATGAGATGTAGAGTTGGAAGACAGGGATATACATATTTCTGAGGGGGGACTTCCCTGTCCTCTCTTATGCCTGAAAGGTAGTAGTGACCTTCGTATACTTTAGGTATTCCATAATATAGAAAGCTTATTTTTTGAATCTTGTCTTAACTCTTGGATGAAAATATCTCAGAGTGCAAATCAGGGAAACTACAAAGGAATATAAAGATCAACATGGCATAGTCAGGTAAAGAAAGAATGAAGAATAATACCATATGGTTTCCAAGGTGTGTGGTATGGAGGTGATCCACACTTTCCTCATGGCCCCAGAGAAGAATGAGAAAATTCTTCAATGTCAAGAAGTCTGGGAGAAGCCTGAGGTCGGAAGAAGGTAATAGCTGTGTCCTTATCACTGAAAGACACTGGGTGAAGATGTGAGCCATGGGTGCAGTGGGGTAAGTTGCAGACACTCAGAGATCAAATGGAAGTCTAACGATGTTGGGTGAAAGAACACACATCTCTCTAATATAAGGACAAAACATGAACCAACCATTTGTGGGGTGAGGACAAAGTGAAGGGCACATGAGAGAAACCCTGAAAAACTAGGTAATTAGATAAAAGGTGCTAAATTAAAAGAAAAAATGGTCTAGAGAGAGAGAGTTCCTGTGCAAGGCCGGTGGGGGAGAGGGAAGGGGGGGCTGGGTAGATAATCTCAAGCAGTGTCCACACCCAGCACAGAGCTCAGTGTGGGGCTGGATCCCTCAATCCTGAGTTCATGACCTGAGCTGAAGCCAAGAGTTGGACACTCAGCTTACTGAACTACCCAGGTGACCCAAAATACGGTAAATTTTAAATCAAGAGGAGGCTGCGCTTCCTTGAGTTTTCCCAACCACTAGCTGATGTGAGTAGCTTGTCAAGAGGTCAAGTTCAATTACAATGTTTAAAGTCTATGTTATGTTATGGCATATTATATTAATTGTATTGGTGTTGTGATGCTAAATTTTTTTTTAATTAATTTATTTATTTGACAGAGATCACAAGTAGACAGAGAGGCAGGCAGAGAGAAGGGAGAAGCAGGCCCCCTGCAGAGCAGAGAGCCCGATGTGGGGCTCGATCCCAGGACCCTGAGATCATGACCTGAGCCAAAGGCAGAGGCTTAACCCACCGAGCCACCCAGTCGCCCCATGATACTAAATTTTGAAACCAGTACCTGATATGACCCAAATTTTCTTTCCTTTATTTCCTGTTACATTCACAAATATAAATTACTCCAACTATAGAATCATGGGGAACGTTTAAGTTCAACTCTCTTCTAATCCTTTATATCTTATCTGCGGCTTAATCAAATCACTTTCTTGTCAGAAACAGTGGGCTTCTTTACATTTCCACCACAAAATTGCTAATCCAACTTTGATGTTGATATTTAATCTAGTCTACTGGTGACCTAGAAGTGTGAGCATTACTTCATACCAATCTGTTTTTAAAAGATAGTAAACCAAGAAAAATGGTAAGTGGAAACTTCTCTGTGTTAATATTTAAGCTGTGGAGTTTTCCAAGGGTACATCCAGGCATGTGGCACTTTCAAAAATAATCTTGAAGTAGAATTGTACTCTCAAATTTTCAAGTTTTTTGACAATATTAAGCTATTCCTAAGTGCTGAAATGCCAAACCATTACAGATAAACTGTAGAAAGACTTCAGAATTCAATGTAACTGGACAGAAATGGGACAGATGAACTTTGAATGAAAGCAAGTAAAGTCATGCCTTTTAGAGAAAAACACTTACTTCATCATACTTATAAAACTAAAGGTTCTGAGCTGTTAGCTAACCTCAAAACGGAAGTGATTCAAGTTGTGGTCACATATACTAATGCTCTTTGACAACTAACAAATATTATCAATAAAAATATTAGGAGTAATAATATATTATTAGGGTACTATGTGTCAGGTGCTGAGCTATGTACCTTATGTGTACTACTTTACTTAAAACTCTTAATAACCTCTTGCTCTTTTTGTTTTATGAAATAAGGGAAATGTCAAGGTCAAACTGACGTCAGATATTCAAGCTCAAAGGCAGTCTGATGTCAAAGCTCAGACATTTACCTACTATGTTACACTGCCCTGAACTGAACATCTTCTACTCTGGAACAAATCTGCATTTTTTTCTGTTCCTGAAATAGTGTCAGAATCAAGGGAGACGTGCCAGAATAAGAATAGATCTAGGGCAGGGCTACTAAAATTGTCAAGGCTATGGTATATGAGGGTAGGCTTTAAAAAAAAATAATTATGGGTTCAAGATACAAACTATTGAAAACATGAGTGGTTCACAAAATCCTGGAGGTCTAGAACTGTAGACTAGCATATCTGTCTTAAAGAAGGAGGGCATATGAGAGAGAATGTTCTTTACTAAATCTCAGAGATTTGCTATTTTTAAGCTGAAGATAGAATATCAAGACTATAAAGACCTTCCCTCATGTTTTCTGCCTCTGCCTCTACTTTCCTGTGTTTGTGAGGTACTCCTCACCGGCAGCCACAATATATCTGAGACCTTAGCCCCATCATCTGGTAACAAATTACCTTGGCATCCTCTCAAAACAGTATCCTTATAACCAGCCTTTCCTAGGTACCTCCTTTTTCATTTAGACCCTGGATTTGCTACCTCTGGGGATTATCCTTTGGGTATTTTGTTATTTCTTCAAGCCATATATCTCTTCTTGACTTCTTTCAGTCCTTACAACGGGGATTTGATGTGCTTCTTTATTTCTAACTTAGCAGTTGCCTTTCTCATTCCCCTTTTTGTTCTCACTAAAGCCCTGTTGAGGGACAATCCTGTTTCCCAAAATGAAATCCTTGTCTCCTACTTAACACCATTGTCTGAGTTCTGCTGTTTATGAACAAGTGCCCCCTGCCTGTCTTCTGGAGATGACCAGACCCCCAATACTATGCTTTGTCTCACTGAGAGTAAATCATGTCTCGCTGTCATCTGAAACAGTCAATTCTAGGTGATGCTGCTTAGGTTTTTTCTAAGCTTGGATCTGGTGAAGCTATTACCAAGTGGGAGAAAAAAAAAACTAGGTGGACAGTCATTTGGTTAGAGAAAACTTATCAGAACATAATATTTTGTAACCTACAGGAATGGTTCAATTGTAGGGTTTAATTAGACTTTATTGTAATCTGAGTTAGCTTTAAAGAGAACTGGTCCATTGGGCAGAGGTTGAGGAAGTGATAGTTTCGGGTCTCAGATTCATATCCGAGCCACAGAAAAATGGAGTTTGCATTCACAGATTTTGGAAATATCAGAAGTAGATTTAGCTTCAGGATAAAAGGATGAGGCCAGAGGTCTGTATGCACAGACAACTGAGGTATGATTCAGGGTGTGTTATAGTCCAAATAAGCTGTGATATAAACCAGGAATCTGTGATCAAGAAGAATAAGGCAAGCACAAGGAAGTGTGGGGCAACAGATTAGGTTGTGCAGTTTGAGAGATAACCTATATACACCTGATGATTTCTACGTTCTTGCTTAGTTTTATAAACCAGACATGGAATAGTGTATATGTGATTTAAAGGACCAGTGGTGGAAACAGGGAGTAACCATAAAAATACACAAAACCTGGTATTTGCTTTATGGGAAGAGGCTAGGTTAGAAAGAAAGGACAGATTTGCTACTAATATTCTGACTTTGCCCTACTCAGCAGTATCTCCTGAATTACTAGCTTTTCTTCTTTCCATCCCACTATCTGGGGTGTATCTTGTACCAAGCCCTGATTCCCTCTGTGACATTGCCTCTCCCACGTTATCTAGGTTGGAATGTCACGCTCATGCTGGAAGATGGAGATAGAAATTAAAAAGAAACCATAGTCAATAAAACTATAACAGGTTATTAAGGTAATAAGGGTTGTCAAAGGAGAGCCCCTAAATTTTCATGGTCCTGTATTCAGAAAAGATTAAATAAGTGTTCACTGCTGTTCTTGTTACAAGAATACTCTTCAGTGAGCCCTAGCAGTAATGCAACGTGGGATTCCTTTGGGCTCAATGCAGCATCCATACTCACAATGCAAAATCCAAGAAGCTGGTAATCCATAAGTCATTTACACTGCTCCTACAGGAAACTACACTAACTGGGCTGCAAAGTGTCCTGGGTCTGATTTCATTGCAGCCTTTGGACCCGTCTTCTAAAACTCCTCTCCTCTATGATAAACCTTCTCCCAGCCAGTCATTAAGCCTTAGCTCAGGCTCACCACCTGGAGGCCTTTAGTCGCTAGTGCTAGGTGTGGCTAAATAACAACACACCGGGTTGGTCAGGGCAGATTAAAAAAACGCTGAATTTCAAGCAGAAAACAAAAAACAAAAAACAAACAAACAAAAAACCTTGATTGGTTGAACTCGCCATTTGTTTCCAAAAGTTATCTATCCAATATTTTCATAGGAACAACAACAACAAATATTAAATCCAGTGCAATTTTTATCCTCATTGTCATGTTACTCAATTAATGGTTGCATGTAAAATTTGCCACCTAGTGCCTTGGGACTTTATTTATGTAATACCCATAGTAGTGGTGCATGTGTTGACCAACACACCCTGTCCACTATGTGTGTTTCTTAAAGGAAGGGATTCTGTCTTATATATTTTTGTATGTTTAAAATCTGGAATTAGGCCTGGCCCAGAGTACATACATCTGGCTGTTTCCTCAACTGAAATAAATTCTGCAATGTCCAGGTTCTCTAAGTTCTCTGCAAGCTCCAAAGAGTTTATTCAGGAACTGCTGAGGTTTCCACGGGTGTATGGTTCTTCCCTAGGCTGAGATGTGCACTACCTGGAAAATAAAGTCCCTGAGTTCCCAAAGCTTATACTCTAATGTTCAAGGTTAAGGAAAAAATTCTCCATTAGGGATAGTCACTTAGTCTGGATTCCTTTGTAAATGCAATACACAGATTCTGTGATAATAAGATATTTAAATCTAGAGTTCTGCGAACAGTCAAAGGGCCTAGGATTCCATAAATAAGGCTCCCCCCCCCCTCCCCGGCAAAAGGACAGTGCCTGTATGCAGGTGAAGTACTATTTGCAGAACATGAGCAACTAAAATCTGGAAGTACCTCATGGACATACCGAGAGCTGCCATCTCAGAGTTGCAGTTTACAGTCCCTTGAAGCTGCTGTGCTGTACTACACAAGAATGATTTACTTTTAAAAGACAGATCTTCAGAAACTTAAGACAATTCCTACCGCCCACCTTCCCTACACAAATGACTAGCGAACTTCATTCTCTTGAGAAATGCCACACATTGAGTTTTACTTCTAAAATGATACTTAATTCCATCCTTGAAAGTGGCATTTCATAAAGAAGGGGTCCCCAACAACATGTGAGGCATCCATTGGGACCCTCTCAACATTCTTGGTTCCTCCTATCTTGGAAAGCCAGAGGGTAAGCACTAGATCACACCCTAAAAAGATAATATACATAATTCACTTAATTGAGTTAAAGGACCTCATTGGAGACAATGGGGACTATTCGTTTTCCTGTGTTTGGAGTTCCCTCCCCACAGCAGAAGTAGCAGGGGGAGAGGGAACTGCAGTATGTTAATTTATTATGGGAGCAGATAAATGAATACTATGCTCCAGATTCTCCATAGCAATTACTTTTGTTACCCATGTATAAATGCACGTTTTTAGCTATTTTAATCACTTCCTTATCCATATGCCGTTTGAATAGTGAAGAATATATTCAAGAAAGTGAATTGCACGCAGGAAGCACTAATTATTGTAGTTATAAAAACAACTCACAAACCACTTCTACATTCCCAGTTTTCCCTATCAAAATTTGGTTAAGTATTCCTACACTCGCTCCAATGTAAATTAAAGATGCCTCGAATTTTCTAATCCTTTTCTAACTACGAATTTCTTAAACTCAGTATCAGAACTAGCTAGCTCTGCTCCCAATGAGAGTGTGTCTTTCACAAAAGAGAAAAGATTTTCAAAGCAGCTAACTTTAGTAGGAGACGTTGCATATTAAAAAAACTAAGCTCTGAACTCCTAGTGTTTCTCCCCTAGAGAGGAGAGACACCTCATTGCCACGACGACCACATTTCCATTTAAAAGGACGGAAATGGGGAAGAAACGGAGGCACTTCCAAGTGCCTGGCCTGTTCTGCCCTCTAGTCAAGCAGAACGGGTCCTGGAAGACCTTGGGCGGCGGGGAGGAGGAGATAGTGTGTTGTAATTACCCTGATCTAGGCTGGTAGCCGGCCCTTCCGCGTGCAAGCGCAAACAGCGGCATCAGGCATAACAACGGTGGGCTGCCGCCGCGGAGCTCCCAGAGTCCGGGGAGGGCCTCGGCGAGGAAAGCTGGAGGCCGGATGTGGCCGGCCTCGCGGAGCTTCTCGGCGCTGTCCATACTGATGAGCTCCTCGGCTGACACACGCAGGCAGAGCGAAGGCGGAGCAGAGGAGGCAGAGGAGGCGCGGAGGCAGGCGGCTGAGCCGCGCACCCGGCTTTGACGTCGCCCAGCTGCGGCTAGCAGCTCGCGCTCTCAGCACGTAGCGCGCAACGTGACCACACACAGCCTCCCTCTCGGGCAGCCCGGCAGCCCGTCCGCCTGCTTTCGGCTTCGCCCTCCTCTTCCACCTCCTCCTCTCGCCTCCGCGGCGCGCACCCCCGCGCACACCCAGGGATTCCGGCCGGCGTCGAGCCCTGGGCGCTCCGCCGCCCGGCCCGGCACCTCTGCCGCAGCTGGGGCCCGACCCGCGGCCACGCAGCTGGGGGTCCTCCTCGGGCCGCCGCTCCCGCGTTCAGCTCTGGATGCCAGCACTACGTTAGCCCAGGCGGGGAACC
Organism: Lontra canadensis; assembly: GCF_010015895.1. NCBI lineage: Eukaryota > Metazoa > Chordata > Mammalia > Carnivora > Mustelidae > Lontra > Lontra canadensis. The sequence goes on from NW_022631036.1 coordinate 4,698,977, forward strand.
CCTTCTGCGGCTCCCTCCTCTAAACTCCCGCCTGTCCCGACCGCCCCCACCCCTCCACCTGGCGGGGGCGGCGCGGAAGCCAAGAGGACGCGCGCGGTGCGGGTGGGCACGCGTAGACGTGTGTGCGGATTCGGTCTCTGCTTGGCATTCTCCCTCTTTCTCAAGTGGCGGTGCCTGGACTCTGCTTTCGGCTCCCGGATTGGTGCGGCCGCCCGGAGCCCCTTCTTCGCTGGCAGGGCGCTAACGGCTATTTTGGAGAACGGTGGTGGCGGCGGCGGTGGTGGCGGCGGCGGCGGCGGCTGAGGCTGGTGCCCGAGAGAGCTCCAGACGCACACTCTGCTCCGCGTCGGTCCCTCTCCTCCTTCTTCCCCCTCCTCCCATCCCTTCCTCCCCACCCCCGTCCCCCTAGCCCCACTCCTCCTCTTCCTCCTCCTCTTCCTCCTCTCCTTGCTCGGCGATGCGAGCCTGTATCGTGTAACAGGATTGGCGTTGCAATGGCAACTGATGGAATGGGGGAAGGCAAGACAGCAGGGCTGGGGGCTCCGGACTGCGGGCGGGCGGGCCGCTGCCGCCGCTTGACGCTGCTCCGGGGACCTTCGCGAGTTACTTTGTAAAGGCGAACCCAGGCGAGGACGCCCCTGCTCGGTGCCCCGAGTGAGAGGCCACTTCCTGCTCCGTGGCTGCCCGAGTCAGGCTCGCACCGCTCGGCACCCCCCGGACCCTGGCCGGCGCCCGCTGCCAGCCCAGCGCGCCGCCGCCGCCGTAGCTGCGGAGACTCGAGCCCGCTACCCTGAAGAACACTTCGCCTCACGGCCCCCTTCCCATCACGCCCCCTGCTCCTCCCCGGCGTCTGCGATTTTCCCAGGCGCCCGGTGTGAGTGCGGCGTGCGTGTGAGTGTGTGTCAGGGTATTGTGTTGTGGTGTGTGTGTGTGTGTGTGTGTGTGTGTGCATGAGTGTGGGGTGCGCGGGGCTCCTGCGCTCCGCTCACGGACGCCGCCGGGGAAGGACGGACGGACGGCGCTTTCTTCTTCGGCGAGCGGTTCCCGGGCACCTCGGCTCGGCCCGGGCGCGAGTGGAGCGCACTCGGCTAGCCGCCGGCCTCCGGAAGGTCCCGCTGCGTACACCCTGGGCTGGATATGTTCATGTTCACGTGAAGATGGATTTAGTGTACGGTCTCGTGTGGCTGCTGACAGTCCTCCTGGAGGGGATCTCTGGCCAAGGAGTATACGGTGAGTGGAATAGCGACGCTATCGTGACCTTGTGATTCTTAGGCAAGATGGGCTGGCGAGCGAAAATGCACGACTCGCACCGTTCCGGGGCCCCTCCCGGCGTGGTGTTTGATTTACACTTCATCACGTTATTGGGAGCGGTAAGGAGGCAGCGAGCGTGCTGCGGATTGGGCTGCGAGCCGCTCCCCTGGCGCCTCGGCTGGGGCTGGGAGTTGGGTCGAGCCGGCAACATTGCACTCTTGCGAATGAGTGGCTTTGCGCTTGATTTATCCCCGCTAGGGCCCCGAGCTCTAGCAGTCTTTGATTTAATAATCATTTGGCTCCTTGCATTGCTGCGGTGTCGGTGCCGCGGTTTCCCCTGAAGGGAAGCTTCGAATGTGACCCCAGTGAGCTTCCCATCCCTTTCTGTCTCCCGCCTTTTCCTTCTTTCCACCTTTTCTTCTTTTTTCTTTTTTTTCCCCTTTCTCTCCTTTTTTTTCCCTTCCCTTTCCTTTTTTTTGGGGGGGGGGTGAATGTCTCTATGACTTGATTTTCCGGCTCAGGAAGTGGGGTGACAGTTGAGTTGCATTCTGCACCAGCGTTGCCATGAATACTGACTTGGGGAGGGTAAAATAGCAGGCAACACTCTGGATGCCAGACACAATTAAGGGACATGTTTATGTGAATGGATGAGCAAAATGCATGAATGAACGGATGGCCAAGTCGGCGCCTCTGGGCTCGGGGGCAGGACACCAGCTCGCTGCAACAGGAACACAACCTCAGTTTTCTGGAAAACCCAGATCTGGGCGGGTTAGGACCAAGAGAAGCTCAAGCTTGTTAATTTGGAGATTTTTAAGTCCTCAGGAGCAAATCCAGGTTCCTTTGCCTGTCAGCAGTTGGCACCCTTGGCTTTCGGGACTGAAAGATAGACTCACACACACATACCCAGGCTCTGGTTGAAATGTGCGTCTTTTCCCGGGACAAGCAGGCAGTGCCACAAGGGGAACATAACTTTTATCTCAAAGATATGGTAGAGAGGTTAGGAGAATAGCTCTTGAGGGTACAGCAGGCCAAAACTCTCCCACAGCTCCCCTACGGTCCATGTGTGCTGGAAATCAACCTACTACCTTTGTTATCTATCAAAGTGCTGGTGGGGGGGTTTGGACCCCAGCACTGCAGTGCTAGGTCAATGGCTGTTCTGGAGCAAAGGGCATGAGTATTTGTGGAAATGTCAGAGCTCTCCCTGCAGACCCTAGAACTTATTGCAGAGAGGGCATGGGTGCAGGGGGACCTTGAATACTCAAACTCTCTGGGAATGTGGTGTGCGCCCTGGGTAGATGCTTGGGAAGGGATGTGGGAGATCCCATAGTAGCCTTTACTGTCTCCTGTGTTCTTCTTGGTCTGAGCAGTGGGAGGGGGTGGTCCGGAGGGCGGTCTGGAGCCAGGAACTCCATCTGCCACTCCCCTTTCCTGTCTTCCTAGTTCCCTTTTCGGCATGGGCCAGGAAAATTTCACTTTCTCCCACTTAAAGACATCTTAATTTCCTTTCTCTACCCATCCCCTCATTACCAAATGAAAGAGAACTTGCTTGAGGGAGGTGGTGGCGGCGGCGGTGGCGGTGGGCGGCGGTGGCGGTGGCGGTGGTGGTGGTGGTGGTGGTGGTGGTGGTAGTGTTGTTTGTGTGTGTGTAAGGGAGATGTTGAGACTCCAGGCAGATCTTACTGCTTGGCTGACAGCAGGAGGTGGGGCACTGAGGAAGGCGGGAATTAATTTAGTGCTCTTTTGACTTCTGCTGGTCTCTGGTGTCCCTGAGATGAGAGTGGCTGAGATTCTAGGGATGGAGGAACGCTGAAAGTAGAGGCTTCTCAAGGAGCTGTTCCTTAGCATGAGGGAGTCTAGATTCCTTTTATCTCATGTCTAAGTCATTTATTTCTCTTCCATTTGTTAGGACCATCCCAGCTAAATGGATTAAAAAAAAAAACTGTATGTGTGTATGGTGTGTGTGTGTGTGTGTATGTGTGTGTAGGAGATAATGAGAAGTTAGAAAGATTGGGGGGACAGGACGTGCGAGAACTCAACTCTCTGGATTAGAAAGACATGGTACCATTTTCCTGTCACTTTTTGTCATTCATATTATTGTCCTGGCAAGTTTCATGTTGGGCAGTGGAAAAGGGTAAGATCTAGGAGTGGAGATAAGTAGGAAATAATTACATGGAAATAATGCCAATGGTGCTTAACAAAAAAGGGAGAGGTAGCTACTGAACTGATCTTTGCGATGAAAGCGGTGGTCTTGTTTTGTTTGTTTTCTTTTAATATTGATGTGGGTATTAGGCATCTGACTTGGAATAGAATGGGTTTTGTATGAAAATTAGTCAGCAACCCTGGTCGTTATAAATGCCACAGCGATTAGGTGGGTGAACAAATATATTTATGTGTTACTTTATAAGTATGTCTTAGCACACGTTAGGTTCTTACAGTGGGAATCCCTAACCTTCAGCATCAGCATCACCTGGGAACTTGTTAGAAACGCAAATTCTCAGGCCCCCCACCTTTCTAAATCAGAAATTCTGGATGTGGGACCCAGCAGTCTGTGTTCATGACCTCAGGCCATGATGACTGTGATGCTTGCTGAAGTTTGAGAACCACCAACATGGACTTAAAATTTCATTGCGTTGACTTTGTAAATCATGACCTTTCTTAATCTAAAGTAGTTTGAATTTTATTAGTGAACGTGTGTATAGTGAAGAGAACAGGTTTTTTTTTTTTAATTTAGGTATAAAATATTGATCAATTGTGAAAAGGACACAGAAGAGTTAGTGTAAGGTTATAGATGTGTTTTAAACATTTTACATGAAAAGCCTTGAAAATGAATGACTAAAAAAGGGCAATTATAGGGGCGCCTGGGTGGCTCAGTGGGTTAAAGCCTCTGCCTTCAGCTCAGGTCGTGATCCCAGGATTCTGGGATCGAGCCCCAGGTCAGGTTCTCTGCTCAGCGGGGAGCCTGCTTCCTTCTCTCTCTGCCTGCCTCTCTGCCTACTTGTCATCTCTGTCTGTCAAATAAATAAATAAAATCTTTAAAAAAAAAAGGGCAATTATAAACAGACTTTAAGACCTACATAGGAACTTTGCTACCATAAAAATCTATATCGCTTTATCCTTTTGTCTGTGTTTGCTAATGAAAAACCATTCATGTAACACACAAAGTATTATTTCTTAATTTTGTTTTCTAGTAGCCAGCTTTAAGAAGTAAAAATTATGTGTAAATCAAGCAAAATTATTTCTTTGCAGTCTCAAATTAACTTCTTGATTTAGTAATTCAGGTTTTTTTTTAAACAAAATATTTGTTTTAAGACACAGATGATATTATCTTGAGTTACTATAATCTTCTTTCTCTTCTGTTCAGTCAACTTGACACCATGTGCAGTACTTATGTGTGAAAGTTTATGCTGTAGACCTAGAACTTATTGTCATTTATCTTGGGATATTGCTCAGCAAACTAACTGCACAGTAACTGAGATTTGCATATGTGTGGCATTTGGGTAAGGGCAATTATCCTTCACTTCCACCTATCTCTTGCCCTCTACCAATAATTTTGATGTCATTTAAAAAGGGCATTAAAAAAACTGACATTTTTCCTGTTTATTTCTTGAAAGCTCTGTATCAGTCATGGCATCGGAGTGATATAAATTGTTTGAAAACACTTCTAAAAGGAAGATCGCAAAAAAAGAATTTTTTATAATAGAGCTGCATCAGAAGAGTCGATGTGGACTTCCTGAAATAACTGTTAACTATTTTGATGGATAATGGTCATTTGGAGATATCTGTATTTGTGTAGTTTTTAAAATCCATTTTCTTGAGTTACAGATTTGACTTTCTTGAATTTTAGATAGTTATTTGCATTCAAATTTTTTTCCTCAAAATAGTCTTCGAATTTTAGTGTTTTAATTTTAATTTTTCTTACACTGAAAACCAAGTCATTAAATGAACGATGACATGGTATCCATTGCTGGCATTATTTTGTTGGACTTCTCTTGTATGAGGTTGAGGATAACTAATTAAACATAGGATCAAAGGTCATAGTAAATCTCAGCTATGTGTCTATTTAACCGAAGTACCTAGAACCAAGTGATCCAAAGCATTTTTCCAGTTTTGAAAGTTTTCTTTGTAAGTTATTCTGTGTCGTAAATTGTTTGGGCTGTTTAACTATGTTTTCCTTTCTTTTTCTTTTTAAAGATTTTATTTATTTATTTATTTATTTAGCAGAGTGGGGGAAGAGAAGCAGTAGGAGAGAAGGAGAGAGAATCTCAAGCAGACTTCGTGCTGAGCACGGAGAGGGACATGAGACTCTACCTCACTACCCTGAGATCCTGACCTGAGCCGAAATCAACAGTCAGATGCTTAACCTACTGAGCCACCCAGGCACTCTCTGTGTTTTCTAGAGATCCTCTTGGTAAGGCAGCATACTGAGAATCGTATCTCCTGGTAAACTTCTCAGTTGTTTTGCTAAAGGTAAAAACAGCTCTATTGCCACACACTGTATTTTTACTTCTGACCCATCAGGTCCTTAATTTCCAAGGAGGCTCATAAAAGATTATAAATGTATTAGCACAAGACAAATCTACAAATGAAAACCAGAATTATAGTCTCAGTCTGAGTAGTTTTTAATGGGAGCCAAATCAGCCAATGACTGGGTATCCTGAAATGGTTAACGCACCCTCTATAAATAGCTCCCAGGATGTGCCGGAAGCAATAAACAGAGTAAGCTTATCAAACATACTATAGTCACTCAATTCCAGTAATATCAATTATAGCAAGCTATATTCACTCAATTCCAGTAATGTCAGTTAATATCATATAATTTAGGAATGACATCCCAGGCAGTAGCTATATAGAAAAGACTTGGTGGAATTGAGAATCAGGGGACAAGGTGGATAGGAAGGGTCTGGAAGGTATTTCAAACTGTCAAGGGATTGAATCTGAATGGATAGATTGGCCCAAAAGGTTAGGTGCTCTGGAACGTCTGTTAACCATTACATCCAGTCCCAGGATATTGCCATCCTTGTGGCAAATTTGTTCCAAGTGCACTGAATTGTGATTTTTGTCCAGTTCGAGTTTGGAGATCTTATTATATCATATGCTGCTTTTGAATGAACACATATTTAGGATGTCAGCCTGTGGGAGGAGAGGCGGATATGACTTTAATAAGTGTTGCTGACAAAAAAAAAAAAAATTGGTCTGAAGCTCTATCACATGTAGTCAGCTTTTTCTGTCTTTCACTCCTTACCCCATTGCTCATACACATTCACAGACTAATATCATCACATCACCACCTTGGCCACCATCACAAGGAAAGGTGACCTGCCCTTTGTAACCAGGATTATTTTTGTTCATTCAGAGTTGTCCTTGCTGGCCATGTTACTGAGAATTCGCAAGTAAAATAGGCAGATTATTTTATGTAGTATTACTTGCTCATGTTTTATAAATCCCTAGGAAAGTCCTTAAGTGACTCTTAAGTATTTGGATTGAGCAGGTTGTATGTCAAACCTAAGGAATCATTTTCTAGAGAATTAAGTCAGAAAGGATTCCAGGGTTCAGATAATTAAGAATCAGAAGTAAACTTAGAAATGAAGTTCTGGTGAATAAATGTCACAAAAGAAATCCAAGGAAGGCATTTTTTTTTTCATGATCTTGATTTCTTGGCTTAATTTTATTATCCCTTGTTTTGACTCTTCTTATTGATACTGTAGAATTATTTTGGGGTGTCTGTGTGTGTGTGTGTGTGTTATAAGGTGAACCCCCTGAAGTCTTCTTTGAGAAGCAGGATACAAGCAAAGTTTTCTGAAAGAACATGTTCTGTATTCTTTGATAAGTTAGTTTTGATGTGATTGTGGTAGCACATATGGAGATGGGACTTATCAGCATGAGCCCCATGAGTTGAGTTTATGTCTTTTTAAGACAGTGTTAGGAACTGTGGTCCTGGGTTGTTTTCCATCTGTTTTCACATTCTTTGGTCTGGTCCTCATGCTTTGGGAAGGTCTTGAGAGAGTTGGTTTTAAGGCTTGTAACCTACAAAGGTGGAGGCAAATAGCAAACATACCCACCTGGTTCTGATGTTGATGCTGGTGTTGTTTAGCAGCTGCAGTAAACTAAGGTTATGGGCTCTCAGCTGGGAGCTGAATTGGAGCATGTCTTACTCTCCTTTTAGGCTATTTTGGAAAGATAAGCGGAGTATTGTATTGAGTGCATTTCAGGTATGAATAGGGTGAACATTTTCAGCTTCATTGTAATTGCTGTTAACTGCATAGTCCCACAAAATGAAATTTCATTTCTTTGTCTCAGTGTCAGTGTAAATACACAATTTACAGCAGACAGGAATGATGGCATTTTTAGAAAACTGTGTCCTATTTTTATTTTTGAATCCAGATAATAAACTTCTGGGCCTCTACAATCATAAAGTTGTAAGTGAGCAGAGACTTTAAGATATTAATGAATCTTCCCACTAATTTAAAATAGAATATGTCAATCAAACAGTGGTCTTAGGTTGTTTGTGAGATTTGTTTACAGAAAGAAATTTCATAACTCTTTCAGAATCCAGGCACATCCATTGGATGGATTTTTTTTTTTCAACTTACTAATAGAGCCCCTTATGTTCCATTATTGGGGCATGCACTTATTTTCCATTTTATGCTAGTACAGTTCCATTTCTTTCTTAACTCTACCACCTTGCACTGATGCCAGTTAAGCTCTTTTTATGTTGGTTTCTTTCTGCCTTTCTAAGACACTATGCCTTTTCTAATCTTGGTTTTAAAACACTTAAGTTCCTTTTCTGTTAATATCATTGATTGAATTCAGTAAGAAGATGATTTTCACTTTATAATCCAAATCATTCCCCACAAGTTTATAATCACAGAAAAGGATTTCAAATATTAGGAGCATACTTTTGGTCTATTACACATTTACTGTAAGTATATTAATTAAAGACATAGTATTAGGTAGGAACAAGGATACTGGAAATTATGATGTAACTTATTCTTGTCTTTTAGTGTGTAACCTTTATAACTTTTCATAAAAATAGGAGACATCAGTTTCTTACTCTTTCCACTCGAAATTATACCAAAGATTGCTGTGTGCTAGACAGATAGGGTCAAGTATGTTACATGTTACCATATCTATAAGCCGCATATTTTTTGTCTTATTTTTTTGTAATGAGAATGGGAGGGATAAAAATAATTGAGTGATCCTGTGGATAGGAAAACATGTCTGTCTGAAAGAGGAAAGGTTGGTTCATAGCCAGGCCTCCTAGAGTCCTAAAAGACAGCACTAAAGGCAGCTGAGATCTCAAAGAGGTAAGTAGAAAATAGGATGTCAGCCTGGAAAATGCTGTTAGGAAAATGTATCTGCACTTTAAGTAATGGTAAAAGCAAAATCATTTTTTGCTAAAGTAATCAGAACTTTATTCATGTGTGTCAAACAGAAGAAATAAAATGGTTGCCATTTGACTGAAGAACATCTTCAGGGAGAATTTTCTGATATAAAAGGGAAAGATGAGGAACTCTTAAATAGAGCCTGTGGTCCCTGTGGACCAGATTATCCTGCCTGCTAATTAATTGTATGACTCAGGTACATAAGGAGAGACAGGAACAGATTAGGCATCAAGACATTCTGTCTATTATTTTGAGTAGAACTGTGTGCTGAGTCCATACCTTGCCTCAGGTAGATTTCCTCTTGAAGAAGAGGAGGCTCCTGTGAGTATCCTGAGAAGGATAGAAAAATCTGAGGAAGATATGCAGCTTTTTGGAAACTATGGCCAGTGGAGATTCTGCACAGATTCTGGGCGGATGTAGGGGAAGTTCTGGTAATTCAGCCAACAAATTAATGTATTACTGCTGTGGGTAACACATGTGGCTGCGTGAAGGGCTGTGAACGCAGAGAACTTACAAGTTAATTGAAGAGATAAAACTAAATGGAATATGAAGTAAGACTATGAGAAACATATAAGTTTGTGCCTAAACAAAAGAGAGCAATTACAGTAGGTGTCATGGTTGGAGGAAACTAAAAAAAGCCGATACACCATACTGTGAGCCTTGAAAGTGTGTTGGCATAATATAGGTAACATAGAAGGAAAAGACATTGCTACAGCGTGGATCCTAGCTGTGGGAATAGTGGTACAGAAAGAAAAATAACTCTAGAATGCATATCTAAGAAATCAAGCTATTTCTCCAAAGTATGCCCCAACTAGAAAGATGTTATCTGTCATTTAACCTCTCCCATCCCCCACAGAAGTCTGTAAGTCTGGAAAATAAATTTCATTGTGTGATACTCTAGAACTTGCTGAGATATTTAGGTCCACCAGGATTTGGGGTTTGTTCAGTTTGAAGCCAACTGAGTGCTCATTAGATGATAAGACAGTTGTGTTTAAAGTTCCTGGGAAATACTGTGCCCTTCCGGATTCTAGGCAACCATAGGAAGCTTTGAACCTACACAGCAGCTCCTCTTGGAGTTAAAGTCAAAAGACTTTTCAAAGCCTTTTTAGAGTGCCTCCTACTTAGAAGCAGCGAACCATGGGTCTAGAATGACTTGAAATATCATGTTGATTTTTACAAATGCATAGCCTGGGAGATGAATGCATTGCCCTTATGAAAAGAGAGGTATGTGTTTTCATTATTGTTTTTTTATCCTTGCGCAAAGCAGCACAATGTGGTAGAAAACAGGGAACTTGGACTTGCTCCTTGTTCAGCTGTTACTTTATTGAGTGACCATAGACAAAAATCTTAATCTTCTATCCATTAGTTTCCACATCTAGTAAACTCTTAGGAAAGAGAGATGTCACGTAAAGAATGGCAAGAGTGAAATGTATGGTTGTTTTTTTATACCTGGGATAGACAGTGCATGGAAAGTGTTCCCCATCTTCTTAAGAAAGTATACGCAGGTGCTCTAGCAATTGGACCTCCTAACAGGATGGCCATTTGGTTCTTAGAACCACGTAAAGGCCTAGAAAATATCAGAGAGCAAGTAATTTTTTCTGGAAAAAATATTCCAGTGTGTCAGCCTAACAGAAAATAAGTGGTTTATTTTAAAACAGTATATCTAACATTAATCTGTGCATGCAAATGCTACTTGATATTGCATCTCATATACATGTATAGCTGACACTGCTCTTCAGGCTAACCTCCTCTCCATCAGCATAACCGTGGAATTTCTCCTTTTGCTTTTTACTGGTGGGGTGGTAGTGGGAAACTCCTATCCCCCTTCATTTAAGAGCTCCACTCAAGGGGTGCCTGGGTGGCTCAGTGGATTAAAGAGCTCCACTCAATATCAGTGTTACCTAAACTTTGAGTTTATTTACGTATGTATATTCAAATGTATATATAAATCTTGCTTTAGTACCAAGAAGCAAGAATATTTCTAATGTCATGTCGTTTTTGAGACTAAGTGAAAATTAGCAGTCTATAAATATAAATTATCCAAATGGAAAAAAAGTAGGAATTATTTGTAAAAATATAAATATTTGAGAGTGTAAAAATAAAAACGGAAAATGAGAGTATATTACTAAAGAGGCTATCCCATATTTATTGTGTAGCATCTAATCTTGACCCAAAAGTGACCCAAATTGCTGTTTTTCACCTACTCAACTAATCATTAAAAAACAAAAACAAAAACTTTTAGATTTAACTGAAAAGGCCAGGATCTTTTCAACATTAAACTGTGACAGCTATATATATAAGAAAATATTTTTCTACATAATGAATTTTTTTTAAGAGTTTATTTATTTATTTGACAGACAGAGATCACAAGTAGGCAGAGAGGCAGGCAGAGAGAGGGGGAAGCAGGCTTCCTGCTGAGCAGAGAGCCTGACGCTGGGCTCCATCCCAGGACTTTGAGATCATGACCTGAGCCAAAGGCAGAGGCCTTAACCCACTGAGCCACTCAGGCGCCCCTACATAATGAATTTTAAGTATACTTGGCAAACACTGTGTTTTTGGGGGTGATAGGTAATTTATGTCAATAGTCCCTATTCAGATAGCTAATTAGATGGAAAAATTAAATATGCTAATCATTTGAGTGTCAGGATATTAGTTAGATATTCGTTGGGAATATTTGGAATACAGAGTGTAGCTCTGCTACAAAACCAAAAGGTCATATTTTCTCGAGACTTTAAATAGATAACAAAATTATTAGTTGAGAATAATTTTCCCGATTATGTGGAATGAACAATACTGGCTTTGTGAAGGAAGTCACTGTAAGTGTTGACATACGGTAGATTCTGTAGTGCGCACAGATTTAACCGACGTGTAGTTTTGGAGTTCTCAGTCTTTAGTGTTTTAGAATTAGTCAAGTTCTTATTAAGAAGTAGTAGAGTGATATTTTTATCCTGGTTTTGAACTTGTCCTTTGTTTTTCATAGTTACTCTACACTGTTATTGTGATTCTCCCCTTGTTCTTTTATTCACATATTTATCATCTGGTTCACTGTTCATGCTGGACTATTCACCTGTACCCTTTCCCTCTACAGAGCTGTTGTATTAAGTTTAAAGTTTTCAGTCTTACTTCACAGTTAATCAAAGCTCAGTCTTGGGCTAATTTTGTTCTCACTTTGTCATGCATAGATTGATCTACGTATAATTGCATAAGGAGATGCAGCTCTCTTCCATTATGACCGTTCCCTGCAATATTGTAAGCTACATGATGACATCATCATTGTGAAGACTGAGTTTTAGAAATTTCCTATTCTTTACCTAAGACAAGAATATCTCCCAATGGGCTGCAGCCTTTTATTCAGAGGCTACTTATTCTCTGATTATTTCCTGTGCTTCTCTGCAAACATCCCTCCAGTGGCAGCAGCTGGGGTTGAAAGTGGCCTTCTTTCTGCTCATTGTGATTTCGTAATTTTACCATTGAACTCTATTCTAATTATATGTGATTTGGGTTACCATTTCAAAAAGCATGTAAGTTTTTAGTTTTCTGTCATCATTAAAAACTCCGCTTGTTAATGCCTCAGATCTTCAAGCTTACTTATGTAAAGTACTTTGAAACGTTTATGCTTTACCACCTCTCCAGTTTCCGAGAAAGGTTAAAGAATCTTATCTATCAATCAGTGTCTGTCTAGATATAAATAGATATACACACACTACAAATATATATGTAGAGTATATGTGTACATGCTCTAAAATATATTCACATATATTAACTGTATTTAAGTATGTGTGTATGTGTGAGTGTGTTTGTATATCCGGAGAGTGGGTGTCATGGGTTAGTAGCTATACTTTTGATTAAGCGGGAGGAATCTAGTGACTTTCCAGCTTTCCTTGCTAAGGTGACTCTGATTCAGTGTTGACGGCAGAACATGCAATCTCTTACCTAACTTTCATTTTGTTTTTAAGTATCATTTTTGATACTTTCATGTTCTTAATTGTTCACCAGTTTAAAATATTACCCCTAGAAGCTCACATCCCTTCTCTTCCCGTCTATTTTTTTTGCAATTGATAAGAGAGAAATGTTTCTTAGCTGCATAATAGCACTACACATGCAGTCTCTTTTACTTGCAGTACAGTGAGGAATACACTTGAAGCCCAGTGTTACTGGTATGCTGAGAAGACCATCCCTCTTGTCTGTTAGCCAGGTCTTTATAGTAGGTCTTTCCAAACCCTTTTCTCTGTATTCAAATGAGGACAGTAAAATTAGTCCATAAACTAAATTTAAGTAACTTGGATTATCTACCTTCTTTTTCCTTCTATTATTGAAAAATAATTAAAAAATAGGATATAGTATTTTTTCCATAAAATAATTGCCATTTATTGTCTACTATTGCCATACCTTGTACTAGGAGTTATATGTCTGTTGTGCTATACTTTAATCTTGGAATGAGATGGATGAGAAATTAAATAACCATTGGATAGTTACTGTTGACTAAATTTCGAATCAGATTTGAAGTATATGTAAAAATAAATATTTGTATACTTATGTGGACTATTAAGTTACATTCATGTATGTGGGTGTTTATAACTATTGATTAAAACATGCAAGTTAGCTAGTTCATGTTCCATGCATGAAACTTACCTCAAACAGTGTATGTTTGAAATGCAAATTGGATAAATTCTAGCTTTTTGCCTGAGGAAAATATATAGGTAGTCAATGTCAGCATTTTATATCATGCAGTTTTCTTTCTTAGAAAAGAAGGTTAGGATTTATAATTTTTTTTTTCCCTTTCTTTTTAGAACCAAAATGCCCATACTGAGGGCTCTCCCTGGTATAATTTATTTTTGGACTGATAGGATATTTTAAGCTTATTCATAATTAGTGACCTGTAAAAATGAAGACATGACTCTCCTAGATATTCTGCACAAGTAGTTCTTTTCTTCCATGTAAAATAGTGGGCATGTGCTTATAAAAAATAACCACTGTCGAGTGTACTACTTTATTTTTCCCCAGGCTGATTAACAATCACTGGCCTTGGTAAGATTGATAGTTAAATGTCATATTTGGCCTGATTTTGCCTTGAGTTCCCTGGGGGTATTGCTTGGGCATTTTTTGCACAGAGTTAATTGAGGGGACTATATCAGCGGGTTCCTTTTCTTAAAAATCTTGTTGTGCTTAAGAGGACAGTTGATTGCAAGCTCTGTCCTTCTCTTAGCTGCCAGTGAGTTCCTCAAACCTTAAAGCTTACAAATTAGTGCAGTTTAGTGATTTGTTTTAGGCTTTTAGCTACAGCATTTGCTGCCATAAAAGCCATTTTTTCCGATACTTTTTGAATGCAGTGATTGTGTCGTATAGTATAACCCTGTACCATTCTGGCTATTGTGTGATTGATACAGAAACTGCTTCGATAGGAAACCATTTCAAGAGAGAACAGGAAAGGTATTATATTCGGCTGTAGTGCCGTGCATTTCTAAGCAGCTGATGTTTTCTTTAACTGATAACCACCCCCTAAATTTTCAGAGGCGATTGAGACTTTAGAACTTTAACTCTTAATTCAGTCTGGCTGCAGAGAGCAATGTCCTGGAGTTCATTATACATTCACATTTCATTAATTCATTCTGGAGTATGACTCTGTGGCTTCTGTTGTATTTTCAAGTCAAAGCTCTTTAAGAACATGGAGAAGTATAAATTTAGTGAATTTTTCTCTAAACAATGACTCCTTCATACCTGAACCAGATATTTGAAACTCTTGAGATAATACGACTTTTTTGCATACTGAAAATTGTGATAATATTCTCAAAATGGAGTGGGCCATCATGTGTTTTTGAATCTTTTTTTTCCCTAAAGTTTATGTTTTTTTTGTTTGTTTTTTGGTTGGTTGGTTTGTTTTTAAGTTAACTCTACCCACAACATGGGGCTTGAACTCACAACTTTGAAATCAAAGCCACATGCTCTCCCAGCTGACCCAGCCAGGTACTCCATGTGTTTTATAATCTAAGAATCTCAAATTAAACTGTAAGCCTCTGTGAAGGAATAGAGTCAAAGTTGAGTCAAATTAAAGTTCAAGAGAGTTGAACCTTAGATTTTATGTTTTTACTACCTCACACATTTAGCACTATATTTGGGAGTACTTACAGTAGATAGTACACCCTATTTTTATCTTTCTCCACTTCAGATTTTTAAATTTTGTGATCCCTTAGATGCATACTTTAATTTGGATGAAGGTGGATAGTGTCTTGATGATTGAGCTATAAAATTATATACCTAAGATGTAAGTACATCTGTAGGTTATAGTTTATCATTTATTTTAATATTATATAATACTAGCAATTAATAATCATTCAAATGAATGTCTATAAAAGCTGAAATAAAGATCCTTAAACAAAATAAAGGCTGAAGTACCTTGTGAATCTGAAAATGCCATTTAAATATCTTCACTTGCTAGAAAAGTTAAAGTCTAGATATTTTCAAAGGTTATTCTAAGATTGCTCTAAGAATATTTTATGGTGGCTTACTATTGATGGCTTCTCATTCATTGTATGTAGGTGTCTTCCTCCCAGTAGTTATCATGGTATTGCAGAGGTTTGCTTATTATTAATAAAAGATTCAGGATTTCTATAAATGGGAAGTAACTGATAAATCAAATAAATGAAAACCATTAAAGCAGACTTCTGACATACTACTGCATGCTGGTTTGGGGGATTAGATTTCAGGTAGCATGGGGAAGAACAGGTATGTTAGCCTGGTCATAGTATTGGCCTAGAAATAGGCAGAATGCACTTGTAATAGATTTACTGTTATAGGAGATAGTTGGTCCTAGGTTATGGGAACTAGTAGGATGGATCCAGGCAGAATGAGGTGTCTGCATGTCAGAGTTTGGGTTCCCTAGCAAATGAACACTGAGAGGAAGACTTACATACAGATGGTTCATTAGGGAGTACTCTTGGGAACAGTACCTGTAAGGGAGGAAGGGAGCCTAGATTGAGTAGAGGGAGAAGTTGAACTGTGTGATTCAGCTGCAACAGAGTTCTAAGCTGAGCTGATGGGTGCTCTGAAGTTGGGATGGACGTCAGAGATGTCCCAGATAGAGGAAAGGTCCTTTGTACCCACTTTTCTAGCAGTCATTGGATGTATGCTGCCTCTGGGTGAGGTGGCTCCCTTTGGTTGAAGGCAAATCCTGGGAGGAACTCAACGGGAAGCAATCAGTAGGTAACGCTCTCAGGAGCTGGGAGAATTGGTGTCTTCATGCAGAAGGATTCTGAATGATGCATCACATTTTCTAGATGTCAGTCTTTATGGTGATTGTACTCGGTTGTTTATGAGAGTTCATCCCATTGGGGAACTGGTCCTCTGGAAGCAAGTTTTCTTTTCTTAAGGAAACATAGGAAAAAAGTTAGTGGACTTAAACTTCAGCCCCTGCTGCTATGCCAGATCTCATAACAATTTCTGACATTTATCACGCTCTTTTCTATCATCCCTTTAAGAGGTTCCCCCCCACCCACCGCTAGTAACTCTGAAGTGACCAGGAAGGGCCTGTGAATTCTGGTCACGATGCCCATCTCAGACTGCTTCTACAGATACTGCATTAGTCATTTTGTTTTCAGAATCAGTAGGGGGACATAAACAGATATTTAAGTGGGTCCCTGGGTACCAGATGTCATTTTCCATCCTTACATTGTGTTACAGCAGTCTTGCCTTTTCTTAGCAATCAGGGTTAATTATCTCTGTGTGAAAGGTGTCTACTTTCTTGGCCTATTTGTCTTTAGCCCACAGTGGCTAGTTGGCAATATTCACAGGAGTTCAGAGTTCTGGCTTTTGTCCTGGGGGAAGTGTTCCCCCTCTGGGGACCAAGGACATCTTAGCCACACAGAATTTAGAATTGTGGAGACTGAAAGTACAGGTACCCCATATAGGTTACTAGGAATGAAGTTAAATGGGGCTCTTGGACTTGTGTATTCTACTTATTAGGGATGCAGCTCCACATAATGGTCATTAACTTAGGGTTATACCAGATCCTGGGTGTGTGGTGCCCAGTCTACTCAGGGCATTGCCTTTAAGCTGCTATATCAGCTGCTCCTTCAAAAGGCTGTTCTATTATTCTGTCAAGCCAGTAGCTTTTGAGTGGCACATGATGTGATAGGACCAGTGAATTTTATGATCACATTCATCGTTACACCTTTTTATCCTCTCCAGTGGATCCCTTTGTTTAGTTCAATTTTATGAGGGCTCCTGTTTGGGTAGGTGGCATATACTGAAAGATCTTGAGCTGAGGTGCTTGCAGAGACCGTTAGACAGTAGAGATAAACCCATATCTGGAATATGTGTTGGTTCTAATGAGGATGACTCTGCTCTCTCATGGATGAACAGGATCCAATGTAGTCAATTAACACCAAAAGACTGGTAATTCTCCTTCAGGAACGGCATATATCAGGGTCCATCTTACTGGTCAGTTGGACACTTAGCAGCAGCAGTAGCTAGATAAGCCTTGATGAATGGGAGCTTCTGTGGCTTGGTACGTGCATATTGCCATATGTTTCTCTATGGCTGCTTCCTTCTGGGCACCTATTGAACCAATACTGTGGTGACTGACAGCAAGCCGACTGATGTCAACTGGTCAAGTCATTCTGTCTATTAGGCTGCTTATTACCTTCCTCTAATTACTGTTGCTCTGTAAAACACCATCCCAACTTAGTTTTATAAAATAGACATTTTGTTTTGTTCATGGATGGTGTGGGCCAGGAATTCATATAAAGGACAGCCAGAATAGCTTATTTTTTTCCCCATAGTTTCTGGGCCCTTTCCTGGGAAGACTTGAAAGCAGAGGATGACTTGACATCTGGAGACTGGAACCATCTGGAGATATCACTCCCATGCAAGGTGGTTGATTCTGGCTGACAGCTGGGACCTCAGCTGGGTTGGCAGGTGGAATACCCGAAAGTGACCTCTCCATCTGGGCTCTCTCATGGTTTGGGCTTCGTTACAAGCATGGGGGCTGAATTTTATGAGCACGTATCCCAGGAAGGTAGAAGTGGTCTCTTGGTCTTGTCTGAGAAGTCACATGTGTCAATTCTGTGGTATTCTGTTGTTGGAGGCAGAGACAAAATTCCACATAGGTTGAAAGGAAGGGAATACAGATCATACTAGTTGATGGGAATAGTGTCCCGTTCATATTAGAAAAAGGCTTCTTTTCTGGGATTAGAGAAACTGTTGCAGGCTTCTTTAGAAAATGCAGTCTGCCACATGCCTCATTCATGGTGGATACACTGTTGGGGGCAGTAACATGCAAGACGAAGATCTGTGGACTTGGGGCGCCTGGGTGGCTCAGTCAGTTAAGCATCTGCCTTCGGCCTAGGTCATGATCCCTGGGTCCTGGGGACAAGCCTTGCATTGAGCTTCCACTCAGCAGTGAGTCTGCTGCTTTTCCCTCTCCCTCTGTGATTTCTCTTCTTGCTTTCACTCTCTCAAATAAATAATTTTTTTTAAAGATCTGTGGACTTTATGCCTACTTGCATAAGTACATTTGCATGTCTCTTCTCCTTAATTAATGTTACTGATACTTGTTATTTCTCTTTCCAGTCCTCCATCCCACTAGCCAGCCAATGTATGTACTACCATCGAAGTGCATGTCCATGAGTGTGTGTGTGTGTGTGTGTGTGTGTTCTCCAGCCACCTTTCTTTCCACACAAAGTGTGTGATTACTGAAGCTGTGCCTATTGAGTGGATTTCTGAAGGTATCCCTTAGTGGAGCTTCAGGGCTGTTGCAGTACCTTTTTAGTTTGCGCCACATACCAAGCCAACCCACCCGTGGAGCATCATTGGACTTGGTGGTTATATGGGACTTCCCATGAAGTCATGGGTATGAGTTGAGGGTAATGAGCCAGTGCTTTTTACCCAGGGTAGATGCAGTAGATGCAGGGGTCTAACTTACTTGTACATTCTCTGTCTACTCAGGTGCTGAGCCTCAGATGGACCATTTTCATCTAATAATGGATTGCTACTGGACCTGCTTTATCTTGTATGACTTAATTGACAAAATCTAGCTTGTAATAGACATTTTTGGTTGTAAGGTCTTTTAATAGCCTATGGTCAGGCATTCTGCCTAAACAAGGCTCAGTAGTGCATCATAAACTGATTTTCAAATGATTTATAATTCTCTGTTGCAAATGGCATGGGCTTGCTCAAAAACCTTAGGTGTCTCTGTTGTGATTCTCTTTTTGGGGCTCGCCATGAATTCTACATGGTGACTGCTCCCACCAAAAATACTTCTAAATATGGAATTTGTAAGGTCATATGGCCCAAGCTTCAGGATTTCTTCAGTGCGACTTGTTCCTCTGTAAAGTCTTTGATTTGCTTAGTCTGTATTCCAAACCAGCATCCTTCTGTGGTGTATGGTAAGTGGGTGAGAGTAGTATTTCTGGCCAGGGATCTGTCTCTCCTGAATCAAGAGTTCCTCTTGGGGATTTTGCTTCTTTCTTATTGATGCATGATGTGAGATACAATAAGTTGTTCTTTGGAAGAGTTGTCCTTGCGTTAGTGAGGCCTTAGGCCCTAAAACTTTCACTGATAAGGTGTTTGTTTTCTATCCTCTGATCACATGTGTCTTACCAAGGCCTGTAAAGTAGTTGCCACTTTTTGCTTATCTGGCTCACTTAATAGAATGTTATAGATATAATGGATTAACATAATATTTTACACAGTGTTCAGTAAGTTCAGATACTTTCAGAAGATATTATGACAGAGGATGAAAAACTTAAAATTGAATCAGCATGGTAGTTTACTGCTGTTTGCCCTATACTGGTTCTGGTTATCCAACTTTATGTTCCATTCCTTGTTGACCCGGCATTCACAGACTCAGTCCCAAAGTTACTCTACTGACTCTGTGGGCAGTGTTCTGTGGCTCTTGTCAGCTACTGATTGTTCCTTTCCTCACTTTGTAGGCTCAGCATGTGCCCAGCCAGTTATGACTTACTCCTAGTTATTGGCCTTTAGGAGGGAGAGGACATGGTGGTATATCCTGAGAGGGGCTTATGTCCTCTTGCAGAGAATTGTCTTCTGAATTGTCTTCAGGGAGGAAGCAGGAAGCACTAGCCTTGGACAGGAAGGAGTATACCACTCTGTAGGCACATAGAGTCCAGGGGGGGCCTGATGATTGAGACTGTTGAGTATATCAAACACGATGTTCATTTCCTGAATATCCACAGCTTTCTAGTTAAGCCCTTTATTTTGATGTGGCAGCCTTTTCAGATGAATTCAACTGTATCCAGAGCTCCTAACCTTATAATTAAGTTCTGGACATGATCCTCAGGATTCTTTTACCCTCTGTAGGAAATGAGATTGTTTTCATTTACTGACAAGGAGGCTCTTTGGTGTTCACATTTCACTTTAAACTGATGATTGTATTTGTTTTCTATTGCTGTTATAACAAATAACCAGAAACTTAGTACTTCAAAGAAATACAGTATTCTTAAAGATCTATAGGTCAGAAGTCTGATATGGGTCTCACTGGGCTAAAATCTAGGGGTCAGCAGAGTTGTGTTGACTTCTAGAGGGTCTAAATGAGAATCCACTTCCTTGTCCTTACCACCTTTTGGAGGCTGCCCTTATATCTTGGCTCATGGCCCATTCTTTAATTTCTAAAGCTAATACTGTTGAATCTTTCTGTTCCTTTCTTCCGTAGTCGTATCTCGCTCTGATTACATTGGTCTAACCCTGATAATCCAGGATATTCTCTTTTCAGATCAGCTAATTAGCAACCTTAATTACATCTGCAACCGTAATTTCTTTTTGACATGCAACCTGATACAGTCACATTTTCTGGGAATTAGAAAGTGGACATCTTTGGGGAGAGGCAGTTTTCTGCCAAACATAATAAAAAAATTAATGTCAGCTTCCTATTGTCTTTCTCAAATGAATGGGTAGTTCCCGGAAATAAACATCTAATTCTGTACTTCTGGTAACTAACTACTTACCCTAACCTCTCAAGTACCTGAGACATTGTACACATTCCTTTGATATATCATTTCAGTTCAGCTAAGTAAGACATAGATAAAATTGCATGGAGCTCAGACAGTCTTTTATAGATCTCAGCAAATCTCAGCAAAAAGCTATTGTCTCCAAGTATTCACCTTGATAAATGAATTTTATTCTCCTGGGAAATTTGTTAACTACTCTCTTATTTATATTTTTTGTGTTCTATAGAAAATGAATTTTTTAATTCTAAAAAAGCGTAACTGTAGCAATTTCAGCTTTTATGATAAGAATTTTTTTCTTTTGGTCCATCTATGATTCTTACAGATAATAAGAATCTGCCAGTATAGCATTCATTACCACCTGTAGCTCCATGAATTGTTTATTAGAAGTTAGGGAGATGAAAATGCAGAGAAGATGGTCTGTCAGACAATACATTTTTCTTAGCCTGAATCTGACTCAGACTTTCAGCTACTCTCTGTGGTTTGGTAATTTGTTGGCCATTCCTGCCAACTCTTTAGGGATTTTTGAGATCCTTACTTCTGAGATTGAGTCTTAGTCCTTATTCATTTTAACTTTTTTGAAAAAAATAAAAGTGATATATTTCCTTTCTACCATCAATTTTTTTAATTTCTGGAGAAGTGTGTGTGTGTGTGTGTGTGTGTGTGTGTGTGTGTATGATGCCAGAAAGATCTTTGCAATTTTTAAAGTTATTAAAAAATTATAAGATATTATTTTCTTACCCAACCACCATTTTCCTGTTTTGTTGGTATTTGACAGGACTTGTTTTCCCTCAAGAAATAGTTATATGAATTTGAAACAATTTTAATGTCATCTTTATAAGCTTTACACATATAAGTCAAAGTCTAATTCTATTTGAGAACATATATATACTATAACTGTTGAATAAATTAATATTTGAAGATAAAGGAAAATTACTCAGTAAATTTCCCACCATTGGGGTTAGTCTTCTTTATATATAATTTAAAAACATTTATGTGTCATCTGATACTTTCATTGGTTGTTAGGTATATATAATGGAAGTTCAGGTTTCTCTGTGAATAATTTATTATGTCTAATAGAACTCTTGTTCTCAGGAATAATAGATGAGAAGAATATCAGCCATATTTAAGTTTTATATAAATAACTTTCCATATTCCAAAAGAATGTGAGATGTCCTAATAGTACTTTATAGGAAAGGAAAATAAGACTTTCTAACAATAACAAAAAAATCTGTAATAGATAATGTTTCCCTGTAGCCTTCACTAGTTCTTCCTCTTCTTAATTGCAAGATATTACAGATTCTCAGAGTTCTGTCCTTGTCCTTGTCTTTTCTCCTCACTCTGCACCCTGTTGCTTTGGGCATTTTAAATACCATCTCTGTCTAATGACTTTCAAACTTGTGCTCCATATCAGATTTTTGTTCTGGGCTCCAGACCAATAGAGATAATTGCCACATTCACATTTATATTTAGGTTGCTTGAAGGCATCAAAATTAATATGTCAGAAGTTGGACTCTTGATCTTTGCCTAAATCTTTTTCCTCAGCCTACCCCTTCTCATTAAAGGTCACTCATGTCTGTACATTTGTATAGTGTATCATATCATCCACCTGAAAGTCATGCTTTTGACTTGGCCTCTCCTTTATGCCCCTGTAACCAGTCTCTCACCTTTGTTGTGGATCAGGCCTGTGAAACAGGTCTCAGCTCTACTATTGGCACCATACTGATCGACGCCATTTTTATACTTTGTAGATGCCCTGGTTTCGTTTCGTTTCGTTTCTTTTCTTTTCTTTTCTTTTCTTTTCTTTTCTTTTCTTTAAAGATTATTTATTTATTTATTTGACAGAGAGATCACAAGTAGGCAGAAAGGCAGGCAGAGAGAGAGGAAGGGAAGCAGGCTCCCTGCCGAGCAGAAAGCCCGACATGGGGCTTGATCCCAGGACCCTGGAATTCATGACCTGAGCTGAAGGCAGAGGCTTTAACCCACTGAGCCACCCAGGCGCCCCGATGCCCTGGTTTCTTAACTGGTCTTCCCTAACCTCTGTGAAGAACCCCCTCCCTACTTCATACACCTCCATACACACATCCATACATAAAGCCTCCATGATTTTTGAAAACATAAATCAGATGATATCACTACTTTAAAAATCATTCTGTAGTTTTTCATTATGAAGATAAATTTGGAACTCTTCTCTCATCCTTACACATTTAAGATGTGTCTACCTCTAGCCTCATCTTGAATTGCTTCTTTCTCTATGCATTGTGGTGGAGACTTGATTGTTTTTATTTCATCCTGTAAAAGCATTAACTCTTTCTTGCTTCATAGTCATTGCACGTGCTTATCTCTTCCTCTTACATTTTCTCCCCTGTATTAGTCAGGGTTCTTTAGAGAAGCAGTACCAGTAGGATGTCTGTATCTACATCTGTATCTATATCTATATTTTTATCTATATCTACAGTGTGAGAGATGTATTTTAAGAAGTTGACTCATGTGATTATGGAGGTTGACAAGTCCTAAGATCTGCACTTGGCAAGCTGCAGACTTAAGAGAGCAGATGGTATACTTCCAGTCTTTGGGCCAGGAGCCTTGAGACCCAGAAGCAACCAGTGTTCCAGTTTGTATCTGAAGGCAAGAAAAACTGATGTCCCAGCAGAAAGGCAATCAGACAGGAGGAGTTCCCTTTATTTGGGGGAGGGTCAGCTTTTTGTTTTAGTTAAGCCTTCAACTGATTAGATATGGCCCACCAATATTAGAATGAACCAGTTGCTTTACTCATTTTATCAATTTAAATGTCAATTTCACAGAAATAACCAACAGTGTTTTATCAAATAACTGGCCACCCGATCACATTTACACATAAAATTAACCATCACATTTCCCTTACCCCTCCCAATCCTCTCTGCTTAATTTATTCTGATTTTTCAATTCTCAGATTAAAGAGAGCAGCCCTCCATGACCATCTACTTGATTTAAATTTAAGTCCACTGTTAAGCCTGTCATAGCTTTGTATATTTTATCTCTTAGTGGTTTTTATGATTTATTATTCTGTATTTATCTGTGAAATAATTTGTTTGATATGTATCTTCCCCACTAAATTGGGTGACCCAGAAGGACAAGGACTGCTCTGACTTGTTCACTATTTATGCTACGTAGAGCAGTTTGTAGTTTGTCTGACATAACAGTCATTTTATTAGGGGCTGGATAATGAATGGAAAGATTTATGAATGTTCTCTAAATTTTTCATAGATAATGTTCATTAAAGTCTCAGGATAACAAGCAATAGGAACGTTCTTCCTATGTTAACCATTTTCCCACTTATTCCTTAAGAAGAGCAAATTACCACATGGATCTTTTGGTAAAAGTTACTCTGAATCACTAGGACCATAGAAATAATGATTAATTAATCCAATGAATACACAAGTATTTTATGGAACTGATTTAGAAATTTTCTAGTGTATTGATATTTCTAAAGAAATAAGTGTTCTAGGTATAAGACATGAGGTTGGAAGACATAGATAAACCATCACTGTTAACTTGGTGGCTCTAGATATGACAATTACTGGTTACTGGTTGTTGTTGTTGTTACTTGTATAATTTTAGATTAAAATACATTATCTTTCTTCCATTTCTGTTTACATTCCAAAGAATGGTTTAAAGATGGTTTAATAAAGAAGTATTGAAGACACATGAAAAAAAGCAGAAAATTAGGTAGACTATTATATGAAAACTTCATTTAGGTTGAAATATCCTTCTGAAATATGTTCTGTGGAGACCATTGTGTAATTTTATTTATCCAGTCTTATTCTATCTGGAAAATCTTCCACTTTCCAATTCCATTGATACTTCCTTGACTACACCAGCCCACTCAGATCCCATTCTTTGAACTTTTCTTGTATTTGTTTTTCAGTGCCTTATGGTTTAGTATTTAATTGTTCTCTATTTTTTGTTACAATTATTCATTGAGCAAATAGTAATTAGACATAGTATGTTACTTTCCAGACATCCAGGAAAACATTCTAAGAATTATGTTAATGAACTTTGTCCTCAAAAAACATATACTCATGTTGAAGAGACAAAGAAGTTTATAATCATGCCCATTATAATACCATTTATTGCAAAATGAACTATGTGATAGAAACTTTATTTCATGATTTCTCAAAATACTTGTTTAATAGTATCCCATAATTCAAAGGAAGAAGCTGAGTCTCAGACAGATTGTATAATTTGTGGAAAGTTATGGAGCTAATAAGTGCCAAAGCCCAGATTAGAAGCCAAAATGTCTAACTCTACAATCTGTATTCCTGTCTCTTAACAGTGTGAAATAGCACATCATGACATAGGCAGAGAATCAGAGGAGTCACATGAAACATACTTTGAAATTGTGTGTATGAAAAAAAAAAAGAAATTGTGTGTATGTGAGTGGGTATTTGAGGACACAATCTGACATGGTAGTCATAGTATATTTTCTAGGTTTTTAAAAATGCGTCTGTATTGGGGCACCTGGGTGGCTCAGTGGGTTAAAGCCTCTGCCTTCGGCTCAGGTCATGATCCCAGGGTCCTGGGAACAAGCCTCATGGGGCTCTCTGCTCAGTGGGGAGCCTGCTTCCTCCTCTCTCTCTCTGCCTGCCTTTCTGCCTACTTATGATCCCTATCTGTCAAATAAATAAAATCTTTAAAAAAAAAAGCATCTGTATTAATCATGATTACTTTAAAGAGTTGAAGAGAAAACAGGAGGAGGACAAAATGCTACAATGCATATAGCTGATTCTCAGTTTCAGTATATTTCATGTTTAAAGCTCCAGAACTTTTAAGACATCTATAAAAGATATATTTGGGACATATGGATATTAAATTTCTATGTTATTTTATGGTAGTATAAAAAAGGCAAGCCACCCTATCATACTAATATTATTCCCTGCCTAGAATACTATAATTGTCAAAATGGGTGATATGACTACTTTTGTCCACAAAAGATCATATTGTCTGCAGTGTTTATAAAAGGCCAAGTTTTGTTTCTGAAGTTCAGTTTTACTTATCCAATATAAGATATCTTACGATATCCACTCCCTAAGTCAAATGGTGGAGCGGAATTGAAAGAAATAATGATTTTTTTTTTTTTACCTTATTAGCTTGTATCTGATGTTATTTCATACTATTACAGGGAAAAGCCTTCCCAAAGATGGCATTACAAAGATGCACGCAGTGCAATAAAACAAATAATTCCATGAAAAAGGCCACATGTTACTACTGATCATCTAATATCATGTACTGAAATTTATAAGAAACCTTTGAGACAGATTTCATAAGGTGAGGCTTTAAAATATATGTGCACACTCAAAACACACATACGCAATTATAGACTTTTTAATCTTCCTAGCTTATGAGTGGCATGCATTTTGGCAAATGGATGAAACTTATATTCATTTCAGATATTAGAACACCGTATGTAATACTAGAGCTAGAGATTCATCCAAACAGCATTTTCCATCAGCAACCAAACTTCCTGTGAGAGGACAGTGTGTTTCATTAGTGAACCACCTCTGATTTAGATATCTATGTAAATTGCAGTGTAGTAGAGTGCTTCTAAATACTTGAGTTGAACTTAGTCCCATGGAAGCATGGAATTCAAACACTGTTCATCAGCTGTATACACATTAGAGAATGTGGACATAAGGAACTAGTAGATTCGAGCTTCGAATTTCAGATTCATGAGCAATTTTGTTTTATTTTATTTTATTTTTCTGATTTATTTGAGAGCGCCTGAGAGAGAACAGGAGGAGGGGCAGAGGGAAATGGAGAAGCAGACTCCCCATTAAGCGGGGAAGCCCCATGTGGGACTGGATCCCAGAATCCTGGGACCTTAACTGGAGCTGAAGTCAGGTGCTTAACTGACTGAGTCACCCAGGTGCCCCTGAATAGTTTTATTTAAATAAAACTTCTTGGTGATGTAAATTCACTCCTGAAATCAAACCAGCATTTGATATTTGCTGAACATGTACCAGACTTTGTGGTGAGTGTTATAAAAACAGAAAACCATGTATAATAATAACATAAATAATTGAAATTGCTCTTGTGGTAGGGCAGGCACTTTATAAGAATACATGTATGTTGCATACTTTGATGAACAGTGCACTATTGTTATCCCCATTTTACTCATATGACACCAAACTTAGGGAGAATAAATATAATAGGGAGGATGAACGTTCATCCAACTAGCAAATATTTATATGGCTGTATACATACATATACACACACACGTATATATATTTGTATATAGGTATATACATGCATATAGAGCTTAAAGCTGGTTTTACATACATAAAAACCTTAAAAAAAGCTGAATGTGTAGATTCTTGAAGTATGCTTTAAGAAAACTAGTTTGATAATCAGTCCTCAATACATCTTTAGCAGGTAAAAATATTGGTATATTGTGTGTATTTATATCTTGGTATTTAACATTGACTCTTTGAGAAATGAAAGTTTTTGCATTCACGATGGTAAAACTGGGGGCCCTTGTGTGGCTCACTTGGTTAAGCGTCTGCCTTCCTCTCAGGTCATGATCTCAGGGTTTTTGCATCCAGCCCCACATCCTCTCCCTGCTCAGCAGGGAGTCTTCTTCTTGCTCTCCCTCTGCCCCCTCCAGATTCCCTGTCTCTCATTCCCTCTCAAATAAATAAAGATAAAATCTTTAAAAAAAGATGATAAAACTAGAAAATTTTCTCCTTTTGTGTTGTAAATCTTTTTTGAAACATTGGGAGTTCCATTTTGATTGAATCTTATTTTGATCAGTGAAGACTTTTTTGTTAGTGCTGGTACTAGATTTATGAGAACTTAAAAAAATTGTATAATAATAAAACACACATGTCTACCTGAAATTAAGTCCTTGAAAGCAATTTTTTTCTGTTTAAAATTTTCACTTTGGGGAAAAAAAATGAAGGTGATGATGCAGAAACTCTTGCAGATAGGAAAGAGGCAAAAACAGTTTTTTGAGAGTGAAATAGTTCTAAGAAATAGAGCTATAAGGATAACTGTAAGATAGTGTGAAGATGCAGGCTCCGTTGTTTTTGTAAACACAGTGCATTACTTTCCTATTACTGTTAGAATAAATGGCTGTAAACTTAGTGGCTTAAAGCAGCTCAGATTTGTTATGTCACAGTTCTGAAGGTCAGAAAGAGAAACGGATTTTACAGGGTTAAAATCAGTGTATCTATGGGACTGTGTTTTTTCTGGGGCCTCTAGGGGAGAATCTGTGTCCTTGCTTCCCCCTCCTCACCCAAGCTGCTGCTGCTGCTGCTTTTTTTTTTTTTTTTTAATTTTATTTATTCATTTGACAGAGATCACAAGTAGGCAGAGAGGCAGGCAGAGAGAGAGTGAGAAGCAGGCTCCCTACTGAGCAGAGAGCCCGATGCGATGCGGGGCTCTATCCCAGGACCCTGAGATCATGGCCTGAGCCAAAGGCAGAGGCTTTAACCCACCCAGGCGCTCCTCCTCACCCCAGCTTCTAGAGGCTGCCCTCATTCTTTGTGTTAAGTCTCCTTCCTCCCTCTTCAAAGGGAGAATAGTAGCATCTTAAAATCTTTCTCCTGCTCTGATATTCCTGCCTAACTCTTAATAGGAATCCCTGTGACTCTGTGGGATCCTTCCATTGGAAGATAGTCCAGGATAATCTTCACATTAATTACATCGTCAAAGTCCCTTTTGCTACATAAACCAAAATATTTACAGGTTTCCAGTGTTAGGATGTAGACATCTTTGGGGGACTTTATTCTGTCTACCACAGCCAGATACCAAAATATAGACTAAATGATTGTTTTCATATAAAAACATATCTTTATAATTCTTATTACATGTGTATAGGTGCTCTAATAAAGTAATTTAAAAATTAGCCTTGAGAAAACTCACCTGCTCCACACTCTGATCTACTGAATGACCTTTTAATGGCTCATTTCCTCCTTTTCACTATGTAAATTATACCCAACAAGGAGAGTGCTTGGTAATGAGCTTTTAGTGATTACTGCATTAAAAAAAAAAAAGACCCATTTAGTCAGTTTCCCTCACATTTTTTTTTCCTGTTTAAATAAAGAGGAATGGAGAATCAACCATTCCATTTTTATTTTAGCACAGGATTTTCTTTTTGAGTAAAACAAAAAAGTAACATTTTTGTTATTCTAGTAAAAGATCATTATTATATAAAGAAACTGCCAGTCACATTATGACTTTTTGATATTTTAGGTATACAGCAGAGCTTTTAAGGAAAGATTAAGAGTTTTCATCAAGTATTGTTAACAGTTGGTACCTGCTTAATTCCCATATTTTGAATGGCTGGTGATAAAAAGATGCAAGGTTATATTCCAATAACTAGGATGCTGTTCCCTTGCATATTAAACTGCTTTTGAGAGATGAATATTGAGAAATTATTGGGAAGAAATTGCCATTTCATATTTACATCATTAGCTTCCCTACACTAAACCTGATGGGCTTAGAGAAATCAGTGATTTGCATATGCATGTACAAAAATGGTGAATGTTAGTCATTTCTGCATCATTTTTAATGATTGACAAGAAGTACCAGAGATGCTAAAATAGTCTGCTCATTAAATATCTTTCAACTCGATAGGCATTTTATTAAAATGGTATAATGTAGTACTTTAAAATATTTTCCTTTTGCTTCATGAACAGAATTTAAAATAAAGGAACATGCAGAGAATCCATTATATATTTGGCTTTTTTTTACAAGTAGAATATGATTTCTCATCAGCAACGGAAAGGAGTATAGTCATTGTGCTTTATCCAGAATAACAATCATGTTAATAACAAAAGCTCACTTAGCACTTGCTATTTGCCAGGTAATATTCCAAGTGCTGGGGCACCTGGGTGGCTCAGTGGGTTAAAGCCTCTGCCTTTGACTCAGGTCATGATCCCACGGTCCTGGGATCAAGCCCCGCATTGGGCTCTCTGCTCCAGCCTGCTTCCTCATCTCTCTCTGCCTGCCTCTCTGTCTACTTTTGATCTCTGTCTGTCAAATAAATAAATAAAATCTTTAAAAAAGAATATTCCAAGTGCTATATATACATAATATTCCAAGTGCTTTATATAGGTACATACATTGTCGATATCCTCATTTGATACATGAGAAAATGAGGCAAAGACAGGCTAAGTCTGAGTTCCATAACTAGTAAACAACAGGTAGGGTTTGAACCCAATCTGTCTCAAAAGTCTGAACTCATCACAAAAGAAATCGTTATTGTATTTTTAAAAGTATTGTTAAATAGTAATTCCAATGAATATACAAGCAATTCTCGCCACATAGAAATCTTCGGATTGTTATTTACAAAGTTAACTTTTTTTTAGTTAGTGGAGGTTAGAGTACTTAACAATGTCTATGGTGTAATGTAAGGAGCTGTGAGGAGCAGTGAGGGCTCTAAGGCTTCTCATGGTGAGGGAGGGGGATAGGAACTGGAAGGGAGGATATGAAGTTGTTTTTTGCCTAGCTATGTGTATGAGGTTGAGAAGATGTAGATTTTTGATTCAGATATATCTGATAGATAATGAGTGGGAACTGAATCTCTAAGTCCTCCTGTGGAATGGCTGCTGGATGTAGGTTCTTGACTATTTTTGGTCTGTTGGAAAGTCATGTTTTTGAGCTCATTTTGCTTAAAATGCATACATGTTTATTTAACACACATAGGTGTATAGTGCTCATTATGTACCAGGGCTATTCTCATTGTCTTGAGAATATTAATTTATTTAATTCTCATAACAATCCAGTGAGGTAAGTACCACAATAATCCCCCATTTACTGGCAAGGATACTGAGTAGGGAGAAGTATAAAGAACTGCCCAAGGTTGCCAAGATCGTAAATGGCTGATCCAGGATTTGAATCTAGGCAGTCTGTCTCCAGAGTCCATCCTCTCTTTATAAATAAAGTAGTCCAAATCTGTGAGAACAAATTCCTCTTGGGAGAGGAGCCTTTCGCCTTCTGATTTCAGCCCAGTTCTCACTTTTTCCTACTTCCTGTCACAACTGGAATGAGATAATTAAACACTATGGCACTCTTCCCTCACTCTTCACCCCTTCCTTGGCTTCTAGCTTTTATTCTCATGTACAAATGCTACAGATTCTTTTCTCTCTTCTCTTCTTCCTTTTCACCTATCTTTACCTCCCCTTTTCTCTTTCAAGAAAGTTAAACTAAGGGACAGGTAAGTGAATTTGTATATAGTAGTTCTGTAGTGGCATTTTATGCTAGGTACCTGAGAAGCTTAGCTCAAGTTGTTACATGGGAATGAAGTATTAGTATGTTGTTTCATGGGAATGAAGTAAAACTTTCTAATTATTCCGTATCAGGTTTATGGGGTTATCATAATACCAACCCAAATTGATATGTAGGAGGAGGGTTACATTCTTATGATGACAAATAGCTAGTTAGAGGACAGCCAGTTGCTCATCAATATTTCCATTGATCTCTTATTAAGTGTGACCTGGACTTTTGAACTCTTAGTCATCATTCAGTTCTCTAGTCAAATACTGCTTCCTTTTAGTATCACCTTCTTACTTTAGAGTTTCTCTCTCACTTCCCTTTTTCTCTAATACTTGATCCCCTCTTTATAGCATTTTCAATAATTTACCTTTTATAGTTACATTCACCCTTAGAATTAAGTAAGTAGAAGTGGTGAGACCTCTTTAGAAACATTCACTGACTCAGGGATTATGCTACCAGAGTAGGCAGAATTGATAATGTAGGTGAGGAAGCAATCGATCATGCTTTGGGAATCAGACTTACATATACTTGACAAAGGGACCTATTTTATTCTTTGCACCAGGCATGGTAATATAGGCATCAAGGTAGTGATCTGTATCCGTGATTATACTATGGGGTTCTTGGCTTGACTTCAAGTATATCAAGATTAGACATTTTTACTTTGCATTAGATGCATACATATGTATAGGTGCATTCATCTACTTTTGCAATTTCTTAGCTGAATGAATAAAACAAAAAAATAGAATGCCTGCTTGTTTCATTCACTGGGAATAATGAAATGAATATCTTGCCTTGAGGAGTTATAGTAGGAGAGGCAGAAAAATTTTAAAAAAAATTGCAAATTTGTTTACTCAAGAAATGTTTGATAATATATTTTATTTTTTTAAAAGAGTTTATTTATTTGAGAGAGATACAGAGACAGAGAGAGAGCACAAGCAGGGGGAGTAGGAGTAGGAGAGGGAGAGGGAGAAGCAGACTCCCCGTTGAACTGGGAGCCTGACATGGGGCTCCATCCCAGGACCCGGAGATCATGATGTGAGCTGAAGGCAGACAGTTAACCATCTGAGCCACCCAGTTGTCCCTGATAATATACTTTAGAGGTGCAAGTCCTACTGAGCTCTGTATATGTAGTTGCAAACCAGAGAGGTGGTGCCCCTGCTCTGTTGTACATAGGCTGTGATTTTATGTGATATGTACAATAAAAGAAATGCACAAAAGAATTGATGATAGCAGAAGACAGAAAGGCTTTGGGTTTTTTAAAAGATTTTATTTATTGATTTATTTGAGAGAGAGAGAGAGAGAGAGAGAATCTCCAGCAGACTCTGCAGTGTGCGAGGAGCTCCATCTCATAACCCTGAGATCATGACTGAGCCAAAACCATGAGTCAGACACTTAACTGACTGAACTGCCCAAGTGCCCCAAGACAGGAAGACTTTTAGAAAAAATGATATTTGAGTGAGTGTTTATTAAAGCACCAGTAGAGTTGAGTGGGGAGAGTGTATTGCAGGCAGAGGAACCAGCATGGTGGTTCTTAACATAAGAAGTAATAAGGCCATGAATGGACATATTTGTGTCAATATTAAATGAGGGAGGACTCACTGAAGAGGCAGTCTGAAGAAAGGGCCTATAGAAGTTAGAAACTGGATATGCCTGGTGAGAGAGGAAAAGTGATTTTCCAGTGCTTGGTATGTGTGGATTCCATTTCTCAAGATCTTCTACGTAGAACAAGGGGCCATTTGAGCTTAATCCTAAGGATGAAAGAAGAGATGGGGAAATACATGACTTATTTTTGAACATGTTGTGTCTTAAATGTTCAAAGACATTCAAGGTGAAGGAACCAGACTCAGTTGGTAGGAATGATGGCTCTGAAAATCTGTGGAGAATTCTGGCTTCAACTTATGTAGAAGGAAGCTGACTAAATCTGAGGGTGAAATAATTTGGGAGATCTGTGATTCCTACTCCTTTACGGAGGATTGGGGATTGCAGGAACTAGAGAACCTCACACTTGGTATGCATTTGATGAATGTTTGCCTTAGACTCAGTTCCGTCTTCAAGGAAGCACAGAAGAGAAGGTTCTGTTTAAGGTGCTAAGAATCACTCTAGGTACTGTTTGTTCCTAAGTTCTTTCATAGCAGGACTGGATTTCTAAACTATCATCCTGTGAATTCTCTCTGCCCCTCATCCCTGTTGCTCAGATTATATTTATTTTGAATGATTTCAACTGCAAAATTGGTTTTATATTGATATCTAAAAATTACGTCTACACACACATCTGTATGCACAGGCGTATTTTGTGGATGCGCACAGAGTTATTGGCACTAATTTCTTACTACTGAGTATTTCTGCCTCTGAATGTCAGGGGCTTCATCTAAATTCTTTGTGTTCGGCATCATTAGGCCAGCTTCTTTGACTCTGTTGTAGCTTTGAAGACCATAATCACATGTTCAAAGCCTGGCAGGATTTGATTGAGAATGATGATGACAAAGGAGACAGTAAGCCAAAGAATCAGAGTTGTGTCATTTCATCTCCTTGGGTAACCGCACAGACATTTAATCTGAGCGTATTGCTGTTTGCTGCGCCAAAGGCAGTGTGGGAACAGAACTATGCAATTAGTATGATAGTTCATTCAAAAAGAACAATGAAAGGAGACCAGCTAGCATTTAGGATTATATATATCACATCTGAAATCTGACATTTGCGTGATCTAAAACTATCTTGCAGTCAAAATTTGAATAACATTTTCTAAGTTGACTTTATACTGGTTTGTATTTCATATAATATACTATATAAGGGCATTTTTATACAGAACTGCACATTTAAAATAACAGTATTTTGATTTTGTAGAGGTAAGAGCGGTGTGACCTTTCTTGGGCATTTTTTAAGTTTTAAAAGTTCTTTCCTTAAAGTCTTTACAGGGATATTAGTCTTAGAAAAGTATGTAAAATTATAATTTATACTAGTTATTTTAAGTGACCGTTTGGCTATGTTATTCCAGAAGGGACTAAATCATAGAAGAGAGGTCATTTTCTCTCAAGGTATTTTGCTATGTCTCTCTCATTCATTTTCTTTATTGACAATCATGTCAGTCAGTTTTTTTGTTTTTTTTTTTTTAGATTTTATTTATTTATTTAGCAGAGATCACAAGTAGGCAGAGAGGCAGGCAGGGAGAGAGAGAGAGAGGAGGAAGCAGGCTCTCGGACGAGCAGAGAGCCCGATGTGGGACTCGATCCCAGGACCCTGAGATCATGACCTGAGTTGAAGGCAGAGGCTTAACCCACTGGGCCACCCAGGCACCTGCCAGTCAGTTATCTTAAATAATTTAGTGTCCAAAGTTAAATAGCTTATCCCTAAATTAAAATTGTCTATACTGAATTTTTAACTATGGTCATCTTAACCACAAACAAAACCGGCATTGCATGGTGGATAGAATTAGAAGTTCTGGGTTATCTTACTTGGATTTGAATCCTCTTTGTACTTTTAGCCAGCTTGGTGATCTTGGGGAGGTCATTCAACTCTGTATTCTCTTCTCTGTGTATGTATATATTTTATGAGACTGTTCCCTTACATATAAAATGTGAATAGAATACTAGATTTTATAATGTAGCCTTGTAGACTGAATCCAGAAAATACATATATAGTCATACCATCATGCTTAGCACAAGTACTTAGGAATTTCTTTGGTTCTTTGAAGTTGTTGGGTATATAAATGTATAGAATCATTTGTTAATGCTGGTTTGTGGACACTCATATCTTCAAATTATGTAGCTATCTCTAGCCTTAAAATAATTTTTGGTAGATTTTGCTCCGATGATTGATTCAGATCTAGAGACCAGCAAAAGCTCTCTCCTTCATTTATATTCAGTGAAAGCAGATTAGGCTACATTGTGGTTTCATATATTTTCTTTGCAGTTATACTTAGAAGTTGTCGCTTTTAATAGTAAGATTAATATTCTCTGTTATCTTTTTGTTTAAATTCAAGTTATACCTTCTGGAGGATATCATTGTTTTAGGGGTTTTTGAGTCTGGGAGAAACAAAGTACTTGAAAGTACTATATTACCATGAAAAGATCAGATGTAGTAATAAGATATCCATGTTATAAGAAATTATTGTCCTTTACTGAGAAGCATTATTCCCTCGGCAAATTTTTGAAAAATGTTCCTTGCTTCCTTTTAGTTGCTCATGGAGAGTTTTAAAGCAGGCAACTTTCTGAACGAAGATTTGCTCGCCTATGTTTTTTTGTCAATAGGGTTTAATCTCTGACCTCCATTCCTTTAGATTGTGTATTGCATGAGGTGTGTCTGTTTTTACCTTCTCTAAAATGATACCTTTCCACAATTTTCTTGGATATCACATACACTGCTTTGGATGAAACGTCTTCTCTCTGGAAGGTAACAACAAAGCATGGATTTTTTTTTAAAAATATTTTATTTATTTATTTGACAGAGATAGATCACAAGTAGGCAGAGAGGCAGGCAGAGAGAGGGAGGGAGAAGCAGGCTCCCTGCTGAGCAGAGAGCCTGATGCGGGGCTCGATCCCAGGACCCTGAGATCATGACCTGAGCCGAAGGCAGAGGCTTAACCCTCTGAGCCACCCAGGTGCCCCCCAAGCATGGATATTTTTTATGATGGAAAATCAGCACTGAAGGCCCTTGTTGTTCCTGAAAATTTGAGTTGCCAGGCTATGGAAACTGCCACTAGTGAGTTCAAGGACCATTGAATTTTGAGGGTTAATTGTCGTCTGTGAAGATAGATTCAAATCAGAAAATGACCACAGTCCTCTCTATCACTGCAGTGATATTTTTTATATTCTTATAGGAAGGTGTTCGTATTCTGGCATCAGAGTACATTTAATACCTAAGAGATAGTGACAACTTAAAGACATTTGACTTCAAAATAAATTACATTCATGTTCCCTTGGTAAACTATGTTTTTGCACAATTTTACCTCCTTTTAAAAATTATTGTTTGCACGGGCGCCTGGGTGGCTCAGTCCTTAAGCGTCTGCCTTCTGCTCAGGTCATGATCTCAGGGTCCTGGGATCGAGCTCAGCATTGGGCTCCCTGCTCGGCAGGAAGCCTGCTTCTCCCTGTCCCACTCCCTCTGCCTTCCCTCTCTCACTGTGTCTCTCTCTGTCAAATAAATAAAATCTTTTTAAAAAATTATTATTTGCAAGCCATCTGATGTTCTTTAGATAATATGCCAGGCCATTTAAAATTTAAGGAAGAATAGACTGATTACATTGCATGGATTTCTGCTTTATGTGTCTTATTAATACTGTCTGAAACTTATGATGTAGGTATTTATCCCATTTGGTTAATGAGGAAACTGATTCTTAGAGCAGTGACCTGCCTAAGGTCAACTTTGAGATAAAGAGAAAACTGGGGCTTTCTTTTAGGAAAATAGCATAAAGTTTGTTTTTTGCCATGGACATTGTAGAGTACTTTATTCATTTATTTATTTTTAAAAATTTTATTTATTTATTTGAGAAAGGGAGAGAGAGAGAGAGAGCGTGCTCCTGCAAGCAAGTGAGCCCCTGGGTGGGGAGGGGCAGCGGGAGAGGGAGGAGCAGACTCCCTGCTGAGCTGGGAGCTCCACAGGGGTCAAGGTCCTAGGACCTTAAGATCATGACCTGAGCCAAAGACAGACGCTTAACCAACTAAGCCACCCAGGCGCCCCTGTAGAGTACTTCAATCAAGAAAAAAATGTATAAAGCCTAATTCTGATTAAAATTTATGTTGCTACTATGTGCCTGTTACTGTTCTAAGTGCTTGCCATCTATAAACTATTGGGTAGGCATTATTATTACCCATAATAATAACCTAAATGAGCAATTGAGCAATTTGAAGCACAGAGATATTAAGTAACTTGCCTAAGGTCCTGCAGTTTAATAAGTAAGTAGCTGTGATCTGATTTCAGAACTTGTCCTTTTTTTTTCTTTTTTGTCTTTTTTAAAGATTTTGTTTATTTGAGAGAGAGAGTATGTGAGTGGGGGATCTAAGAGGGGAGGAGGATGGGCAGAGGGAGGAGAGGGAAAATAGACTCCTCGTTGAGCACAGAGCCCAAAGCAGAGGTTCCATCCCAGGACCCCAAGATTATGACCTGAGCAGAAGTCAGCCATTTAACCAACTGAGCCACCCAGGCACCCCTCTGAGTATTCTTAAGTTCAGTTTTCTTTCCCGTTAATGGCTTCTTCTGAAAATGATTCAGTTAAAGGACCAGTGCATAATAATGATTTTGATAGAAGACTCTGTAAACAACGGTGTGCCTTTTCCCTAGCATCCTACATATTGTTCATTTTCACAAAAAACAAAAATAGTTTTCATGCTATGTAAACTGTGGCTGAATAACTCATAAAGTTAAATGAACTGATATTGAAATCAGCCTTTCTAGCCAAAGTCTATGGTTTAGACATGAAATACAGAGGTAAGCATTTTTATTTTAGAAAGTACGGTTTATAAAAGCTAAAATAACTTTTTTTTTTTTTTTTCTGGAGACCAGACTTACAGAAATTTCTTTCAAAATAATCATCTGGGAATAACTTTTATATTTGGGGAAACTTAAAAATAGATTGTTTTAACAAATATGCAAATTTTACAGTATTTATTACAAATGACTATTCAGTTATACACCTCTAATAAATTATTGCTCTCCATATTCTCATTTATTCCTCAATGTGAATATATCATTTTCACATAATTGAGATTGATGTACTTAAAATAGGCTCTCGATTTCATACTATATAGCAACATAATGCTTACAATATAGACAAAATTTTAATTTTAAGGGCTATATATGATCTGTCATAATACTAAAGTTTCCTCATTTTGAGTACAGTTTCTAGTTTTCCCCTATTTTAAGAAATATCACAGTAAACTTCTTGATGCATTTGGTTCTTTTGTTGTTTTAGAATATTTCTTTTTTTTTTTTTAAAGACCTTCATTTATTTATTTGACAGAGAGAGATCACAAGTAGGCAGAGAGGCAGGCAGAGAGAGAGGAAGGGAAGCAAGCTCCCTGCTGAGCAGAGAGCCTGATGTGGGGCTCGATCCCAGGACCCTGGGATCATGACCCGAGCCGAAGGCAGAAGCTTAACCCACTGAGCCACCCAGGCGCCCCTAAAATATTTCTTAATGTGAATTTACAGAGGGAGGAGGACTAGGTCCAACTATACAAATGCTTCTCGAAAGACATGCACCTTATGTTCTTTCTTAAAGAATCCATTTGCTGGTTAGGTACACAGTGCTCTGTATTTCGTCTTAAAAAAAGGACAGTCTGTTTTTCAAACTTTTCGCCTTCACGGTATGTATTTCAAGATAGAGCTTCTCATCTGAAACTCTTACCCAGTTAGTGTAGTTTGCATTATCCCTCAAATTATAAAAGCTCAGGTTGTCCCTAACCTGTGGGAAACATTCTTGCAGGTGATTTGGGTAAGAAAAAATCCAGGGAAAAGGATCTGCTTTATGTTTAAGGTGAATTACAAATTAGAAACTGAAGTGTCTTTATGGAAACAACGTTAATAGAATTCTGCAAATTTCCCTCAGTGTGCAGGGTTGTTCACTGTAGAAATTACTGATATGACACCAGTATTTCAAAATGTATCAGAATTCTCCTCTTCAAATTAAAATTTCATGGTTTTTTACATATGCTTATTGAGTGTCTTGGCAAAGGTTTATCAGTGAATTGATTGAGATTCTACATTTGCTAAAATGTGTACAACATAAAGAATAGCATCCCAAATTAAGAATAAAATTTAACATTTAAGATTATTCCTGAATGGTTTAATTTACACACACACACACAATGGTTATCATTCCTTTGGTAAGCAGCATGTCGCTTTGAAAAGTGCACAGCCCTTGCAGTTGGAAAAGTTTCTTTTTAATTCTGTAGCCCTTGCTTTTTTACTGAACTACTGTTTAATGAGTACTGCTACAGGCTCATCTGTGTGCCAGATGTCAGGAATTCAACATTAAATAAAATGGACATGGTCCTTGTTATGCCTCAATTATGGGTCTGTGATTAAAGGAGCAAGACTGATACAAAGCGAAGGTCAAGCAAAGCTTTATTTCGTGCCAAGCATCAAGAATCTAACCGAACGTTCGGGGACGCACCTCTTACAAGAGAGGGTGACCCTTCTCTGTTTCACAGACTAGCTTTTAAGGGCAAAGGCCATGCGGTCGGGCCTGGCCACACACAGGTGGCCAATGAGATTGTAACACACACAGGAAACTCCATAGTGATGCTAGGTTACCAATTGAGTTACAATTTACCCTAGTAGACATTTGAACCAGCCTATTACACCTTGATTGGGATTGGCGCCCAAAGGGCGGGGCCCATACTCCTTGGTAATCAGGGAGACAGTATGCATCCCCCCACTGATAGGATGCCTCCACCTGGCCTGACCCACCTTTGTATCTGGGCTTTATTACCTGGAGCTGGTTTCTGGGACTTGTCTCCAAGTAAATCCCCTGGGGGAAGGGGAGCAGGGACAGTTTATAAATAGGTCCTTACAGTCCTAACCCTCAAAGAGCTTCCATGTAAGTGGGAGATGACCCAAAAGATAAAAGACTTTGGCATTCTGTGTAATGGAGACAGTGACAGGTGCAGGAGAGGCCATGGTGAGAACACTTAAGATACTGACCAGAAACAATTTTAGGGTCATTGACAGCTTCCCAGGGGCACATGGATTAATAATATTTATTGACAATCTGTGCCAGGCAGTGTGCCAAGCACTTTACAAGCTTGCTTTCATTTCATATTTACACAGGTCTGTAAGATGAATATATCCGTTATTCTCATTTTAAAGATAAGGTGACCATGAATTAGAGAGGTTCACATGGTAAGAAATGAGAGTCCAAAGTATAATCACCTCCTGTTGAACTAACATCTGAAAGCTCAGTGCAGTGTTATCCAGAAGGGGAAAGAGTTTGGGGAAGCAGAAAAAGAGAAGGGGGGTAGGGAGGGGGAAAAGAGAGAGAGAGAGAGAAAGAGGGAGAGAAGAGGGAAAGGAAGGGGGAGGAGGCAGGGAGGGTGAGAATGAAAACAGTCATGGTAGAAGTGGAGAGGAACTGGATAAGTTAAGGATCTAGGTTAGAATGGTGACAAGTTTAGGAAGTGCCTATTTGATGGCTTCTACTTTCCTAGTGAAATGAAAAATGAATGAGCAATGCTTATACCGAAGA
This sequence comes from Lontra canadensis, assembly GCF_010015895.1. Lineage (NCBI taxonomy): Eukaryota > Metazoa > Chordata > Mammalia > Carnivora > Mustelidae > Lontra > Lontra canadensis. Next base: position 4,739,005 of record NW_022631036.1, read on the forward strand.
AGTGAGTAGATCAAAACTGAGTTATTCAGATGCTCTAGAACGCTGGTTCCCCGTTTTGACACACCTTAGAATCACCAGAGAAACTTCTGCATTCTGTATGTGAACATCAAACACCAAGGCTGTTGATGTTGGAATCCCTGTAAGGTTGGATCCAAGAATTATTACTATTTTTAAGTAAGCTCCACACCTAGGTGGAACCCCATGCAGAGTCGGAAGTCAGGACTGACTCTGAAGTCAAGAGTTCAAGGCTTAACCAACCTGAACTACCCAGCTGCTCCCAGGAATTGTATCTTTAAAAGCTCTGTAAGGAGGGTTGAGATCTAGTAAGAGAATTTTTCCATTTCTTTACAAGAGACAACAGCGTGGCCTTGCTCTGTGACCAAGAGCAGTTACTTACTGTTTCTGTTTGATTTGTTGAGTGGGCATAAATGGGACCTATTTGGCATGGTTGCCTTAAGGAATGGGTGAGTAAATGGATAAAAGCAGCACGGTAAATTCTCATGAATGTTGGTTCTGTTCTTCTTTGTATACAAGTAGAAAAGAATCTCAGAAATGTGTTTCCTTTCTAGTATCTGGCTCTTTCATGTACTCAGGACATTCTTTGGAATGAAGGGAATGAATTCTGGATGCTCCTGTTTTCTTTGGTACTATCATCATCATTTCAGACTTCGACAACACACGTGTGTATGGCTTATTTTGATGTTTGGCTTTATTCTTAATATTCAGACACCTGAAAGTCTAGCTTTCTTCTTAGAAAGTCTCTGTGTTGTATGGATAATTCCATAACCATAGAAAAAAATGAGATTTTTACTAAAGAGTCATGAAAAAAGAATAGTTTGTGAGCAACCAACTTGTATTATTTGTCATTGTATCATATAACATTTGGTATACAAAATTTGACACACATACACACACACATCATAATATATATCTACATTTCCTCCTGAAAATAGTTTCTGCAGTATGAAAATAAATTATGGAAGCTATTCATTGCCCCATGTAATTCATACTTCTAAAAACGTAAAATTTTGAGGTTTACATTAGAGAAGTGGTTTTCATTTACTTCCCACTACTCATTAAGGTTGACTAGGTTTCTGGTATATGCATTTTATAAATTACAGTTAAGTGGCTAAGTGACTTTTTAAAAAAAATGTGCTTGTTGTGTATGTGTAACTTTTTCCTTCAAAAAATGGCATATATCCTTTTTTCCCCACTGAGCAGTATGTCAGAAATAGTGCTTTTTATGTAGATCATATTCTGTGATTCCTAGTCACATGTTCTTATATTTTTTTATACCCTGGCTTCTCAGATTATGGTCTAGAGACTGTCAGGATCAGGGTGCTTGTTAGAAATGCAGGCTCTCAGGTCTCACCCAGACCCCCTGACTTTGAATCTGCATTTTAATGAGATCCTTTGGGTGATTTGTGTGCACAATAAAATCTGAGCAGCCCAAATGCCTCAAGGGAAACTTGTTCTTCCCAGGTAGACATTTTCTAATGAGCTGCAGAGGAAGAAGAGTATATATTCCTTTAGAAGAGTATGTGCTTAATTTTAATTGCTTAACTACAAAATATGCATAATTAAGGCACAAAACAGAAAGTAATAAGAGTTAAATTTTAGCTTAGCTAGCTTGCTGAAAAACAACTGCCAAAGTCAGCTAGATAATTCTTTTATTATAATAATAAACATTTAAACCTTTTTTTCTTTTGTATAAGGTATCCTTCTTATTCTGGAACTAGTTATATCTTTATCCCACAACATTTATGCCTTTTTTTTTTTTTTAAAGATTTTATTTATTTATTTGACAGAGAGAGATCACATGCAGGCAGAGAGAAAGGAGGAAGCAGGCCCCCTGCTGAGCAGAGAGCCTGATGCGGGGCTCGAACCCAGGACTTGGAGATCATGACCTGAGCCGAAGGCAGCGGCTTAACCCACTGAGCCACCCAGGCGCGCCCATTTATGCCTTTATAAGGGTGACTTTTCATTTTCTAGAAAGGTAAACAAATCACTGTGGTGTGGTACACATATGGCATATTTACTCTCTATTATTTCCTCCCTTGACATAAAACCATCTTCAAAAATGTATTTGTTCTCTTCAGGCAAATATAGACCACAGTGTTTAATATTAAAGAAACCTGGACAATATTGTCAGCATATCTATAAACATCCAGTCAGCTCAAATTAATCAGAATTGCTATTGATACAATGCTTTTGAAAGAAACTTCTGGTACCCTGATAAAAGCTTTAAAATTTCTTTAGTAATAATCTGTACATCTTCACAACACTGACACGTCACATGTTCTTTATCTACCATTTTTATCCACATAAAACACTAATGTTTTTTTCTTGTCACAAATGAGTTTGCTATGAAACAGACCCTGAGATGGAGTTTAGCATGCAGGATGTCTGTTAAGACTGGCTGTTAGGATCAATGCTTTAAAAAGGGAAGGGATGAAAAGTATGAGTGGGTAGAGGGAGAGGCTGAATGATGATCCTGTCCCTGTGCCAGCCTCTGTGGACCCCATGGAGAGCTCTGGAGGTTGGATGGCTTTTCAGCATTGTCTCAAGGTGGGGTAAAGGGGTTGGGCCTTTAGACACCCAAATGCAGGATGTCCCAGGAAAGAAGTTGGACCTGAAACAGTGGCTTCCTTCAGCAGAGGTGCTCCCCCTAAAGTGAGCTCACAAAAGAGGGTCTTCTTGCAACACTCCCACCAGACTGGGGGATAAGTCTTCATTCCTGAAGAGGGGGGATGGGGTGGTATATCACTTCATGGTCATTTTTCTCTTTAAGATGGAAGTCTAAAGTAATACGAGGTTCTTCACTATCTCTAGAGAATCAAAGGAAGGTTAATGTTGGTCTGCATAGTTTAAATATTAGGATTTTTGATTCGTCTTTGAAAACTGCCCATTGATTTATCTAATATTTAGTGAGAACCCACTATAGGCAGTTCTGCACTGTATAATTCTTTATTGTTAGAAACTCAAATAAAATCATGAATCCTCTAGAACAGTGATGCTTAGTAGGAGTCTTTCATCTCCTTTAACAAACATCTCTGAGCCTGCACTGTATATCACTAAGTTTAGGGTGATGAGCAAAACCAACATAGTCTTGGAGCTCAAGACTTATGGAACTTATGGAAGATGTAGAGACAGACATCAAGCAAATAGTCATGTAAGTAAGTAAAAATAACTATAAATTTTGGTAAGTACTATGAAAGTAAAGCAAAATATGTGAGGGGATGAGAGGTGAATTTTCTTAAAAAATGGGTAAGGTGAATGGCTTTCTGAGGAATATCATAAAAGATCTGGGGATGAACAAAGGCACATGGGTGGAGGAGCACTTGAGACAGAGGGAAGAGAGTATGTTAAAGCTGAGGAAGAGTTCAGGTTTCCTCCACCCAACAATGGCAGGTGGCATAGTGGGCAAGAAGAACAAAGTTGCCAGGTAGATAAGGCTGGAGATCTGGCCTGGACAAGCTCAGGTAGGGCCCGTGGAGGCTCTCTGGAATTCAGAGGGTGACTCTGGACTCTCTTTTTAATAATGTGATCAGTTTGGGGTGGGGGAGGCTCTGGCTGGCTCCATTGGTAGAACACGGGACTTGATCCTGGGGTGGTAAATTCAAACCCCCATTGGGTGTGGACCCTACTTAAAAAAAATAAAAATAATGTGATTAGGTTTGCATTCTTTTATAACAACATCCTAGCTGCCATGCAGACTCAGCCCTCAGACTGAGAGGCAAAGTACACTTGAACAAAGCTTTAAGTGTGGTGAACTCAGTTGTACCGATGAGGAGCAAGAAAGGATCCTAGAGTGAGGAATTGGAACAGTGTATTGGAATTCACAGAGACTTGAAACTCTGTCTCGGGTCCTGGGTTCCTGTGATTAGCTGTATAAGGCTAGCAGAGGAGCCTGGGGTTGAAGAAAGGGAGAGGCTAAGTCCTAGGGACTTAGAAATAGACACTGAGGGATTTTTCCTTTATTCTGCAAGTGCAAGTTATCAAGCAGTAGTGAAGGCTGAAAAGCAGAAAAATGATAGTCAAGCCTATTAGACAGATAACTCTGATAACATGTGGGGTAAGATTGGAGGAAGGGGGATAGTTAGACATTTCCATAATCCAGATAATAAGTGAAGGTGGCTTATTTTAAGGCACTGAAACTAAAGAAGAAGGAATGGAACTTAGAAATATTAAGTATAAATGTATGTATGTCTCTTCTCATATATTCATCTCTTTCCTTTTTTTTTTTAAGATTTTATTTATTTATTTGACAGAGAGCGATCACAAGTAGGCAGAGAGGCAGGCAAAGAGAGAGAGAGAGAGGAGGAAGCAGGCTCCCCACCTAGCAGAAAGCCGGACCCGGGACTCGATCCCAGGACCCTAGGATCATGACCTGAGCTGAAGGCAGAGGCTTTAACCCACTGAGCCACACAGGCGCCCCTCATCTCTTTTCAGTTATCAATTTTATTTAAGAGTCAAAAGTCATTGAACAACTTTGATAGAAACTACAGTGACCCTATTTAAGACCTGAAAATAAATATTAAATATTGTATAACATTGCTCATTGCTTTTGGTGATATTATGAATATCACCATTGGTATGTTATTAGGAGGTACAGTCTAATATAAGTTTTAATAGGAGACTAAGTGAAACATTGTTATACAAATCTTTTAGTACAATAAAGGATCTTGCATCCAGAAGTTAAATGAATTTTTTTTAACTTACACATTGTTTAGTTATCTGTGTTCTATGACTCTACTCTTGATGGAAATATAAGAAGTTTTGACCAAATTTTAATAGAGACAACTACAGTGCTTTAAAATAAATAATTTCAAGATGAACAAAAACTGATCTCAGGAGCAATTATACTGTAACCTGTTGTTGAAAAAGGAAACATAAATTTCAAGAGACATAGCTTAAAGGTTTTTAGCTATAACTAGAAGTAAAATCTTGGGAAATAATCTAATTTGGGGGACTTATGAGTTGGTCAGAGCAAGTAAATTACACTCAACTGCACAAGCAAGGAAACAAAAAAAAAATTGGAGTTTGAGTGATTTGTTTAATTTCACATGCTAAGGTAATGGTCGAAACAGGCCTAAATGAGGGTTCCATTTAATTATGACTCTAATAGAAATGTCTATATGGGCAAAGGTAAAATGAATCTATACAAAGCCAACTGCCCCTGTATTTGAAAACAGTTTTATATGATGCCTGCCATATTGTCTACTTGTTTCTCTGTGGTATAGTCTTTGTTTTATCTGAAAAGCATTTATTAGGTATAAAGAAGATAAGCTGAAGTGTATATTTCCCAGTTTGAGATCAAAGGAACTAAATTGGGTTTTGACTTCTACCAGTTCAGTGTGACCTCAATTTTAATTTAAAATTAGAAGCACATAGGAAAGTTGTTTACCATCTATTTCATAGCCTGGAGCTTTTTTCAACTGATTGGTTATAAGAATATTCATTTATTTTCAGGTCTTGGAACCAACCCCTTTGTTCTATTTATATCCTTATAATTTGATAAAATGTATAGATTCTTTTTTTCTTAAGGGTGAATAAAAAGATCTCTCAAACAAAAGGAACAAAGATCTTTTACTTTACAGATTGTAGGCACATTTTTTAAAGTTTACAGTAGTTAGGGGCGCCTGGTGGCTTAGTCAGTTTAAGTGTCTGCTTCGGCTCAGGTCATGATCCATGGTCCTGGGATTGAGCCCTGCATGGGGCTCCTTGCTCAGCAGGGAACATTCTTTTCCATCTCCCTCCTTCCTTCTCCTCTGCTCATACTTGCTTTCTCTTGTGCTCTCTCCCTCAAATAAAGAAATAAAATCTTAAAAAAAAAAAACAAAACAAGTTTACAATGATTAAATTAAAACAATATTTGTCTCATAAGAGTAGATGTTAAGGCAAAATCAGTACCTCAAAAAGGGTGTTAAAACTGACATAGATTAATAACTTACTGAAGATGCAATGCCTGTGAACACAGTTCTCCCAGGAGTGACCAGAAGTCGGCCACTGGCTTCTGGTTTGGGACATGTTTGAGGTGATGGGCAATTTCAGTTTATACTAGGGTTTTGTCGTGTGAATCATCCTCTTATTTGTCTTCATAGATTTCTGCTTAGGCATATATCAAAGAGTAATACACTGGGTTCTACCTGTAATCGATCACAAACACACCTTGGGACCTTGGGCAAGTTTTAAAATTTGCCTAAACCTTAGTTTTTTCCAACTACAAAAGGGAGATATTAATATTGCTCCTCTGTTACTCACAACATTGTAATGACAGTAAAATGAGGTATTTGCAATGAATGTGAAAGCACTTGAAATAAAGGGAAGTGCTATATAAATTAGTGATAATCTCTTAGATCACTTAAGTCATGCCTGTGTTTGGTGGTTGTGGAGAGCAGGGTCTGATACATCCTAAAGATACTCGTAGACAGCCATTCTTGTCAGATAGGATAAGATATAGAACCTAAATTTAAAAGTTTTAAAAAAATTAAAAAAATGCTTCAGCTTCGCTGAGACCTCCAGTCCCTTGATACCTCTCCTTGGCCGTATCTGGGAGTGGAAGCACCTTCTTTAGTTTCCTGACTTAAACGTCACGGTCAGCAGCAGCAGCCGCATCCATGCCAGTCTCAACAATTCCAGTTCCTTGTTGGCTTCCGTGCAACCATCTGGCATCAGAAGCGAGTCTGGCACGAGTCACCTGCCTGCTTGCCTGTGACTAAAACCAGTCTGAGTGCCGCTTTCGAAAATCATACCACTCCGTAGATCAGTGCCACTCTCATGCTCTGCTTTCCAATAAACCAGCAATAGTGCCTTAAAAACTTTCTCAGTCCTCAGTCAGTTTCCTCTCTTGCTCTCTGTAATGGCGACATCAGGCCTTATGTAACTTCCTGAGGATCAGCTTTATTTCCTCCACCCTTTTAGTGACAACAGATGGTTTTACCTGTTTTCTCTGAGAAATAATAACCATTAGCTCATTGCTCTGCGTGGAGCATTCTTTCCATAGCTATATTTTCTCTCCTTCATCTACATATCTCCCATTTATTCTTGAGGCTACAATCTGAAGAAAACTTCCTTGACCCCTTCTAAGTGGGTTTCTAAGTCCCTACTTTTCCATATGGAAGGATGCAAATAATTGCTGCTTACTTTTTTTTTCCTTTGTCACTGTTTAAAAACAAAATTTTATTTTTTTATTAACATATAAGGTATTATTAGCTCCAGAGGCACAGGTCTGTGAATCACCAGGTTTACACACTTCACAGCACTCACCATAGCACATACCTTCCCCAGGGTCCATAACCCCACCTCCCTTTCCCTAACACCCCCCCCCCATCACCCTCAGTTTGTTTTGTGAGATTAAGAGTCTCTTATGGGTTGTCTCCCTCCTGACCCCATCTTGTTTCATTTATTCATTTCCTACCCCCCAAACACCCCACGTTGCCTCTCAACTTCCTCATGTCAGGGAGATCATATAATTGTCTTTCTCTGATTGACTTATTTCGCTATAATTGCTGTTTACTTTTTATTAGTTACTCATCTCAATGAAGGCACGATTGCCCCATTCACAGTTATCTCCTTAATGCACATCACTGTGTTTGACTCGTGGCTAGTGTTCAACAAATATTTATTGAGTAAAAAAGTGATGTCCTCATTCTTTCTTCCCTCCTGCCTCTAAATGTTATTGTTCTTCCTACTGTGGCTCTGGTCAGGTTACTTTTTATTACTTTCTCCTTAGACTTTATTTAATACATATTTATTAAGTGCCTGTAAGTCTTCTAAGCATATCAGGAATTACTATTTAGACACCATAGTTCTCTTTGAAGAATGTGGAAATATGAAACAGATACCTCTGGAAGGTTGCCAATTTGACAGTAACTCACATTGATTGAATATTTCCTGTGTCACTATCATAGTACTTATCTCCATTTACATTATCTCATTTAGTTATCTCCATAAACCTGTGCAATAATGTACTAGTTTTCTTTAAATTATGCTGTACTAACAGATAATCCCCAAATTTCAGCAGTTTACAACAACACAAGCTTATTTCTCCAGTACATGTTGGCTGAAGTTTGACTGTGATTCTGCCCTATGTTCTCTTTACTTTGGGAACTAATCAGAAGGAGCAGCCCCTATTTGGGACATGCCTTTCTTGTGCTCACAGTTCATTGGCTAAGGCAAGTCATTTGGCCAAGTCTGATACCTATGCTTTGGTGTGTTGTATGTATAAATAAATGCTGTTTGCGAAGGGGACAAAGTCAAGAAAATTACATGAAAAGTGGAAAGAATTTGTGATTAATATTGGGTGGGCGGGATCCTTTGGGTGTCTGAGTATTGAGAAAAGTAAGATGGAAGAATGGAGAAGAATGATTGTTAAGGACTAGATCTTACATGTATTTAGTAAAGAGTTTAGGGATCTGTGAAGGGGTTGAGGATGGCGAAATAAAGTTCAAATAATGAACATGAAGGTCTGAGTGGTGGGAAAGGGGGTTGGGAGTTAATGAGACCATGTGGTAAGTCATGTTAAATGTATGGATTCAGACATCAAGATCATTGAATTTGGCAAGTCGTAGAGGGGTGACCAGAATTTCAAATGATTTGCTCCATTTAACTAATCTTCAAATATTTGTTATATTAAAGTATGCTGGAAGTAAGTGACTGAACCTAATTTTCAGCATTGGGGATGTTCAGTGATGATAGTTATATTTAAACTTTAGGTGACAAATGTGTGCAGCTTTGCCTACACATACTTTACATTGCCTTGATTAGAATGATGATACAACTCAGGCAGGCTGACCCACACAGAGTAAACACAAATACCCAACCATGAACTGCTGGGGGAATTCAGTTCGCTGCTCCAAAAGCCTTGAAAGCGACTGCCTTTGATTGTTTCATTCTCTCCCCAAGCTTTATTCTACATGCAAGCCATAAGATGGGATTTGACTCTTATTTTCTTTCAAATTGCTTTTGACCCTTAAGAGCCAAATGTATTTGCTAATCTTTATCAATTTTAAATAAGTATATACAAATATACAAATAAGTATAGACAAAGCATATGGCACTTTAGGCAGAAAGCACTTAACTTTTTCAGCTCTCTCATCGTTACTTGCAGAAGGAGGCAGAGTGGTTGTAAGCAGGTAAAATATACCTATTACCTGAAATGTACTTACATTTAAGTGGATCTTTATGATTTATAAACTTAGAAGGCAAATTTAGAAATTTAAAAAATTGTTACTATTCATTTAGAATCAGTAATCTTTCCATTTCTTTTGAGAGAAGAGTATATATTGTATTGATTTAGCACGATATATTGGGAAAAGTAGAACTCAATGTGTTACCTTTAAAATTTAGAGACTTTAACTGCATGGAATAATTTAATTTGCATTTGTCTTTGCATGTGTTAACAACATTATTTTATATGGTATACTATATATCATACTGTTCCCCCTGTCCTTGAATAGGCCACAGTATCTTTTTTTTTTTTTTAAGATTTATTATTTATTTGACAGATCACAAGTAGGCAGAGAGGCAGGCAGAGAGAGAGAAGGAAGCAGGCTCCCTGCTGAGCAGAGAGCCCGATGCGGGGCTTGATCCCAGGACCCTGGGATCATGACCTGAGCTGAAGGCAGAGGCTTTAACCCACTGAGCCACCCAGGCACCCCATAGGCCATAGTATCTTAACTAATATGGCTCTAATTCAGAAACTCAGAGCAATTAATACTTACCTCTTCAATCCAAAACAGTGATTGGTAGTTTGATAAAACATTGATATTAACTTCTTAATAATTCACTTATTTCTAAAAGCTGGCATTTATTTGGTGCCTTGGTTGTCATGATACAGGCACTGTTAGATCCTAATTCAATCCATTCTCCAATATTTATCTCTAGATCTCAACCATCAGCATTAAGCCAAGATGGTGTGTACATCCATCCCAGAGTTTCCTGAGAACACTTTGTAGGGGCCTCTTTCATGGCCAAGATGTGAAGGTTTGGGCCAGCAGAATCAAGTGGATGGCCGTATGCTGTGATGAGGACAGCAACAGATCAATCTGTGGATCAATCATGCTCCACCGTGGAGAGCGGAGCATCTGTGGCTGACAAAGTAATAAGTGAAATTGCAATCACATTTAGTATCCGTGTTGAAAGCCTGTTCAGATACTGACTGTGTGGGGAAAAGTGTCCAATCAGATGGCTGAGTTTGTCAAAGGAAACAAAACATAAAATCGACAGCCTTTTTAAATGTCAGTACCAGGCTTGAAAAGGGCAGTGTGGTCCCTTATGCTCCATCTGAGTACAAGGAAGTACCTACTCATCTGTGAGTTGTGCTGTGTGGTCTCTTGAGAGCTGAAATTTCCCGTCGTTCTCAGATTCTGTCTCTGCCAACATAAAGTTTGAGCACTGTTTCACTGTGTTCTCTGTCTACCTCCTTATGTATATTCTGATTGAATATGTAGCCCTGATTCATGGCTACTTTTGCCCTTCACCTGATATGTGGTTTTAGAGAAGCCTTTGATTTACCTATGAAATTATTACTATTAGCTTTAAAGTACTTCAAGCTCTTTGCTTACTCATTCAAAAAAATCAATCAGCCTGCCCTCTATTAGCAGCCTACTTCATACTGATGACAATACAGGTGATCACTATTCCATGAAGAGTACTGTTTTTATTCGTGTGACTTGTGTTTTGAATATTATTATTATTAGGTACTAAAATTATTAGGTACTATTTATGAGTGTCTACTTAGAGTCTAACAAATGCTAGGTGTTTTACATATATACTTTTCAGCCATCTCAGCAGTTCACAGAGAAAGTCTTGCTATATATATTTAAAATTCAGACACTGCGGCTCAGAGATTATATTATTATATCTAACCTAGAGATTTCCATTCCTGTCTTTGTGCCAGGATCTTTGGGCCTTTTGACATGCATAGAGAGGCCTAGGGAAGCGAGAGCCCCTGTGACCACCAGGTCTCATGTGACCACCAGGAATGGCTGTTTTATTCCTTATTTGTGTTTGTAAAGCACAAACACGGTCCTTCTCTATGAATGCTGTCAGTGGGAAGTTTGGAAGTTTGGAAGTTTGGAAGCTTCAAAACCTGTAGAAGTTGTGGTACTGGAATTTCAGCTTTAGCCAAAGTTCAAAGCTGCATTATTTTGCCTTATCATGGCTGATTTTGTTGTTTTGTTTTGTTTTGAAACTCTTTGTTTATGCTCTGAGTTTAGTACTCTTTGTTTTTATGGCTGGATAAAAGTACTGGACCAGCTCTTGTACCAAAGCAATGAAAAAAAGAAACCCAAAGTAGTTAGAACATGTACTCAGCATTTAGAAAGATTGCAAAGATGAGCAAGCTGGAGTGCTTACTTACAACAGACTGTGAGTCTTTGATATAGCACATGTTATGTCAAGAGAGGTATAAAGGGAGAGTTTTAAACTATTGAGAAAGGATGCATCACTTTCAGGGAAGTGATTGATGAAAACATCTTGATTGATATCCAAACATACATGCATATCAGCTTGTACTAGAAATTTTTTGCATTTAATGTTCTTTGGGCTCTTCCCCAAGAGTGGCATCATAGTTCTGATGTAAAATTTGCATTAATCCACTGATTTGTGTACAGTGAATATGAAATGACCTGCCACTCTCCAGTTAATTGTTCTTCAACATGTTTCTAGCTCCATTTCTGTCTATGTATAGTATTTAATATACACATACATGTTGCATGCAAATATGTGAATAATATGCATCTGACCTAAGAAATTGGCAATAACTCTAAGTTTTTTTTTGCACCAAGCAATCTAGTAACATATTTTTACAGTTTTACCCATAAAGAAATTGTCTTAAGAGTCAACAAAGACTCAGCCTCTCTCCCCCCGCACCCTCTCTCTCTCTATATATATATATGTATGTATGTAGTGTCTGTGGTGACTGCTGATAGCAGCATGCAAGTTCACCATTTCCTCCTTTAAAATAGACTAATAAAATTTAAATTAGAAATGTTTTATTATTCACCTAGCTTGTCAGATTATATACACTCTTCTATATATGTAAGAACGTTAAATCATTTGGAGGCATATGAGTTGAACTCATTCAGGTCTGTCATTTAGCAATTAGGTTATTTCAGCAGTGATGCTTTAAAATCAGTGGTGTGGACTAGAACTTACTTTGATGATGAATATGTTCTATATATTTACTGTACAATAGGACAGTTGCAGACCACATTTGACTTTTGAGTACTTTAAATGTGACTTTTAAACTTTATTTACTTTTAATTAATTTAAATTTAAGAAGTTGTATGTCATTCGTGACTACCTAGTGGACAGTGTGTAGCTTTAAGTGCTAGATAAGGTCATATTTATAAGGCTTTGGAAAAATGTGTGTACAAATGAGGAAACTTGCAGTACATTCTCTTAAAATTGCTGTGTTTCTTATGTTATGGTTTTTTAGATGAAAATTTTAGAATACCAGTGGGGTTTCACTTACCCATTAGTGTGACAACTTCCAAAGTAACAGAAGTCACTGCTTAGCCCATTATCTTTTTTACTTAAAGCAGACTCAGTAATTAGCAAGAGAAACATAGAGAAGAGTGTTTGGAAATTCAAGCATGCCTCAAGTAAAAAGTTTCCTCAGTTAAAGCGGTTCTAGCCTCGAAACAACACTGGCAGGTGGGGAAGAAGGAACAAGAGTTTAACAGCATTATAATATTAGGTTTTTTTTTTTGTTTTGTTTTGTTTTTGTCATGTTAGTCCAGTGTCTAGATAAGTAATAAATTGCCTGTCTCAGAAATTTTATAAAATAATGTAAGTGCATTAGCAGATACTATTAAAATAAACCTTCTAAATAGCTAATTCAGAGTTTACTGCCAGGAACAAGGTAATCTGGGAGTTTTAGCAGTGCATCAGAGGAGGAGCAGACAGTGCACAGACATTCACTTTGATTCTTCTGTCAAATTTGACAGTAATGCCCCATCATATTTTATTGTCTGCTTCAAAAGTCAGAATCAAATGTATTTTAGTGATAACATTTCAATCCATAGTGCTTATTTGTCATAGGCTGAGATTTTAGTGTCCTGATCATTCCTCCTAGGAGAGGTGGAATGACTTCTCTTCTTGGTGAGATTTGAAGGAGAAACAAGGTTTTACTCTTTAATGTTCTTAGGTCCTCCACGCTAACATCAAAACCCAGCTCAAAGCGTGGACACTCAGACTTCCTTTGCTCTCAGTGTGGAGATGGTTAATCCATCAGTTCTGGGGTCAGCCTCAGGAAGCCCAGTTGCTGGCAGATCTCAGCTACGTCTTTCAATTTCAGTTTTATCAATAGTAAACGTGAAGTTTGGTCTTATTTCCCAATTCATAAGTCAGGTGAGGAAGATAGGATATTTTCTAGACTCCTTTGAAATCCAGTGGTTCTCACCTGTTCTGGGGAGGAATGCAGTTGAGGGTTGGAGGTTGTCCATTAAAATCACTGGAGTTGCTTTTTCAAAGTGCATTTGTCCTCTTCCTTCTCTCCTCTCACAATTAACTTCACTGCACCTCAGCCCCAGTACCTGCCCCCATTGCAGGCTGGCATAGATGTTGGAAAGACCAGTGACAGTTTTGCTTAGAGTTTATTTGCACACCCCACAATTCATACTGCACCAGGCTACTCTACTGTCAAACTTCCTGTCTAATTGGCTTGGGCTTGTCAAACATGTTAGGTTTACCTGGGAAGCCCCTCAGTATTTGAGGGAGCTGTTGATCTGGGTAACCAGAATTTTTTAAAATGTTCATGTATTTCAAATGCTACATTTATTTTAAATAACTATACATTATCATAGAATGGTTAAATCATTATTTTGATAAGAATTAAAGGCACTTCTAAGTCAAGTGTTATTTTTTTATATTCTTAAGTGTATCATTTCATATTAATTCAGGTTCTATTCCTGAGAAGGTCAAGACAAATAAAATACATGTACTTGTCATTTCTGATGGCCATGGGGATATAAAAGAGAACTAAAAAATAAAATAAAACAAGAAATAACACACCAGGAAGATGGATCAACCTTACTATAGACTATTTTTTTAATGTATATACCTTTTTTTTCTAAATGAGTTTTTAGTAAATAAGTTTTTAGTTAACCTACCAATTGGAGGAGAGTCCATTTTATAACTACCAAATAATGATGATGATGACAATAATATTTAACTCAGGGAACACCTACTGTGTAACCAGATGTAGAGCTAAACCTTATAGATACAATCTTTTAAAGTACTATTATTGGGACAGTTTTATGGAAGAGAGATATGGAGGAACTGTTTCACTACTAAACCTTAAATGAATGGATGTTAATGTCTTCCAAGTGTTCCAAATGGATTAATTGATATTTGAGATACATTAAAAAAACTGCTACCCTTCTTATGTACACTTTCCTTCTTCATTTACCCAGTTAAAGTTATAAGCCAGTAGAGATTTGATCTGACTTGGTCGTGTTTTATATACTTGCTCTACTGGAAGGTTCTAAATTAGGAAGACTGACATTTTTTTCCACCTGCAGCCATTTCTGAAGATCGCTTAATGGTGGACCCTTCTAATTAATATAGGTTCATTAAAGAATATTATATTAGAATTTATCTGTAATTGCTCCATTGGTTAGCACAATGAATATGAACATAAATAACACAAATATGCATAACAAAGCCAGTATTGGCCTCAACTATGCTTTCTGCTCTGAGAAACTGAATGGAATGCATCTGAGGGAAAACATTAATTTAAAAATTGAATAACCAGTTTCTGGCCAAACTTAACCAAAATTTTATTATGGGAAAAAGAGTTTTTTGTGGGTCACAGTTTATCAACTTTGTTTATGTACTTTATACTATATTAACAAGTTTATACACTTCTAAATAACATATATATATATATATATATATAAATTTCTTCTAGAATGGCACAAATTATGTTCTCAGTTGCTCCAGTAAAGTTATAGAAGCTCCATTTAACACAACTCCAAATATAGCAAAGATGCTTTAAATGTGTCCATATCTGATGAGGGAAATTTAAAATATTTCATATAAAAGTATAAGTTAAATAATCCTAATAAGTGCATGAAGTTTTATTTTTAGTGTGATGTGAGAAGTTAATCATATGAGTTTGAGATGTTTTGTTAGTAAAGAAAATGATATTGTCAACTCGTGTGAAGAATATTGGCATGACAGATGTGTATTATTCACAAAGAAAATTAGGAAAGCTATATGTAAATGTAGGTGCAGAAAATATATATTGTTGACCCATGAACAACATGGGGGTTATGGGCACCAGTCTCCCTGCACAGTGGAAAATTGACATATAACTTTTGACTCTCCCAAAACTTAACTACTAGTAGCGAGTCTACTGTTGACCAGAGGCTTACTGATAACATAAACAGTTAATTAACATGTATTTTGTATGTTATATGTGTTATATATTCTATTCTTACAATAAAGTAAACTAGAGAAAAGAAAATGTTATTAAGAAAGTCATAAAGAAGAGAAAATACATTTACAGTACTGTACTGTTATTTATTGAAAAAAAATTCATGTATAAGTGGACCTGCATATTTCAAACCCATGTTGTTCAAGAGTCAACTGTAAATCCATATTCTAGAATGCTTAGATGATACTGGCCCTAACAATATGAAATGAATCCCTCTTTTGTGATAAATAGTACTGTAGTGAGTTCAGGATTTGCTTTTTGGTGTATGTCTGTTTAATGTATGTGCACACTTGCATGCATGTGTAATAAAAAGTTGCCAGCAAAGTGTGAATTCAAGAGCCTTTCTCCCAAAATATGTATTCTCATCTCTTGGTGATTGTTTGACATTCCACCACACAGCTTCTTTAAGAATTTGTTAATTGGTTAATGTGCAAAACTCATTTGTTAGGAGATGCCTTAGGCAGTTTGCTATCTAATGAAAACAAGACCATTAGGGTCAGACAGAGCAGGACTGACCTTGCCAGATGACTATCCATAGGGAAGTTATTTTTTCTATAAGGTTTTTAATTTTCCTTTAGGGAAATAAAGTAAAGTAGTTATTCAGAATTGGTGTGAAAAAGAAATGAGAAAACTATAACAATTATCACCATAGCTGGTATATGGTTGGTGCTTAAAACTCACTGTGAATGGTCTGAAATTCTTCCCTTTGTGTCAAAACTAGGTAGTAAGGGAAAGAAAACATGGTATCCGTAGGTTTCCAGAGGATGCTCAGGAGGAAATGTCCTCAAGGCCCTGGAAGGAGAAATCCTATAGTCAAATTTGGTCTACTTTTAAGTTGTTCAGACAGATTTTCAAGAACCCATTTGCCTAACAAATCATAAACCAGCCCCATATTAGATGTGAGTCTAATATGTAACCTGAGCCCCAAACTAGATGAATCTTCATACTTTTTTACCTGTGGAAATAGATTATGTTTAAACTACACTTTACTTTCTGTATATAACATATTTTCTGAGCCAGAAATGTTATTTCAACACTTTGTTTGGAAATGTTAACCTTAAAAATAAAACTCTCTATTCTGTTACCTGCAAAAATGGGTTTATTTGAGAATAGAGAATGGTAATTCTGGACAAGAAAGTTATGGCAAAACCCTAGGCAAGTCCAGCAAAGGACAGGAATATTATTTTATGGAGAAGGAGGAGAAAGTCGGGAGGGCTTTGCTTTGAAGGAAAGTCCATTGGAGAAAATCAAGCTTTCAGGGTAATGATGGAGAGTCACAGGGATCATCGATTTCTTGTAGGAGATGCAATGTATATCTTTTCCTGTTGTGACTTGTAATTGATGATCCTCTCCAGCAGACCATTTTTCTGTTGTGTTCTGTAACTGACAGTTCTTCCATAATTGACATTGAGTGCTATGGCCCTTTTAGCCTTGGGACTCTACTTTAGTGAAGTTTCCCTTTCTTAATTTTCACAGAAAAAAAAAAATACAGCACAGGTAGTCCTTAAAGAGCATAAAAAGTGGGAAATTACTTGGAGAAGATTTAATGCTTCATAAGTAGAAGCACACTTAAATAGTTATGCATAGACAGTAGTGAAAATAGTAAATAGTAAATGTAGTTCAAAAAGCTTAAAGACAGTGCACTCTTTGGTTTTAATAAAATTTAAAATTCACATGCGCAGTTACAACCTTGGGCATCTGAACAGCTTACAAAAGTTATAGAACCTAATTTTTTGTTGTTGCTAAAACTTATATTTGATGAATGTTTCCATTTTAAAATATTTCTAACATAAATTGTTCTTTTATACCTTTGGTCTTTCTCTAAGTGTGTGTAACCTTCTAAATTACTTATATGAATTCTGTGCAATAAGATCCTGTGCTTACTAGATGTTATACTGAATTCCAGAGCCTGACAATAAAACACATAAAACAGGTACATAAACATATATTTAAAATATAAAATAGAGGGATGCCTGGGTGGCTCAGTCAGTTAAGCGTCTGCCTTTGGCCCAGCTTATGATCTCAGGGTCCTGGAATCAAGGCCCCTGTGTTGGGGTCCCTGCTCAATGGGGAGACTGGATTGCTTTTCCCTCTCCATCTGCCCTCTGTTCGTGCTCACTCTATCTCAAATAAGTAAATAAAGTCTTTAAAAATATATAAAATAGTATGTGGTGAGTGCAATGCAAAAATAGTATTAGGGTGCAGATTAGAGGAAACATTTTCCTTGAATTAAGCGTTCATTTCGAACTTGGGAAATATTTCCAAATAAGATAGCCAGAGTTTTTCCCCACTAAATGCCGTGAAGATACCCAAATAATTTTTTATATTGTTTGTTCTGTGCTACCAACGTCTTGTGAAACACAGGCTTCCACTTTCAGGAAGTAATAGGCTATGGTGAATCTCTCCTCACTGAAAAAGTACTATACACACAGCTGACACTGCTTGCTCCCCAGGATTGCTGAGAGCTAGCCTTTGTTATGTGCTATGTTGGGTTTGCTGACCAAGAAGAAGAGACTGTAAAACAACCAAAGGTGTTTATTTAGGGCTTTAGGGATTGCGATCTGGGAGATATAGAGTGGCTGAAAATTGAAAATGTGCTCAAATGGCAAGTGGAGAGTGCAGGCTTATAGAGGCAAAAACCACTAGATTACATAATTTGCTTTGCAGGAATTATGATTGGTGCCAACAGAGCTAAACTGACTAACACACATTTGGCTATCTAGCTAATAGATGTTACATTATCTCTGTTTCAGTCCAGATACAAAGATGTGTTCCAGAAGGTGGTCAGAGGTGCAGTTGGCAAAAGTCAGAAGTCCAGGACGTTATAAAAATGGAAACAGGCAATGTGCATGGGTCTTCCTCAGTATCTTCCTAGCCCCTACTTTGAATGAATCTCGTAGCAATGCTTCCTTCACTTTGGAATCTTCTTTTGTATGTTGTTGGCCAAACAACCGAAATTAAATTGCTCTACTATTCTTGGGCCAATTAAATGTTAGGATAATTTGTTTGTACTAGTGCGTGGGTTTTGTTGTGTTTATTTAAGCTTCCTTGTGTTATAACCTTTCCTAACACGTGACATTCGTCTTATTCATTAAACTGCTAATAAAATGCTGAAGTTTAAGAAATAGGCAAAACTGGTGAATTATTTAATAAAAAAACAAAACCAAAACCTAATTCTCTGTGGTTCATGGAGAGAGGCATTTTAGATTGGCACGAGATGTGTGCTTTCTGACTCATTCACAGCAGTTCTTTTTGTCCTACAAACCATTTCTTCCCAGTGGGAAACAAATCATATCCTACATATTTATAAGTGTCTTGAGTGCTGAAAGGGAAGGGTGGTGTCTGTTCACAGTGATGTGGGTGGGTCTGCTGAACAAGGCAATAATACCTTGAGTATTTAGCCTCACATGTGAGTTTTGAGCTGAAGGCCATGATTCTGGCCTTATTGTGTGCAGTTAGGTCTCAGTTACCTCTCCTGATGGAGAGGGGCAGGTGTCTTATGCTCTGACACCATGATTACTAAAATATATTTCGAATATATGAGATATATATTTAGCTTTTGGATTAAAGTATATCTTTTTTTTTTAAAGATTTTATTTATTTATTTGACAGAGGTCACAAGTAGGCAGAGAGCGGGGGGGGGGGGGGGGGGCAGCAGGTGGGAAGCAGGCTCTCCGCTGAGCAGAGAGCTCCATGCGGGGCTTGATCCCAGGACCCCGAGACTGTTACCCGAGCTGAAGGCAGAGGCCTAACCCACTGAGCCACCCAGACGCCCCTTAATTATATATTTTTTTTAGTGGGTAATATTAAAAATAGTTTAATGGCCATAGTGAAATTCGGCTTTCTTTTCTAAGTGGTGGTTTGATAGAAAAGGGAAATGATTCCAAATGGTGTTCTGTGGTAGAAACTACATGGGATTGATTTTAGTCTGGTTACGCAGCCAACTCTGTACTTCCTGTCTAGTTCATTTACCATTCATTCAATAAATTTGTGTATTCTGGGTGGTAAGGACATAGTAAGGAGCAAGAAAAGGAAGGCCCTTGATTTCATAAACTGTATCATTTAGTTGAAAATAAAGAAATAAAATATAAGATAATTTCAGTGAGTCATTTGTGAAATGTGAAATCTTATAACCAGATTAATATGTGAAACACTAACTTGGGCGGGGAGGGGTCACCATTAGCTAGAGCATTGGGAGCCGGCTCCCTGAGACAGCAGCATGAAGGGTACTCGGAGAATCACCAGAAGACAACGGTGTGAGTGGGCCAAGCATATTTGAGAAAGACCAAGACCATGAAAAAGAAGGGGAGAGTTGAAGGACAGGAGGAAATATGGGGAATGAGCTAGCTAGCTTCCTTAAGACATGACATTAATGGAATACACATGTACTGTATAATCAATGGCAGTGTAAACTGTGGGTACTTACTATAAAACCTGTTTTTCTTTTTATGGGGGATACTTAATCTTCAGTTTGTGAGAAGGAATCACAGACTTCCCTCAGAACCCATGTTAAAGTTATTTTTGGGAATCCTAAAATTTATTCATTGTAACCATTATAAAGCTTACCTATAGGACTCTGGGGATGTTGCATATTATCTTAATTTTGTTTATTTGAGTATTTGCTGCGTTGATTTGAGGTGATTTTTCCCATTCTTGTTAATGGTGTTCTATCTGTAATATCTTACAGAAAAATAGTAAGGATACAACAATATCTAGTATCTTTTCTATCTATCAAGTGACTCATACAACCCTGTATGTCCATATGCCCCTCTTATAGTTAGGACTTCCTATATTTTACATAAATTTCTTATAGCTATGATTAAAAGTGTGTGTGTGTGTGTGTGTGTGTGTGTGTATGTGTGTGTGTGTGTGTGCACATGTACACACAGAGTCAAACACACATGTTTTGCCACTTAATTATTTTGCATCTTATCTGTTAAGTATAAGTAGTGATTGCCTTCATTCTGTCTCACTGAAGTTAAATGAATTGATGGGCTTATGGTTAAGTGCTGTGCTACTTATTAAAAAACTTACTTACCAAGGACACTCCTGTAACTGACACATGTCAATAGCATTGTAGCACAAGACATTTTAAATCATAGAGGGAGAAAAAGAGAGGAAGAGTGAAAGAAAACAAGACAAATCAGAGCACAGTAGTTGTATGTTGCTTTGTAACAGACTACTCCCCAGTGCAGTAGCCTGAAAACAATTACCACTGGTGACTTTGTGGTTGGTGTGATGGTTCTGCTGCTGCTCTTACTGGATTCTGTTATGCACACGCTTCAGCAGGCAGGTCTGCTGGGATGGGGCGGGGGGGCTCTCTGCATGTGGTCTTCCAGCCTCTAGGAAGCCAGACCAGCTTTTTCAAAGCATAATGATCTCAGGGTTGTGAGAGGATGAGAATGAGACCTTCTTGGAAACGGCAAGATATCATTTCCATGAAAATCACAGGGCTGGTCCAGATTCAAAGGGTGGGAAATAGACTCCCCTTCTTGAGGGAAGGATCACCAAACTTTTTAATCTGAGAGAGCTAGAGTGAGATCATGATTAAAGAAGGAACGGGGGTGAGTGGTGTGAGGTGGGGAGAAAAGAGGGAAGGAGGAGATGGGAAGGAAGTGAGAAAAGTGACATTTGAAATACCAAAGCAGAAGTTGCAAGTATTCCTTCCATGTCTTATCCTGATTTGGCTCAATTTCATGTCTGTTCCAAGTCTTCCAAGGGTTTGGAGACAGTGGGCCTGGAACGGAAACAGGAAATGATAAAGTGGGGGAGTGGGCAGAGAAAGAGACGGACAGAGTTACTGAGGGATGAGTAGGGGAACTGGAAATGAACCCACGTCTAATTTTAGCTCAGACATTGGACAAAATGCATTTGCTAGGCAATATACTACAGAATACAGATCTCTTGTTCAGAGGAGCAACCTGGCACAGGAACACTTCCCAATGTGATGTCAAATAGTACCCCTGTTTGAAGTAGCTCTTCTTTGAACAGTGCTGATTTTTGTCTGCTGTACATAATTTGAGGATATGCTCTGATGCTTTGGACTAATGCATCACTCTGTGGAACCGGTGCCAACTGATGTATTAGTTTAATAAAGCATTCAGATGAAATCTGATAGTTTCATTAATGTCTGGTAAAGGACTGTAAAAGCAATATCAGTTAGTAGTGGGACAGAGGAAAAATTAGGATCCCTCTATTTAAATCACCGAAGGTGGAAGAGTAAAAATTATTGCAAGTCTCTCTTTGCATCTTGGCAGACAGACATATTGTTGCTTCGAGAGCAGTGGTCCTCATCCTCGTTAGGGTCGATTATATAATAGCCTCATTAATCCAAACCCTTAAATTGGGCAGCTGAACTTGAGAAGATAAACAGGCTCCTATGGTTTCGTGTGGGCAATAATTGGATGGAAGTCATATGTAGATTCTAGTTTACATATGACTTAAAATTTTTCTTTCTCCTTTCTTTTTCTTTAAGCTTTCAGACTTACCAAGTACTTCACTTGGACTCCAGAGAACCAAGTTCGAAAGTGCTATGCAGCATTCAACCTCACTTTCTGCACTCTGGGGCCTCTCCTCTCTAGAATAACATATTTCACAGTCCCGGAACGCTGCACCTGGGAAGCATGGTTGTTGGGTTGGTTTTACTCCCCAAGGTCTATCTTTTCATCAGATTTGCATACCACAGACAAACTGTTGGTAAGTTTTTCAGCCATTGGAAGCCACAAGACAAAAGTCCAAGAACTTTCTCTGTCACTTTTATTCCTCAAAGGGACAAAAAGAAATTCCTATTCAAAGTCTTCTTTACTGGAAAGAGTTTTCTGTAGAGACATGGTAGGAAACTAAACATACACAAATTTTAACCTAGTAAGAGAGGAAGTTTGGTGGTCTCCTTGTTTAGAGGAATTGTAATTGTTTGTGTTTTATAGTACTTCTGAGTTCTGTAAACACCCTCAAAAAATTAAAGTGGAATTTTTCTACTGTTTTAATGAGCAACTCATGTGATCAAAATGAATGCTCATCCCTCTTGGTACTGTCTGATCTAAAAGCAGGCAATAATTCATGCTTCCGCTACATTCCCTCTGTACTAGGCTTCTTGGTCCCCACTATCCTTTTGGATTTGGAAAAGCTGGTACTCACAAAACACCTTTGTGATTGGGCCTGTCAGTTGGCTAGTTGTTTAACATGGTCTTTTCGTAAAAACATGAAGTTGCTGGTACAAGATAGAAGCAAAACACATGCCACTAATTTAAAAAAAAGTAGTTTTTATTTAGATTTAAATTAGTCACAGGTTTCCACAGTCCAGAGAGGAGCTTTCTTACATTAAGTATGTTAACAGAGGTTGCGGCATTTCTGTTCTTTCTAAATGAGTGAATTTCCTATAGTGGTCAGATCTAAAACAGTACATGATGACTCCAGGAAAATAATTGTAAACCAAAACTCCAAAGTCACAGGAGAGAATATAATTTTGTACTTGCATGAATTGAAGAGATTTCAAGTTCAAATTTTATTAAAGACTATTTATTAGTATGGGCTCAGACATACACAGGCTTGCTTTTATTCCCAGAACTACGTATACACTGGGCTGACACATCCAAGCACTGGTCATTGATGTCACTGGATCATGACCTTTAACCTTGTCTCAGATACCACTGAAACTGGAACAAAAAATCTTTTACTTTTACCCACACTTTTTAAGAACAAAATTTGAGCTTCCTCTCAGCTATGCATGTAATTCTGATGGAGTACTGTCTTTCTTATTTAAAAGAAAGATTTTTTTTTTCATAAAACCATTTAGTTTCAATGTTAAATAATGGACAAGGAAATGAATATAGCTACTTTATTCTAGACAAGTAGACTAGTAATAGAAAATAGATTTATATGTAAGGACCCTTTATGGTTTCAGGGCCATCCCTTAAACTCTTGCTCCCTGAACTTTTATGATCTTCCTGGAAAACAGCTGCCCTGGATCAATACATTTATTTTTTCTTCTGTATCCAGGATGCAGAGTATTGTTGGGAAAGTCACAATTGTTGATTTCTAGCACAGTAGACACAGGGCCTCCTTGAGTCCTTGATCTTGCTCTGTAACCAAACCAAAGCTGTTCTAGAAATTGGCACCTAGATACACTCTACAACTAGGAGACGCCTTCAGTATTTTCTTTATGTCTTCTGTCTGACTCCTCATATCTAGCTGATGGCATCAACTAGTTCTTACTCTGTAGAGTAAAAGGATATACAGCATATTTGGTGCTCAAAAATAAATGTTAAATTAAACGCTTAGTGTGCCTATTTGAGTTGATGTGAAATATGTGTCAGCCTGCACTTTATTTGAAAATCCTGTGAAGGCAGACTTATACTATTACTCTCTATAGCCATGCAGTCTTACAGACAATAGGCATTTTGTGGAACGTAGCTCCATATGTCTTAAGAAGATGCTGGTAATAATAGCATGTGATTTTTCTATCACTAAATTAAAATTTCTTGTTAAGGTTGCCCATTAAATCATGGAAGACTTACTGGGTAGCATGATTTTTTTCTTTGTTAAATGGCTTTGATTCACCCATCAGAAAGATATTTAAAGATAATTTAAAGATATTTTTTAGCAGGAGTGATGGATTTATACCAATTTAAGTACGGTCTTTCCTGCTCTTTTCTGTGATCTGATAAACAGACATACATAGTTAATGTGGCTTACAAGGGAGAGAATGATGGAGGCTGCGCATCCCCACCAATGGGTTTTGATGTATTTCTTTTGTCCCAGAAGTCTGAGACTTTAATGAGTCAACACTATTGAGAGCCGTAGAGAAGGTGTGGGTCTGATTCCTGTTACATCCAATAGCAATCATGTCATCATTAATTCAGTAAGAGTTAGGTAAAGTATTAAGCTCTCCTTCTGGGAAACTATATCCAATATTAAAGAGGGAATCCACAATAGTCATGTAGCCAATATGGCCACAAATCAAATATATTTCATTTCCTTGTAAATTTGAATTATAGTTCTTTATTCTGTGTAGTATAAGCTAAAAACTAAATCTATTATTTTCCCTCTGTGGTAGTAATATTGCTTATACAAGATATTCAGAACATACAATAGGTTATCCACCTAAATCTATATTAAATTTTTACTTTTAGTTGAATATATTTTATACATTTCAAACAGATTTATTCTTCATTTCAAAACACAATGAGGTGAGTTTATAATGACACAAAATAATTCCTCAGTAGACTTGATACCTAACCTGGCTCTCTTCTTATCTAGCTGGGTGATATTGAGTATGTAATTAAACCTCTTCTGGCTTGAGAAAGGATGGGGTGGGAGCAAGCTTATCTCTAAGAATCAATTCTAATTATAAATCAATATAATTTAGAAACACAACCTTATAAAGTGCATGAAGGAGGTATTGTATTTTCCAGATGGGGAAATTGAGGCAGACAAAGATCTGTTACTTATTTAAAGCCTTTTTTTTTTTTTTTGGTGGTATGGAGTAAAACTCATTGATGGAATTGAATGAAAAACTCATGACTCCTTATTCCAAGCACATGCCACTTTCTGCTACTTCTTGGAAGAAATATTGAATGCAGTAAAATACTCAGCCTCAGCTGTGTGTAAGTGCTTTGAGTTCCATGTACTGCCTTTTCTTTTTGTGCCTAAGTATACATCCGTAATTATCTTAATTTGATTTGCTGCCATTTGAATAAAATGGAAGAAACCAGCACTTGTCTTAGTTTCCAACTGACTTCATTCTTTCCTGCTAGCAGATTTTCTGTCTAGTTATGTTTCAGATGGAATGACTTGACAGATTCCTTTTAAGTTAAAATCATTGACTCAATTATGGAATATCCTTCTTGTGCATAATGATGTTGTGAAGCATACTACCAGAGGACAGACATGATGTCTTCCCAAAACGATCGTAGTTTCTAGTTTAGCAGATGAAACAGATGGGTGGGAAGCAGAGGCTGACACACTGCTGGTGTAGCACCTCAGTTCTGTGATTTGAGCTGACATTCCTTCTCTTAACCTGCATTCTGTCCAGCGATTAAAAATAACCCTTTCTTATATCTAATGACAGCTCATTCTGAGTTGACTGTGTCTGTGGAGAAAGGCTCTGAACCACATTTGCATGGGGAAAAATCTGGAGCTGATTACAGGCTTTCTTTTTCAAAATTAATATGATTTTGGTAAAATATACATAGCATAGTAGTTATCATTTTAACCATTCATAAGTGTGCAAATTCAGTGGCATTAAATACATTCTCAGGGTTGTCTAACCATCACTACTATGTATACTAAAAACTTAATTGTCCCCAACATAAACTCTGTACTACTAAACATTAACTCCTCCCCACTCTTCCCCCAACCTCTGGAAACCTCTTTACTTTCTGACTCTGAATTTATCTATTTAGGTTCTTCATATAAGTGGAATCCTGCAATATTTTCCCTTTTGTGTCTGGCTTATTTCACTAAACATGTTTTTAAGATTCATCCATTTTACAATATGTATCAAAATTTTGTTCCTTTTGCAGGCTGAAAAATACTCCACTTTGTGTGTGTGTGTGTATACATATGTATACACCATATTTTATTTATCCATTCATCTGTGGACTGACACTTGGGTTGTTTCCTCCTTTTGGCTAGAGTGAATAATGCTACTAAGCACATCAGTGTACAAATATCTGAGTTCCTGCTTTCAGTTGTTTTGTAGATATACCGAGGAGTTGAATTTCTGGGATAGATAGTAATTCTGGTTCAACTTTTTAAAGAAATACCAAACTGTTTTTCACAGGGGCTGTACCAGTTTACATTTCTATCAACACTATATGAGATTTGCAGTTTCTCAACATCCTTGTCAACACTTGATATTTTTTTTTTTTTTTTTTAGCTTTGTTGTTTCTATTTTATTTTTTGGAATATTTACTTATTTTTTAAATTTCTTTTGTGTTCCAGAATTCATTTTTTATGCACCACACCCAGTGCTCCATGCAATACATGCCCTCCATAGTACCCACAACCAAGCTCACCCAACCTCCCACCCCTCTCCCCTCCAAAACCCTTAGTTCCTCAGAGTCCACAGTTGCTCATGGTTCATCTCCCCTTCCAATTTCCCCCAACTCCCTTCTCCTCTCCATCTCCCATGTCCTCCGTGTTATTCCTTATGCTCCACAAATAAGCGAAACCATATGATAATTGACTCTCTCTGCTTGACTTATTTCACTCAGCATAATCTCCTCTAGTCCTGTCCATGTTGATATAAAAGTTGGGTATTCATCCTTTCTGATGGAGGCATAATACTCTATAGTACATATGGACCACATCTTCTTTTAATAGCCTTCCTAGTAGATGTGGAGTGGTATCTCATTGGCTTTGATTTATGTTTCCCTAATGCTAATGATATTGAGTGCCTTTTCATGTGCTTATAAAACCTTTCTTTTGTAGCACATATAATAAAGCATACTTTGTCTTTATATCTTATAGATATATTACTTGATAAACTTTATACATACTCTTTTTTTTTAAGATTTTATTTATTTGACAGACAGAGATCACAAGTAGGCAGAGAGGCAGGCAGAGAGAGAGGGGGAAGCGGGCTCCCTGCTGTGAGCAGAGAGCCCGGTGCGGGGCTGGATCCCAGGACCCTGGGATCATGACCTGAGCCGAAGGCAGAGGCTTTAACCCACTGAGCCACCCAGGCGCCCCACTTTATACATACTCTTGATGTCTTAATCAATATCTGTCCTTTCCTTGGGCTTGGACAGTTCTATCTCACAAGTCCAGACTCCTGTGATTTTTTTTTTTTTTTTAAGGAAGCTTCCATATATTTAACTTTCTCATTGACTCTAATCTACTACATTGGAGCCTGACATGGAGCTTCACCCAGGAACTGAGCCGAAGGCAGACACTTCACCAATGGAGTCACCCAGATACCCCTACTATATTTTCTTAAAGGAAGCCACTGTAGCAGCTTGGGAATCCAGCCAAATATACATGAAAACATCTCAAAGTTTTTATAGTAATGATGGTTAGCAAGAAGGGTGTTGAGCAAAAATCATTTTGAGTCAAATGACAATTAATATGTCACATTTATGTTTATAAAATATCTCTTTGAAAGGGAGACCTTATAAAATTATTTTTCCAAGTTTTCAGTTTTTGAGATATAAAAATACAAGGTGAAGGCTGCTCAAATAATAGTTGGAATATTTTACCAACATTATTATTTTTAGTTCATGCTGGAAAAGACTGTTGATGAAGTTGTTAGAAGAAAAAAAGAATGTGGGAGAGTCTCATCTACGATATTTTTCCCTATTGATTTGAGTTTTACTGAAGGAAAATATTTAATTAAACTATTCATTCTGTTTAAAAAATGGGCAGATGAGTACATAGATATCATTTCTTGATAACAGAAACAGACAATCTTGAAAAATTTTTAAGAAATAGTCTTAGTGATTTATTTTGATGATTACTTTAGATTTTTCTTAACTGACTACCTAGATAATTTACTCTTACAGGGAAAGTTTTCATGACCTCAGTTTCAATAGTGACAGGGTCTCTTGACTACTTGAGCACACTTATCTCTTATAAAACATTTTCATTTTCTTTAGAAGAGTAGGATTTTAAATGTCTGGTGTCAGTGAGGTAACACAATGAGACACTAACACATTAGCATGAAGGCCTTATTTGGTGTAGCTACCCCTTAATGCAGAGCGGAGTTCTTATAGAATGCGCTTAGGCACCAGAACATTTTGATTATGGATACAGGCTCTTGATTTGGACTTGAATCAAGACTCCTTAACTTATTAATTTTTAGAAATTAGGAAAGTTGCCTAATTACTACACGACTAGTTTCTTTATCTTTAAAAATGGACGTAACAAAATACTGACTTTGGAGGGACATATTGATTAAATAAATGAATCCAAGTAGCAGAATGTGTGGGAAATATATATTGAGGCAGTATTAGCTAGCTAATGATATTAGTAATAAGTTTGGTAGGGGTATAAAGAGAAGAGACAAGTGCAGTTTCTAGGCATTTGCTATTCCTTAATTCCAGATGGAGCCCCACAGACAAGATGGAAGACAGTGGATTTCCTGGGAGGAGGCAGGGTGGAAAGTGATGCCGGAGGTGGAGCTGGATGGTGGGCAACGGCAAACTTCACCTGGCTCATAATTTCACCATGAACCTAAACGTATGAGACACTAAAAACCATAAATAAGGAAAAACACCACAGAAAATGAATTTCCAGAATGAGTCAGAAATGCTTTCTGGATATGATGAAGAAAGAGTCACCTGTTTTTAGGTTTCAGTTCTTAGAATGAATCAGTTGCGTGAATTTCTTTAGTTCTCATCAAGTCCTGCTTCTTGACAATAGAATTACTAGGACAGAACTGGAGGCCTTTTATTTTATTTTTTTCAACTTTAAAACAAATTTTATTTAAGTATAGTTAGTGTACAATTAAATGCAGCCTTCTTATGGGGCACCTGGGTGCCTCGGTCATTTAAGCATCTGACTTGATTTCAGCTCAGGTCATGATCTTAGGGTTGTGAGATCAGGCCCCATGCTCGCTTTAGATTCTCTCTCACCCTCTCCCTCTGCTCCTCCCTCCATACTGTCTTTCTCTCTAAAATAAACAAATAAATCTTAAATGCAGCTCTCTTACATGTACAGGTGAGGGAGTATTGACAAATGTATATACCTGTGTAACCACTTCTACAATCAAGATATAGAAGAATACTAACATCACTCTCCCCAAACATCTGGTTTTCCTTTGTAGCCAGTCCCCCCCATACCATAGCCTCAGGCAATACCTGGCCTACTTTTTTGGAATTATAGACTAGGTTTGGTTTGTTGTTGTTGTTGTTGTTCTAGAATTTTATATAAATGGAATCATATAGAATATGCTCATATTTGGCTTATTTTATTCATCATGGGGGTCACATTTAAAATGAGATTTGTTCCTATAAAAGAAGGCATTGTCAGGTACCTGGGTGGCTCAGTTGGTTAAGTGACTGTGTTCAGCTCAGGTCATGATCCTGGAGTCTTGGGTTCGAGTCCTGTGTTGGGTGTCCAGCTTCATGGGGAGTCTGCTTCTCCCTCTGAACTTCTCTCCTCTCATGTTCTCTTTCACTCTCTTTCTCAAATAAATAAAGACAATCTTAAAAAAAAAAAAAAGACATTGTCACCTAACTCTTTTTTTTGTTTAGTTAGGTCTTTGAAAACTAATGAATTGTGTAGGAAAATTGAGTTACGGGACAGAGATTACTATATGCCTACATGGCCTTGGTGACTCATTCCAGGTGACAAACATTTAAGATGCATGCTTGAAAGTGGCTTCTTCAGAGAGTATAATTAATGCTTTGCCCTCCATTATGTTGTCATGGAGTGAATTCTTCTCTTGGATTCAACTGGAAACATGGTAGGATGAGTTTTTGTGGGTTGCTTCTCTTTTTTTAATTCCTTAGAGTATACCAGTTTTTATATTTTCCTTTAGTGCTAGGGATAAGCAAAGAAAATGTCTAATGGATCATCTTCTGAAAATCCCAGTTATCATGCTTGGTTGTGTCCAAAATAATCAGCACCCTAAAGTATGCATAATATTTTGTTAGGCACTTTGGGGTATGAGAGAAGTTTAAGTTATAAGCCTTGCTCTAGAAAAGCGTGTATATACATTGGAGTGGGGTTTATGAAAAAAGTTAGGTATTTACTTAGACCTTGAAAATTGGTAATGTTTTAATTGTGATGAGTGAGAAGGCATTCTCAGATGAGGGGTGAAAAGTATGGATAAAGGCTAAAAAGTTGGAAGGATATGGAGGAAATTGGCAAGACAGGTTAATATGTGATATATACCATATAATCTGTTTTATCCCGAACAGAGATGCTGTCTTCCTCTACTCTATTTGTAGCATTTATTTACTTTTTATTTTTTTTAAGGTTTTATTTATTTATTTTTGTCAGAGAGAGAGCACAGGCCAGGGAGCAGCAGGCAGAGGGAGAAGCAGGCTTTCTGCTGAGCAAGGAGCCTGAAGTGGGACTTGATCCCAGGATCAAGTCTGTGGGATCAAGATCTGAGCTGAAGACAGACACTTCACTTACTTAGCCACGCAGGAGCCCCTATTTGCAGCATTTAGCACAGTGCTAGGTACGTAGGACGTACTCAATAAATACTGGTTGAAGAAATGAAGAGGTGCATGAAATTTCATGTCAAGCACTGGGCCTAGTGGGGAGTAGTTCTGTTTCTCCTGTGCCTGCACAGTTAAGAGCCGAGACCAAGTTCTTGTTTAAGTAATGAA
Source organism: Lontra canadensis (assembly GCF_010015895.1). Taxonomy (NCBI): domain Eukaryota; kingdom Metazoa; phylum Chordata; class Mammalia; order Carnivora; family Mustelidae; genus Lontra; species Lontra canadensis. Next base: position 4,769,734 of record NW_022631036.1, read on the forward strand.
CAGAATTGCATATGACTCCTGAGACTATGAAGGCCAGGTAGGAGGCAGCACTCCCCCTCTAAGCTCTGAAGAACACTAAACCTAAAAACTCCCATTTCAAAAAATTGACAAGAGACCCAGTTTATTCAACCTGAAACTTGATGTTTCTGTTACTATATACTTTAATATTGAAATAACTTCATGGGTTCTTCAGAGGAATCTGTAGAAGAATCTGTCCTTTATGGGGAAGCTAAATTTATTTATAAACTTTCAAGACTTTTTCTTTTTTAAGTGCTCTCCACACACAGCATGGAGCCCAACATGGGGCTTGAACCTAGGGCCCTGAGATCAAGACCTGAGCTAAGATAAAGAGTCAGATACTCTTGGTTAACTGAGCCACCTAGGTGCCCCTCTCAAGACATCCTACTTTCTAACACGTTAAGAAGGAAAAAAAAAAAAAAACTGAACAAAATCAGTCATCAGAAACAATAAGCTATTACAGAGGTATGAGAGTATAAGGTAAAATGGAGAATATCTGTACCTGTGTCTTTAGCATGTCCCAACAAACTGGCCCTTTAAAAAGTATGGCCACTTAATTTAATGTTTATCCTAGACAAAACCATAAATTCCTTGAAAGGAAGCAAGCCTTAATTTGCGATTTAATTTTACTTTGTACAAGAACTATGGTTTCCAATACACACTGAATCTGGATTTTTTACTGAGAGAGAAAAGTATACTGATTAATTTATTTTGAAAAATATGTAAGTTTCATTCCAAAAAGACTCTGGCACTTATGTAATTTCACTACTGTCTTTAGTTTAATTACATTTAGAAAGTGCATGTTAATAATAAAAATCTCTTCTCTTGAAACTATCTGCTGTTACTAAACACAAATAATCAAGCAGGGTCTTTTTGTTTTTCAGATTTTTTTATTTAAAATCTAGTTAATATATAGTGTAATACTGGCTTCAGGGGTAGAATTTAGTGCAGGGTTTTAAATAAACTGCTGCCTTTACATGGGACTGAGTTTTTCAGATTGTTTTGGTTGGTGTCAAACTTAGAAAATTAGTCTGAAAGCATGAATGGAAGATGTCCAGTCCTAGTAGTTAAACCTAAGAATTTTCACATCAGAGATTATCAGTTTTCCTTTGCCATAAGGATGAGCAGAGCAAGAGATTTTCTTTTGTAAAATTGGTACTAAAATTTTATAAGATTCTATAGAAAGGAGTAATTTTTTATGACATATGAAAGTTCTATTCATTCTAAGTATAAAGATGAAATGTCCTGTCCTGTTCCAAAATTAGTCTGTAATTGGGTTAAATTTTCTCCAACAGTTCATCATTATTTGTTGGTTAATCATCATATTTCCAAAATATTACTTTGTGGAGTCAATGGAAGAATTTCCTTGTTCTAACTGTGGGTGTTGTGAACATATTATGAATATTGCTCATTGCAGTATTAGTATAGTTTTCTCAAGATACTGCATATGAAAATTTCTTGGTTTAACTAATCTGAATTATCTTCTTGGTATTTTAATAACTGAATTTACCATAATGAGGACAGCCCTTCTTTTTCTCTGTTCTTTAAAAAATTCAGATATACCTAGTGTTGTTCATAGTCATGCCCTATACCTTTATCCCTAAATATTTTTGCTTACACTTTTCCTTCTGCCTAGAATGTATTTTATCTTGTCAAAATCCAACTCATCTCTTAAGATCCATCCATATTCTTTTATTTGTACTAACAAGTGGTAACTACGTATCCTGAAACTTTAGTTATTTGCATTTTCTTTTGACATTTATCAGATTCTGCTTTTCATTTATTTGTATTGAACATCAGCTACTAACCATACCATGAACTAGGGCACTGCTGAGTTTAAATTGTGATGGGAAAGGCAGGTATTTAACATACTATTAAATTAAAGGATGATATCTGCTTTCACAATTTCTCTTCAACATTAGGGTCTAACTAGAGCAATTAGACAAGAAAAGTAAATAAAAAGCATCCAATTTGGAAATGAAGAAGTGAAACTCTATATTTGCAAATGACTTGAGTTTGCTTATAGAAAATCCTAAGCAATAGATGCATAAAAACTATTAGAACTTATAAATGAATTCAGCAAGGTTGCAAGATACAAGGTCAGCATACGAAAAGTACTTGCATTTCTATAAATTGGCAATGACCAATCTGAAAATGAAATTAAGAAAGCAATTTCATTTATGATGCCATCAAAAGAGTGAATTGTTTAGTAATAAATCTAATGAAAGAAATGAACAATTAACCACTGAAAATTATTAAACAATATTGAATAAATTAAAGAAAATCTAAATAGCTGGAAAATGTGTCATGTTCATGGATTAGAAGATTTACTGTTACTTAATATTATAATGATCTCCAAGTTGATCTACTGATTCAGTACAATCCATCTCAAAACCTACACTGCCTTTTTTGCAGAAATTGACAAGCTGATTCAGAAACTCACATGGAAATTCAAAGGAACCAGAGTAACTAAAACAATCTTGAAAAAACGAGAACAAAATTGGGGGACTCAGTCTACTTGATATCAGAACTCACTACAAAGCCACAGTAAACAATACAATGTGGTATGATCTATTAGTATAGAGCAGTGGGATAGACTCTGGTAATAAACCCTTATATTTTTGACAAATTGATTTTTGACAAAGGTACTAAGAAAATCCTCTGGGGAAAGAATAGTCTTTTGAACAAACAGCTTTGGAATAATTGGATATATACATGCAAAAGAGTAATATTGAAACTTTCCCTCAGACCATGTACAATAATTAATGCCACATGAATTATAGACTTGTAAGAGCTAAATGTAAGAGATAAAACTGTAAAACTCTTTGAGGAAAACATAGGCTTAAATCTCTGAGATCTTGAGTTAGGCAGTGATTTCCTACGAATGATACCAAAAGCACAGTGACAAAAGAAAAAATAAATTGTGGTAGGATATCTGCACAAAGATGTTCATATTCAAAACCCAAAACCTGTGGTTACCTTACATGATAAAATGGACTTTGCAGATGTGATTAAATTAAGGATCTCAGAATGGAGAGAGTATTTTAGATTATCTGGGTAGAACAAGTGTAAACACAAAGGTCTTACAAAGGAAAAAAAGGGCGCAGGAGAGCCAGAGTCAGAGGAGGAATTGTGAAGACAGAAGGAGAATTTCAAGTGATACGGGGCCATAAACCAATAAATGTGTGCAATATCTAGAAGCTGGAAGAGGCAAGGAAACATTCTCCTAGGAGCCTTCAGAAGTAATGCAGCCCTGCCAACACCTTGATTTTTACCTATTGAGACCCATTTTGGATTTCTGATGTCTACAATTATAATACAATAATTTTGTTTTGGTTTAAACCATTAAGTTTGTGGTAATTTGTTATAGCAGCAGTAGAAACCTAATACCTTGATAAATTAGACTTCATTAAAGTTAGTTTTTTTGTGCTTCAAAGGGTAATAACAAGTATGTGAAAGACAGCTTCCGAAATGGGAGAAAATATTTGCAAATCATGTATCTGATGATGTATACATGTATACATGTATCCAGAAAATATGGACTCTTACCTTTAACCAAAAAGGACAAATAACCTAATTACAAAATGAGCAGAGGATCTGAATACACATTTCTTTAAGGAAGATAAAAAATGGTCAGTAAGCACATGAAAAAATTTTCAGCATCATTAATCATTAAGGAAATGCAAAGGAAAACTACAATGAGATACCACTTCTTAACTACTATGACGGCTATAATAAAAAAAAGATGGACAATAACAAGGGTTGGTGAAGATGTAAGAAGTTCCACCAATACCTCACACGTTGTTGATGGAAATGTTAGATGAGTCAGCTATTTTGGAAAATGGTTGTTTGATCCTCAGAATGGTAAATACAGAACTACTTGTGATCCACCAGTTCTGCTCTTTGTTATATACTCAAGAATTTAAAACATATTTTTACATTAAAATTTGTACCTGAATGTTTACAGTAGCTTCATTTTAATATTCCAAAGGTAGAGGCAACCCAGAATATCTATCACCTTGTGAATAGATAAATAAAATGTGGACGATCAATACAATGGGAAATTATTAAAATTATTAAAATTTATAAAATATTGATCTAAGCTGCAGCATGGATGAACTTTGCCAACATGCTACGTGAAAGAAGCCAGGCACAAAAGGCTACATATTTTATGTTTCCATTTATAAGAAATGTAATAAATAGACAAATTCCTAGAAAGGAGATTAGTGGTGCCAGAGATGGGGAGTATGTGGCAGAAACAGGGACTGACTAATACTGAAAATGGGGTTTCTTGTGGAAGGGATGAAAATAATTCAAGAATTAGTGGTAATGGGTGCCAAACTCTGTGAATATGGTGAAAACTACTTAATTGTACACAATAAAAGATAAAATTTATGTCATGTGAGTTATATCTCAATAAAACTGTTATTAAAGATTTAAAAAATAAAATCAATTTAAGGGCAATAAATGCTCTGAGAGGGAAAGTGGGAAGTGCTGCCAGAACCTCAGAGTGCCACCCTGACACGACTTGAAGTGTTATGGTAGATCATTTATTAGAGAGATATCTAAGTTGGAATATAAAGTAATTTGCTTATTCATATTGTATTCTCTTGAAATCTGTGAACTCCCTTATGGCAAGGACTGTATTTCTGTGAGATGCTGTATCAGATAAGATAGTAGTTGAAGGGAATAGGACAATAGGACACATAGTCAAGCCAACAGTACCAGCTAAATGTCATAGGAATAGATTCAGCTATGTGGCTAGAAGTAAGGAATCTAGCTATCTGTAGTCAGGATTAAGGTATTGAGCTCCAAGAGAAAGACAATAGAGTATAGCTGTGGCTATCAAGAAAGTTTGAACATGACTAGTAGTCAGGGACTGGATGTTCACTGAGAATGGATTATTGGACAGAGCAAAGGAGGTCTCAGTTGTAAAAAATACGTCGGAAGCCACTTCTAAAGAAGACTCTTCAATGAACAGCCCAGGTCCCCTTGGCACTCATTGTCCTCATATTGATATCCTCCATATGCTTCTATGACTTTTTGCTTGAAGAGTGTTCTTTTAGCCCCCATGGAATAATAGGAAATGCTTGCGGATGGACGTACCCTGGAGCTGCCCTTAGCAGCTAACAAATGGACATTGAATGATAAATATTCTAAATGCCTCATTCCTTGGAAGGGGCAACCCTGAGAAGTATCCCATACCATTATCTAGAGGTGCTCAGTAGAGCTGAGTCCCTGATTTTTGCAGAAATAACCTATTCTTAGGGCATCTGGGTGGCTCAGTGGGTTAAAGCCTCTGCTTTCGGCTCGGGTCATGATCCCAGGGTCCTAGGAACTAGGTCCCGCATCGGGCTCCCTGCTCAGCAGGAAGCCTCTTCCCCCTACCCTCCTCCGCCCCCACCTCTGCCTGCCTCTCTGCCTACTTGTGATCTCTGTCTGTCAAATAAATAAATAAATAAATAATAAAATCTAAAAAAAAAACCAAAACCCAAAAAACCTATTCTTTAATGCATACCATATTGGTTTTCTTCTGTTTCTTGTTTGTTTTTCTGTTTCATACTGATTCTTCCTAGGATCATCTTACAAAAAACTCAGACTCATACTTATATTTGGGTTGGCATCTGGAAAAATCATTTCAGATACCACCGAGGCAAGGACTATGAGTTAGGACATTAGGGAGCAATATGGGTGATAAACTAAATCTCACTGACTCACTTAAGTGGCTAGGGTAGGGCATGAAGACATTGTGTTCTTAGGGTTGTGGCTAAAGTAGTACTAAGGACAGTCTGATGCCATTGGTTAATGCTGCTCACCACTTCTTTAGGGCATAGACAATTGAAAGAAAAAAACAAGATTCCTTTAGCTAAAATCAGGTAGAAAATGGAAATGTTATTAAGAAGGATAATATAAAAGCTCTGGTTTCTGTCTGTCCAGTCTCTCTCCTTCCCTATTCTGGTAACAGACTTCACTCGCCCTCTAGAACTCAAGAATTACCATGTGACCTAGATTGGACCAGTTCTAGTAGCTTCTCCTCCCATCTATAGTGATTGGTTCCAAGCTGCCCCTCTTGGTCCATTCAGGTTGCTCTAACAAAATGCCATAAACTGGGATGGTTTATAAACAACAGAAGTTTATTTTTCACAGTTGGGGAGGTTGGGAATTCCACAACGTGGTGCTGGCAGATTTGGTGTATGATGAAGGCCCATTTCCTGGTTCATCAATGGCTGTCTTTTCACTGTGTCCTCATATGGCAGAAAGGGAAAAGGAGCTTTCCGGGGTGTATTTTATTAATGATGTTAATCTCATTTATGAGGGCCCAGCTTTAATAACCTAATCACCTTCCAAAGGCCCTACCCCAAAACACCATCATTTTGGGGATGTGGAGTACACAGTCATTGTGGGGTATACAGTCAGCTTATAGCACTGACCAATTAAAAATCTCACAGAAATTATATAAACTGAGGCTAAGAAAGTGCATGTTTCTTGCCTCTTATTTTGCTAAATGGTTTGCCAAAATTGAGTGATGTAAGCTTTGAGCTATGGGACTGAAAAGCCATATACAATGGAAAAGAATTTGAACTATATACAAAGGGGCATACTGAAGAGAGCATGACAGAGAGAGGTAGGGAGAGGGAAATTGATTCTGAAAATGGAAGGGAATTAATGAATTATGGCAATCTATTAGACACTGTACTTCCTAGTCAATCACTTCTTTTTGGCTTTCATTGATTTATGTTGGGTCTATGAATTACAACTGAGTGTCATAACTATTGAATAGCTATCCTTCCTAAGCACTTTCTCTGTGTCAGACTGTGTTCTCCGTACTATGTATATATTCTCATTTAATCCTTTCAGCAGCTTTGTGAGATATGTATTGTTGTATTCTCCATTTTATTGATAAAAAGACTGAGATTTAGAGATAAGTAGTTTGCTAAAGCTTAGGTAGTTATTAGTAGTGGAAGCAGGGTCTTAAATATAAGTCCAAGTTCTTTCATAACCCAGCATTGTTCTGGAAGCTAAGTGGTGCTAATGCCTCAGAGAAAATGTTGGCAAACCTATAGCTGGAGAGTTGGAGAAACTCTTAGGAGTTTCTCCTGAGGAGAAGTCTCTCAGGAGGCAGCCATCACAGTTCATACATATTTTTGTTCTCTACCATACCTGCATTCTGTCTTCACATAGTCATTTATTCTTCAATGTACTGTCATTGAATGCCAAATTACCTATGTAGAAAAAAGATTCTGACTTCAACAGATTTTATTCAACCAGGAAGGGATATATCTATATATGTATACATTTTTAGAAGTGTGTTAGAGTCTGAGCATTGTGATTTAAGTCCATATTAATGGTTATAAGGAGCATTCAGGAGGAAATAAGTTTTCACTTGAGGAGGGAAGTAGGATTCAGAAAAAGCTTTACAGAATGGAGTCTTGATGTGAATAAATCTGTGCTATAAAGGTAAAGAGGAAGAGATTCCAAGGAAAGAAAGTAAGTGGCTAAAACATGAAGCCATAAAACAGAATTCACATTATGTGAAGTGTAAGGAGTCAACTTGGTTGAGTTGTGGGGTATTGATGGGATGTAGGCAATGATTAGTTCATAGAAGAACTTCCATGTAATTCTAGGAAGTTTGAATTCTATCCAGTAGAAAAGAAGGAACCATTAAAAATTTGTATTCACAAAGATGAAATGGAAAGATAGACTTAAAAATGGAAGGTGATTTTGACTTAAGGAGGACCGGAGATGAAGAAACCATTTAGAAGACTTTGTGACAGTCGAGACACGAGACTCTTGAGTTTCTGAATCAGTGTTGTAGGAGAGGGGAAAAAGAGGCAAATAGATCGAGATGTTGAGGAATTTTTTTTTAAAGATCTTATTTATTTATTTGACATAGAAAGAGATAGAGAGCGAGCGAGCATGCACAAGCAGGGGTAGCAGCAGGCAGGGAGAGAGGGACAAGGAGACTACCTGCTAAACAGGGAGCTGGATGTTGGACTTGACCGCAGGACCCGGAGTTCATGACCTGAGCCCAAGGCAGATGCTCAACTCACTGAGCCCCCCAGGTGCCCCAATGTTGAGGAATTTAGTTGTGTTTTTTTTCCCTGAAATGTGAAATTTGGTTATCTGTACTGCAATAAAACAGTGCTTTCCTCTGTATAATACTTACAAGTAAAGCTGTATCTGATTTATGGTTCCAATCTTAAGATTATCTCTACATAGCATAATATTATCAGTAACCAAGTACTGATTGAACAACCATCACATGCCAGGTTAAAGGTTAATCTGTAATAAATAGATGGTTATTCACTGGTGTGATCATGTTTTACATTGTATAACATTACATCAAAAAAAAAATGACAACAGTGATTGCCAGGAGAGACCACACTTGGTCACATTTGTGTCATCACTGCTTAACATTATTTCTGGATAATAGAATGTGCACAGTACATGCTTGTTCAGTGAAGCAGAGAGGAACAAATTTCATGGAATTGCTGACTTTTTAAAAAAATGAAAAGTTTTATAAAAATGGATTATTTCATTACTTAAAGAAACATCTATATGTTTCTTGTCATCAGGAAGATAACTAGCTAAAGATGGTTACATTTTATCCAGATACTTTGAAACTATGAAAATACAGACTACAGGCTAATCAAGATTAAGTAATTTAATTGCCCATTGCCTCAGTTTACTCATTAGAATAGCTGGGATAAGGTTGTTTTCCCTCTACATTACTAAGATGTGTTGAGGCTTATTTGGGTTTAAAGTAATTAAAAATAAGTCTGAATGGATGACTAAGCTCTTCAGAGAAAATGCTGTTTACACATAAGTTAATCATTTCAACTTCTAAAGTCGACTAATAAAGAATTCGTCTTAGAAAGTAATCACCTGTTATCTGGGGATCTTATTTTGGCTTGAAAACAGATGTAGCTTTATATTATCTTAATCCAAGATCCAAACATAGGGATTTAAATAAGGTGTAGGTAGTCATTAATAAACACATATATTTAAAATCTACCATTTTCTCTATCCTTCTGAGAGTTAAAAGCAGACAATTTTGTTCCTGGGACCTAGAATTTTCATCAGTTTTTCAAGGTAGAGAGGATTCAGCATATGTATTTGGAATACAAATATGTTTCAATAAAATTTTGATTATTCAACACCCAAAGTCTGGTACACTAAAATCTCCAAAAATAAATTAGAGCACAATTACATAGTTTTAAAGAGAATTGTCAAGATGAGTGAAAGGCTCCAGTTCACATTTAAGCCAGGAGTTATAAATCTCTCTCTGTTGCCACTGGATTGCTGCTGCTTGTCATTCAGAGCTCAGTGTAAATCTCACCTCCTGAGAGAGATGTTTTCCTCGGCCATGTAATCTAATCGAGCGGCTCTCTCTCACAGCATTCTGTCTTAAGTTTCTACATCACACTACATTTATTCATTTATTTACTTGCGCATTATCTGTTTCCCCTTAAGCTCTGTGATACTGGAGACCTTGTCTGTCTTGCTTTACCTCTCTCTCTCCGTTGCTCAGAACACAGTGCATTGTGGGTTCTTGGTAAAAGTTTATTGAGTTAATGAGATAGGAATAAAAACTCACAATTTGGTTCTATTGTCTTTAGAATAAATATCTTCAGTTTTCACAAGGTGGTGTTATTTACCCACCAAAGAATGCTGTGGCAAGCACAATAAGATGCTCTGTTGCCGTAGTTAGAAGCTTATAAACCGACTTGAATATGACAAAGCAGTTGAAGTGGTGACTAATTCTGAATTAAGAGAAATATTTTGAGGGGTGCCTGGGTGGCTCAGATAGTTAAGCATCTGCCTTCGGCTCAGGTCATGATCTCCAGGTCCTGGGGTCCAGTCCTATTGGGAAAAAAAAAAATCCTGCTCAGTGGGGAGTCTACTGCTTCCTCTCCCTCTGCCTCTCCCCCTGCTTGAGCTCTCTCTCTCTCTCTCTCTCCTCTGTATCTTTCTCAAATGAATAAATAAAAATCTTAAAAAGAGAAATATTTTGAATAATGCTATAATATCAAATGGTACTGATAAAATATAATTTTATTAATAATATGAAAGAACTTCAATGAATACCGATCTATCCTTTGGTCACATTGCTTCTCGGCCTTTTGGCTAAGATCAAGTGTATCCTTTGGTCACTAATTTGTTTTGGGTTGAAAGACGGTCATGGAGAACTAGCCTAATAACCATACATACTGTGCTCAACTTTTATTTAAAGTAAACCAAAGAACAAGTATTACATAGATTGCATTTAGAGTAAATGTTAAGTTGTAGTATTTGTTCTATAATCAGCATTGATATCTCAAATTTATATTAAAAGTATAAATTACTATAATTTTTAAAAATAGATAAGAAAACAAGACATAGAGTCGTGAAAAATGGTTAGAAATGAAATTCTTATACAGAGGAAAGGAGTTTAGCATATAATTTAGAACCACTTCTCTCAAAAGGATTAAAACTTTCAGTGTGAAACAGTTCATATTTGATCACATGTAAAAGTCATTTGTTCTCAATATCACATCTTAAAAGTGCTAATTTATTTTGGTTCCCTTTGTGCTGTTGCATTGTTCTTGGAAGATCTTGAATAAAGTGTTGAGGTCAATTTTCATTGCATGGCTATGGAGGACTGACCACTGGAAGGATGCCCCAGCCCTTCTTTCCTCCTACTTTCATTTCGTATTTCCTACCCAGGCCCTTATGCAGGCTCTGTCATGTTAATATTGTCAGTAGTTAAGACACAGATTATGTAAAAAATAATAATATCATACCTAATTTTTGCTAGATGCTTACTGTATACCAACCATTATACTAACGATTTTAAGTCTATTATCTTACATGGTCTTCATGGTAATAACAATAATAATGAGATAGGTAGTATTGTTATGCCAGTTTTACAACTGAATAACTAGGTTTGCAGAAGTTAGCTTACTGAAGGTCCATCTTATTTCAGAGCTTGCATGCTTAACTGCTATTGTTTTGCTTACTGTAGTGACTGTAGTTCAAGGCAGAATGAGGGGAATGAATATGGAGAATAATTCTTGAAAGACAATGTGTATTATTCAGGTTTCTATAATAATGGACCTTAATTGACATCTTCAAAATTTCAGAGACTGTAAAAACAAAAACATTTATTTTCCCCATAGGTTCAAGTCACTCCATATATTTTCATTCTGGAACTGGTAGCTGCTGGGGCATACTCTTCCTACAGAGGAGCAAAAGAGCAAAAGAATTTTGTGCTAACTGTAGCCTATGCAATAAATAGACAAACTGTCACTTCTGTTCAGACTCAAATGATCAACATTTGTGACCAAGGCCAACATTAATAAGGCAAGAAAGTGGACTTCTCCCACAGAGTGAGAATTGTGACTAGGCCGATGTCCTGTATATATTTTCATATGGCAGAACCTTCTTTCTTCTCCCCATGATTCCCAAATCTCTGGATCCTATCAACCTTCTTATTCCTTTTAAAAGACTCTGTTTGAACATATTCTCATAAAAACTTGATTGGTCACAATCCTCAATTCTCATCTCCTCAGGTAATCAAAATAGAGTGGTCCTCAACCAAGAGCTGGGTTATTAGAAATTTAAAGATTGAACGAAGTTAGCAGGCAGAGGTGCTTTGGAAATGCAGCCTCCTCATCCTACTCCTACCCTCAAATCTTGTTGAGAACTGCTTTCCTAAAAATACTGCTTTTCTCTATTCAGGAAGTAGGCCCCCATGAAGAAAGTAACATAGGGTAGTTTGGAGACTGAGTGGAGTTTTTTTTTTTTTTTTTTTTTTTCTTATATGTTCATGGAGATACACCGGACTTCCATTAGCTCGAAAGCTGAATTAAGGGACAAATCTTATAGAAGAGCAAATTGCTGAAGAAATGTGAGGCATTATGATAACTTGTGAGTACTTCCTGATTTTAGATAATTAATGTCTTGCTTTACCCAGTTACTGAGCCATCGTGGCTTTAAATTTATTAGCAGTCATTTTTCTTTTCTAAAACAATGTGAGTTAGAGAAGGCTGGTAAGCCAGGCAACTGTTGATGTGCCTCTTTGATGTGGGCCCTGTGGAGAGGGCCATTGTCACTAAGTTGGCTGAGAGGCAACAGGCAGCGTGTTATGTGGCAGAAGCATTATTCTTCATAATTGCAAACCATGGGGTAAGAAAACCAGTGCCTTTTCTGACTTAAATCCTCAGGAAAATATAAATCCATATTGTTTCAAAGAAAAAGAATGACTTCCAAGGGAAATACTGGCATTTTTTTCTTTGTGCTTTTAAATATGTAGAAAACCCATATGGATTCTACTCTTTTCAGAGATTACTGGCAGGTGAATATTTTCTCTTTATATTCCTTTTCCACAATTTCATATTGTTTCTTGATATGGTTTAAAACAGTGTGTGGAGTGGAATTCTATTTCTATGGTTACATTTTGTGAAAACTAACTCACATGTAAAACTCGAATTTTGGAAAGTATAAGAAATATGAAAAAAATAAACATAAATAAAAATAAATTAGGGTAAAATAAAATAAATATAGGTATAATAGAGTAAAATACAATAAATAAAATAGAATAAAAATAAAAGTACAAATAAAATAGAGATGTGTTCAAATAATTGTTCTATCATTTAATTGTGATGTGAATTTAGCAGAAAAAAGGAATTTCTTTGGATCCGTTTCCCCAGCTGTAATATATGAGAATTATAATTTCTCCCTCTTGGACCTACCTTATAAATTAAATAATAGCATAATACTCTATATATAGTATTAGGTATCTAATTTCTGTCTCTTTAAAAAAAAAAAAACACTTTTAACTAGAAAATGGACATACAGAAAGAACTATATACCCTCTGTCCATTAGGGTCCATTGGATCCAATTTTAGCTTTTAGTGTCTTTTGAGAGCTATTCTAACTCTTTATAAAGATTGATATACCATGACTTTTATGATTTCTTAGAGGTCTTCCAAAGGAAAAAGAGAACATTTACATTTTTTTAAATAGAGTAAAACTCATCCCCTCTTGTAATTATCATGTGAATCCATTGAGCCCTCTAAGACATCTTGTGGGATTTTAGTGATATTATTTTTCCCATACCTTGAAACATTTTGCTATTTCATCATCCTAGGAATTATTTTAATATTCATCTTGTATTCTCAACAATTCCAAAAAAGACTTAAAAATACAAAATTAAAAGGGAAGATGTTTCACAATTGTTAAATGAATCAGAAGATGAATGAAAAGAGCACAATAGACTTTAATGATGTTGCTGAAATTTTTTACGTGAGATCTCAGCATATGAATCTTCGGATTATGATATTCTAGATAAATTTTCTCCAAATCAAGAATGAGAGTACAAATAATGCATTTTTAAGGACACAAATATATACGACATTCTCATTTCATTAGTCATTCAACTGGAAGGATTTAATCATATAATACTTTACTACAAAAACCTGATCCATTCCATTTTGATAAATGTTTATCTTTTTTCAATATTTATATCCCAAAATTCACTTAAGAGAATGATATGTTTAAATTCTTGTCATAAATTATACTAAAGTTTTTCACTATTTTCTTACACTAACGTAAATTATTCATAAAACTTAAAAATATATATTAAAAATTAGATGCGGATGGTAAATGGTGATAACTAATTTTCCTGGCACAATAAGGGTAAGATACTTTGGGATGCCTGGGTGACTCAGTTGGTTAAGAGTCCCGACTCCGGATTTCAGCTCAGGTCATGATCTCAGGATTTCGAGATTGAGCACTGTGTAAGGAGCCTGCTTAAGACTTTTTTCTGTCCTTCTCCCTCTGCCCTACCCTCCTCACCTTCCCCCACCTCTAGAAAAAGATATTCATATACTTTGATAATGTTGTCCCCCAGATATTTGTCCTGAGAAAATATTTCAACCCAAGGAAGAAGAAATTCACTACAGCACAAAATGGAAACAAGCTAAATGTATAACATATAAAATGCTTTAATAAATTATGGTTCACCAACAGGATAGTACATCATGTAGCCTCTAATAATGATAATTATGTAGACCATGGAAATTTAGAAAAATATTTATGATGCTAAATAAAAACAACAGTATGTTAATATATACTTAATGATTATAGATGGACTAAAAAGAAAAACATTAACCATGTGTGTTGTCCTTCAATTACAAAAAAGAAAGCAAATTATCAAAATTGGCTAAGCTTAATTCTGCTCTTAATCATGTCTTACTCTCTTTGCTTGGTTGTGGAGGTGAACTCAGATTTTGAAAACATCCACAAAGTAGAACTTCATCATGTTTATGGAACATTATGAAGTCATTTTGGATAAATAGGTTATTTCTACTCCCCACTTCTATCTATCTCCTGTCTCATTTAACTTCCTTCTTCCAAGAGATATACACAATAGCTTGAGCTATTTTGCAAATTTTCTTCAAGAATACTCTGGGTAGGGGTACCTGGGTGTCTCAGTGGGTTAAGCCTCTGCCTTTGTCTTGGGTCATGATCCCAGGGTCCTGGGATCGAGCCCCACATCAGGCTTTCTGCTCAGCAGGGAGCCTGCTTCTCTCCCACCCTCCCCTGCCCCGCCTGCCCCTCTGCCTACTTGTGATCTCTGTCTGTCAAATAAATAAGTAAAATCTTAAAAAAAAAAAAAAAAAGAATACTCTGGGTAGGCAGGAAAGTGTATGAACTTTCAAAGAAGGCCAGCACATTTGTTCTAAATTTGAGAATCTAAAGAGTTTCATTTGATGCTCAATGGTGTATTCCTGCCTGTTTTTCCCTTTCCTCGTTAGGTTGTAAGTTTTTTGAAGGCAGAGCTGTTTTCCCAGTTCATATATGAGAATAAAGTAAAATGCTTCTGAGAATAAACCTGGTGTGATACAAACAATACATCTTGAGGCAAGGGAAGTGACTGAAGAAAACTGAGATTTCTTGAGTACCTGAAATATGCCAGTCATGAGGATGAAAATTCTGTCTATTCCTACAGTGATTTTCACTAAAATTTCTAAAATATATATTTTCACCCATATTTTTAATAGATGATAAATTTCAGGCCCCTAAATGTTATATTTTCAATACCACGCTGCTGTTAAGTTTCTGGACCAAAATTCTAATACTAGTCTAACATGTCTACACATGGTCTACATACCATGCACTACTCCATACTGTGAAAAAGCAGAGACTGTTCTCTAAGGTTGAGGACACTTACACAATTAAGTGTTAAATTGGTTGCCATCTTTTACAATAATGACAAAACCTAGAAAATGTGCAATGACTTTGACTAGTCCAAGGTTGTAGAATGGGCCACTGGGGAAAGAAGAATGAACTTTGGGTTTTAATTCCTAGTTTTGTGTCCTATAACATACTAGTTGGTTTGGCCTTATGAAACACACACATATCCACAGGCACACACACGCCAGTGTGACATCTTTACAAGGAACCATCTTGTTACTACTGTTAAGTAATAACTGTTAAGTTATTGAAGTTGTTGAGCTGGATGTAGCAGCTCTGTGGGCATACGTCATCTGTGATAAAGTTCAAATAAGTGGGAATGAAGATAGGCAATAACTAGGTTACTATGACAAATGTTTTGGGGCATTTTTCCCCCTTCTATTTTTATTTGGAAAAGGTATAGCAAGCAGGTCACGGGTTTGTGTTAGCATTTCTATAGTCTGCACTCCAGGAAAACCATAAGTTTACAAAAGCACTGATCTGGCTGTGGAGTTGGGAGTGCATTTGTGGAATTTCATTTATAAAGAAAGAAAAGACTGTAAATGTGATGATTTGAAACAAAGGAATATTGGGAAATATTTCCAAGTTACATTAGTGTGCTGAGGTTTCTTCCTAACCTTATTAAATCTTACTTCCTTTTCCCACTGGATTTCATACTGTTTCCCCATCTTTGTTTGCCTTGATAGATTGTGGGTGGGGCAGAATCTCTATGACATGACCGGTATTTTTTTTTTTTAAGACTACAAAGCTGAAAAGAGGAAAGGTGAAACTTACTGATGGAGAGAAGAGAATTAGCAAACATAATCTTGCATTCTTTGGGGTGGGCTGATAAGAGGTGATTAGTTAAATGAGTATTGCTATTATTATCAGTACTAATATTTTATTTTCTCCCCACAATATCCCCCCAGTATATTTATGCAAGGCTCTGTTCTCATGTTTGCTCCCCACTGGCTCCATTTGGCTTGCAGTCTTTTTCCAAACTGCCTGGTTTACTTTGGGGTATAACATACTGGAACTATGGCTCTTTGATTTTTGTACTCATTGAAATAATATTTGTAACATCAAGCATGATTTGATTTTGTGGTAAATATAAATAGGGAGACGAAGAGCCAAAGTTACAAAGAAGAAGAATCCCTCTATTTTAGTTGTTCTTAAGATCATACCAATTATTCACATTAAGACTACAATAGAATAGCAGTTTTTAAAATATTGATCTGTACTCTAGAAAGATAGATTATTTTTAGGGTAAACTTATGTTTGCATTTGTTTATTTATGTTTAGGGCCTACTGTTTCATTAAAGCTCTGAGGCTGGTTTAAAAAAATAGGAATCAGAAATGAAGTAATAAAAGAGAAGTTGAATTAAAAAATCCATTTCAGGGGCACCTGGGTAGCTCAGTGGTTAAGTGTCGGCCTTTGGCTCAGGTCATGATCCCAGGGTGCTGGGATCGAGCCCCACGTCAGGCTCCCTGCTCAGCGGGGAGCCTGCTTCTCCCACTCCCCCTGTCTGCCGCTCTGCCTACTTGTGCTTTATTCTCTATCTCTCTGACAAATAAATAAATAAAATCTTCCAATTAAAAAAAAATCTATTTCAAATATAAAGATGCCAAATTAGAAGCATACAGATACTGTCTCTGAGTGACACTCACATTTGGTTCTTAGCTTCCAGGAAGCTGGAGTTGGGTTTTAGGAAAAAGCAAACATGGTATAATTATGTAGTTTATGATACTGAACAGGAATAAACATACCAGTTCTTCAGAGGAAGCACAGATTTCTTTAATGCTGAATTCCAAAATGCAACATGTGGGTTTCTAATGTGCTTGGATATGAATTTATATAATGGAGTCCTAAATTATATTTTTACATAATATTCAATATTAAATTTCATATATGTTTTATATGCCACTCAAAAAACTGTTGGCACAATATTAAAATGTGTTTCAGGAAGGTAGATTTTGTGAGGAGCATAACTGATGTAAGTTAAATACATATCCTTATAGGAGCTGATTTTGATCTCTAATAAAACGTAAAGTCCTGAGGAACAGATGGCTTATACCTTTTTTTTTCTTAAACATGACTTCTCATCCTAGAAGGTTAATGGATGGCAGAGCATCCAAGGTTTTATTTTCTGATCATAACCTGTGATGCTGGTGTGACAGAAGTAATTTTTGCCTGGAAATACTTGAAAGTTGATATTAACAGTCACCATTGTTCAGCCAGTTTGTTCAGTGGTTCTGAGAGGCCTGGTGCACTTTCTCTGTGAGTCTATGTGATGTTTGACAGAGACCAAATGATTTTAGCTATTTGCTGAAAATAATGCTTTTTGCTTTTGATGAATTCATGTTGAGCTCTTCTTTCTTTGAGTTCTTAGGCCTCAGGACCAGGTTCTTGTTTTTTGCTACTTTATTTGAAAGATATCCATTATGAGAATACAAAGCATTGCAGTATTCAAAAGGGTCTTACTTTTCACTGTGGCAATTTTTACTATTTTTTTCAGCTACCTAATGAAGTGTCTCTCTATCCTTTCATATACTACAGTGGTGCCCTCTGCAAAGTTAATATATTGATGGCCTTTTGTGAAATGGACATGGTGATTAGAAATTATCTTCATCTACTTACTCAGAAAAATGACTTGGAATGGAAAAGTCAGAAGCCACTTTTACTGAAAGAAATAGCTGTGGTTGTTCTAACAAGGGAATACTGTTAGCCCTACTCTCTCTCTCTCATATACTCACTCACCTCTGTCCTACAGTGAGTGGCATAGCCCAGGCCCAGCTGCAGTACAAGGACACAGGGTGTGGGTAACCCGGTGCCACGTAGCAGCTGGAGTGGAGTGGTGAAGAGCACACCCCTTGGGGCCAGACTGGCTGGGTTCAAATTCAGCCCTTCGTGCCAGCTGCATGAGTTTAGGCAGGTTATACACTCTGCCTTAGTTTCCTCATCTGTAAAAGGAGATGCCTATAGCAGCTATCTTACAGAATTGATGTCCAGATTCAATACTTAACACATGTCTGTAAACCGTTCAAAAGCACTCGATCCACAGTAAGTGCTCAGTAAATGTTAGCAGCTGTTTATGTTAGTAGTAGTACTAGAAATAAAGGCAAGAACATTCCTTATTTTAAGGAAAGAGTTTAGACAATACAATTGCGCTGTCATGGACAGATTAACTAGAATTGGGTTATAGTTCATGATTAAGAAAATCAAAGTAAATTGTTTAATAAAAGGAATAATTGTAAATTGTAACCAGGCCATCAAAGTGGAGTCAGAAATACAGAGCTGGGCTATAGGGGTGGATGAAGTAGGCTGAGAAGTCAGGGGAAAACATTGCAAGTCCTGTTGCCCAACCAAGGGTAAGAACCCAGGGGAGTAGAGAGGCACTTCTGAAGCTGGCTTATGCACAGGATTTGGGCGTGGGGATCTTAGCAAGGAACCTGGGAGTATGAAGGAGTAGGGAAGTATCACAACTTAGGCTTATGATATGGGTAGGGCCACAGATGCCAGTCTTTAGCATCCTGAGTTGCTAATATATGCTTGCGTATAATCCACTCTCTTCTTGGTCTGCCTCTAGTTTGCTAAAAAGCCAGAGTGCACACAACCCATCTTCCCCTCCATAGGAGTTTACCTAGTGTCTTTGCTTATACCTGTATATATCATCTGGATTTTATTAGCAGAGCAAAGAGAAGAGAGAACAGTGAAAAAAGGCAAACCTTGTCAGTTTGGGTTCAAAAGCGCTTTTGGTATAGTCCATGGAATCCCAGATATTTTCTTCCCACAGTGTTAAATTTTATCCTCTACAAGGTGGTAAAGTTTCACTTTTCTGGGAATTTTAAAGATGGCAACATCCTACAATGAAAACACTTCTTAATTTTTAAAACAATGTTAACGAATTAACGAGTTGTAAACACTCCTTCCATGTCATTTCCTCCAATCAGCTCTTCACATGCTTTTAGTGGATTTCCTACTGCTTATTAGGAGCAGCTGTGTTTAAGCAGCTGGAGCACAAGTTGTCCAGTAAATGCATGCTATATAGATATTTAATACCACTTAGTGTTTTATCAGGCTTTACAACCTCTAATTAGTTAAACCACAGAACACCCGGACACATTAGGTAATTATTACTTTCCCCCCATTTCACAGATAAGGAAACTGAGCATGAGAAAGATTTGTTTTCTACTAGATTCTAATAGTTAAATGAAGATGCGTGTAAGCTGAACATTTGGTTTGTGAAAAAAACGTGTTGTCTACTGAGATGGCAAGTCCTTGGGGCTCTGGCAATGAGAAGTGTAATAACATGTCTTCTGCTTTATCTAAGGATTATAATGTGATTAATAACATGCTACTTTTCCAGGGCTAGAAATAGTCTATGTCTATTATGTTGGATTCTCTACCCAACAGTTCATGCTTAACTGCTTGGAAAACACTCCCCAGAAGAATAATGCTCATTTCTTCAGTGTTGTTATCTTAATTAAGTCTCACAGTATTTCATATCTTCATTGATAATTTGATGGAATTGATGTCTATAAATGTTGCCAGAGGTATAAAATAGGCAGAGAAGCATGTTTTTTGATGGATATATTCAGTTACAGAATTATGTGTTAAATGAGAGAAATAATCAATTGTAGAGGGATCGGTCATTGGTCATTGTTTCAAGGGACCTGTTCAAGGAAACATAAGATTATGGTAAATGAATTAAATTTTTGATTCTTAGCACTATTTCTGCCTTTAATTACAGCTTTGCACTGGAGACAATATGAAAATATCAAAAGATAAAGAATATGTGTATCAAAATGCTAATCAAAGTTGAGTAAATTTGTTTTTTTCTTTTTGATTAAATTTATTTGTTATATGAAATTTAAATGAGCCTGTTGGTCTGGTTGGTTTACACAGTTGAATAGTGCTGCTGAGGCCAGATTTCCACTTCCATATTTATATGGACAGATTAATTTTCACTGAGAAAAAAAAAATTCTGTTTCTGTAGCCTATATCCCCACCTCCAGCTAAGCATCTTCCCAGGAGGTAGGTTGGCTGTTCTGAGTATGGAGGTAGTGAGATCTCCCTACCAAGAGACCTAAAAAAATGAAATACTGACTGTTACAGGTTTTGGTGGAACTTACACCTGAGGGATGTGTTACTTGGTCCTTTGTAAGCCACCTCAGGAAGAAGCTGCGTATTAACTGGGGAATACTATTGGTTTATCAGGTGAACAATTTAGTGAATAAGTCTAATGTTTTAATCAGGTCGGAGTTTTAAAAAATTGTCCAATTAAAGCTTGAATCATATTCAGGTGATCATTATAATTAATAACATTACACATTTTCTAATTCAAGCAAGATATTATATGGCTAGGCATTATGAGGATTTCAATGCTTAAAATATGGCTCACGGTTCATACAGCTTAAAGTTTATATGGGGTTGTGATTTTTGTAATGAGTGACATATAGAGGTCAGAATCATTGATCATGGCTCACTGTGCATACACATACCTTGTATTTTGTAGAGAAGGAAATTAGCAAAGCCAGAAATCATAAATATTAGATGCACTGCAGGAATTTGGAGGAGCAAGGGATTGGCTAGCCTAGGATTCAGTTTGAAACTTTCTTAAGTAGAATAAAATTGAAAGGTGTGCTAGGCAGAGAGAATATTGAAAGTAAATCATGGAGCCCAAAAACCAGATTCTGTATTATTACTCTGTTACTTTTTAGATTTGACATATGAGGAAAGTGTGTATATGTGTGGATAAGAATGTACTATGCTGGTATATTCTGGTGTGTGTGTTCGTATATATTGTACATTTTTAAGAGAAGATGTGTTTTCAGTTGAAAGTTTGAAATAGAAATGTGGAAAAATACATTTTGTCCCATAAAGTGTGATATATCATTTAATCTTCTAACAAAACTCAGTGGAACAGATGGCATAATCCTTGTCTGACACATGAGTGTGCCGAGTTCGTGGGTGAAGGAACTTTCGTAAGGTGAACATACATGTCTAACTCCAGGATCTGTGTTTACTCAGATTCCATTTTAGGAGCTTACGTTAGGTAAAGTTTATACTTAGGGATAGTATATTCAGACTAAGTATGAACTAGTATATCTTGTTTCCTTAACATAGAAAAGTGTTCCTCTTTTAAGTTTTCCATTAATCCTATGGCATAAAGGACACAGAATTTTTAAGGTTTTTATTTTAAAGCAACTTATCTGGATACTTTTTTTTTTTTTTTTTAATTTTATTTGAGAGAGAGAGTGCACGAGTTGGGTGAGGGACAGACAGAGAGGGAGAGGAAGAGAGAGAGAATCCCAAGCCGACTCCCTGCTGACCATGAAGCCTGCAGCCCTGCAGGATCCCAGGACCATAATTTTGTGACCTGAGCTGAAATCAAGAGTTGGAACCTCAATTGACTGGGCCACCCTGGCACCCTTTAACTGATACTTTCTAATAATATATTTAAATGAAACACACCTCCTGTTTTCATTAAATTTGGTTAGCATACAGAGTCAAACTTTTAATTTCATTTTAGAGATTTTTCCATCTTCATCAACAATGTGATTTGTTTTGCCTAAACATTTCACTTAACACTTCACTGAAATTCTTGCTTTGTAAATTTAACCATAAATCTTTAAAAGCACCTCCAGTTTCCCATGCTTAAAATGAATCTTTCCTCAAAATTTGTCTTTTTGAAATTAAGACATTAAGAAGTATTACTTTTCCATTACTTGTGGAATATAAGACCACAAAAGAAACATGAGTATCTGGAGTAAACTTAAGTTTGAGGTCTCAACTGGGTTGTTATTGAAGTATATTGAATTAGCTATGATGCTGTGAACTGTAAGTAGTGGAAATCTGGCAAAAAATGGCCTAAGAAATAAGGATATTTCTTATCTCCAGAATTTGTCAGTGCTTAAGAATTTATTTTGACTGAACTGAATCACTGGACCTTTCAGGCTCTTTGCCCTGCCATCTTTGGTGTATTAACTTTTTCCTAGGCTGTCTCTCATTGTGGTTGCAAGTGGGCTGAGAGTGTGAACTAGTACTGTGTGCATGTTTTGTTGTTGCTGTTGTTTTTTCATTTTTTTTTTAAAGATTGTATTTATTTATTTGATAGATCACAAGTAGGCAGAGAGTCAGGCAAAGAGAGAGGAGGAAGCAGGCTCCCCGCCAAGCAGAGAGCCCGATGCGGGGCTTGATCCCAGGACCCTGGGATCATGACCTGAGCCGAAGGCAGAGGCTTTAACTCACTGAGCCACCCAGGCGCCCCTGTTTTTTCATTTTTGTTGTTGTTGTTCTGTGACAGATAGAGAATCTATTCCCCAACTATGAAACGTAAATCCTCTCTTTTATAAAAGTGACTGGGCCAGATTAAAAAGTAGTTGCCATGTTTAATGCCATACATTGGCTACCTCAGAGTAATCAAGATCCTTTTCCTGGAGGTAGTGATGGGGAGGATATCTGAACAAAATTATGGATTGAAAGAGGAAAACGATCAGATTTTGGACCCTAAACACTACATGTATGCATTTTCAGTAATCTGTTATCAAAGTTAATCTGATATAGGGTCTTTGATCATGAGACAGAATTATTTTGAAAGGCAAATATAGGAATTAACAACAGAATGAACACAAGGTTAGGTTTTATTATTTACTTCAATATTTAGCCAAGCTTATATCAGGAATGGCAGTAGTTTTATGTTTTAGCTAAATGTGAGAGAAGAAACTTATGTAGCAAAAAGAAGTAATAATCTCCAAATACTGGCTTAGTTCATGAGCAGCAGTGCTATCTTAAAAGGTGTATGTTTTATAACCAACAAAACAAGTGCCATCTAAAATCGATCATATGAAAATTCTGCATTATTTTGACTCCAGCAACAATTTCAAATATGCCAGGCTTTTCTTATCACATACTATACTCATTGACAGAAAGACAATTTTACTAGTCTACAATGATTTCTTAAGAATGATTATCTAAATGCTCTTCTTTATTTTCCCCAAAGAAAATAAGTTTAATAGTTTTGGGGGTAGTTTTTATGATATGGAAATTGGAATAAATGACCATATAAATATACTACCAGTGGTCTGAATCACCTGTGTACCTTCTCCAAAGACATGTTTTAGAGTGTTCCTTTATCATGAAGAGAATGTTCTTTTGTGTGTGTGTGTGTGTGTGTGTGTGTGTGGTGACTTTTCTTTTTCTGCTAAAAATTGATGGTTAGTCTACATCTCATACTCTCATCTTCATTATTTAGACATGGTTTTCACAAAAAGAATTTACAAATAATTGTATTTGTTACATTGGAATAAATCATTCAGTTTTAGATTTTATTTTAAAATTAAAAAAAAAAAAGACTGATGGTGAATGCTTTAAGTGTATAGGAATAAAGTAAGCCAAGCATCCTTCATACTCTGACTTGTAGTACTGGAGTAAAATTCCCCGGAACAGCAGTTGGTTGATGACTTTAGTCTATATAGACAGCATGAGGGCCATAAAATCCACATGTGATTTTAACACTTTTAACTTTAATGACCTTCCTTGTGTCATAACTCAGGCAGGCCAGAACATAATCCATACTGTTAGGGCCCCAGCAGTACTGGCTAGTAAAGAAAGCAAGGGAACCAGGATCCTTTGGAAATGTGGGAATGAACCCAGGAAAATTGTAGGGCTGGCTCCATGTGGGAGCAGCCAGGAAAGTCCGTAGTAGCCAGGTGTTTGGTGCATGCCAGCAGGCAGAGGGACAGGAGCTTTTAGTGAATTTGACAATTTATAGCAGAATTCCAGTCAGACGTGGGAGTGCAGCAAATAAAATACATCTCACCAACAAAAGGGACATGATTTCATTTGTTTATGTATATGTTTAAGTAAACAGTAAATATATTTATATAATTAAATATGTTATATATTATATATAATAAAAATCTAAATATGTACACACACACACAAACACATACACACAACCTCCAAAAACAAAGACAGAGGTACCGTGTCAAGTTAAGTGGGCTATTCTAGGATCAGGCCTCCTGACCCAGCTAGAAATGGGTGTTAGGGAAGATGAAGTCAGAATCCTAGGAATTTTTTGGATCAAGCAGATGCGAATGGTAGCAGCTGCCTCAAGCGGGTGTGTGGCGCTCAACTCTCCCACCAGTGCTAATGCTGTGAGCACTGGACAGCATAAAACAAGACTCTTAATTTCACCTTACTCATGAGTATTGACCGTAAAGGCACTTCCTGTAGTGGTTGGCATGGACTCAGAAAGTAGTTGAAATTTCACTTTTCGATTAGAAGTATTGCTGCTTGGGTAAGAAAATGTTGAGTGGTTGCTAGAGTTTCACCATTTACTGTCTCTGTGACAATATATGATAAATGTTTGCCTCTCAGTTGATGTGTACCTCATTTTAGCTAGTTATAAGTAAAGCTTACCACCTCATTCTACTGCAGACACTGGTTTGGGACAGATTCTAACATAAGAGTACATTGCAAATGCTCGTATATGATGGGTGTCTAAATTATCTTTTTAAATACTTTTAAGTAGTGTTTTATTTTAACCCTTTGTCTATTATCTTACTCATTTTTAACATTTAAAAATGCTTAATTATTTGAGACTTGTCCACAAAACTTGGACAATTTCATGCAGAAATTTTTTTTTCAAAACCATATATATACACTTTTATGAAAATTTTTAAGAAAATGGAGTAATTTTATATAATTTTTAAGAACACGAGGTAAAATTTACATATTATAGCTGCCTATAGCTCCCTTAAAAAGCATAATATATCTAAGCAAGAATTCTCTAATCAGGTCCCATGAAAAGTTCTATTATTAAAAATAATCATTTATCAGCATAAATTCACCACTAGGTTTTATTATAATGTCATTATGTAATGTATATTCCAGATCTGCCCTAAGGGAAAGAGTAAATTTATATGCACTTATAAAAATGCAAGCGTATCACCATTGACTGGCAGGCAACACATAGTAACAAGGGCAGAAAACTCATCGAAATGGACAAAAATGTGCATATATATATGTTGTCCCTGAAGACAGAGGCTAATTATAAAATTCACTAAAGTCCTGTTTTCTTTTGTCAGTTCACATCATTTATTCCTGAAATCCAGAGATGTTTACTCATTATTTTTGGAATCTTGACAGTTGTTCTTCATTTTGTTTAGGTACAAATAATGCACTCCCCCAGGGAACTGCATGGTGAGTCAGTCATTTGCAATAAACATCACTTTTCTATTGAAAATACAATTTCCTTCAGATAGAAGCTGGGTTAAAATAAAAACTGACATTATACCACACTAGACCTAAAATTTGAGGATATCAGAGTGGACTTATTTTGTCCCTACCCCTGGCCACCCATACTGCAGATCTTTTAAAACCAGATTGGAAGTTATTTCAAGAATAATGTCACTTTTAGAAAGCATTATACTATTATCCACAGGCATAGATGACAATAGTCAGAATCTTCACCCAATTATAAATCTTGCTTAGAAAGACCCCAGAAGAGTTTCTGGAGTCATGGTCTCGTTGTGGACAATCCAAAATAAATTTACTTAGCTTACAGATCTGTTTGTAATTCTTTTGTTTGACAGTGTGGAGAGGTGGATTTTGCATGTACGAGCTAAGAAGTGAAGCCAAAGATTACTCACCAGTCTCAATCTCTTTCTCTCTGTCTCTCACACACACACACACACACACACCCCAGTTGTAGACTCAGGTTAAAGTATAGTGCTTCCTAACAGACAGATCTTTTGTTCACCATTATAGCCATAGTGTCTGATAGAGAACATGGCACATGATAGGTACTTAGTGAAAGTTTGTTGAATGAATGAATAAATAAATGGATTTAGTTGGACACAATGTGACATATATAAAGAATTGTCTCTTGATTTGAAAAATTTTTAAAGATTTTATTTATTTATTAGAGAGCAAGCACAAGCAGGGGGAGCAGCAGGTAGAGGGAGAGGGAGAAGCAGGCTCCTTCATGAGCAGGGAGCACAGTGCGGGGCTCAATCCCAGGACCCTGAGATCATGACCTGAGCCTAAAGCAGATGTTTTACCAATTGAGCCACCCAGACACCCCTGATTTGAAATTTTGAAAGATGATTCAAGCTACCTAGCATTATATCTTCCCATCCTCCTCTGCTCCCCCACCCCAGCCTGCCTAGGAGCTAGAAATAGAATTGTCTCATTCTCTAGTTCTTAAAGGCCTACTGTACAAGAGTCTTTGCTCACAGTTGATTTGTGATACTGGACTATCAGGAAATTTTACAGACCTAAGATTCCAGATGAGAAACACTAAAATCAAACCTATTGACTTTATTTTACATGTTTATAATCGATAATATACTAACTTTTGTCCTTCAAGTTTTTGTGAATTTTACCTCCATTTTGATTTGTAAATCTTACCTCCATCATGATGCTCTTTTTGTTCCTATTTTATCACTGAATAATAACTAATTCATGAAATGTATATTTTGTACTTACTTCAGACAAAACAATGAGCTGTGTACTCTGGGGAGTAGAAAAATCTAGAAAACGTGGGCTTTTCCTTCCAAGGAAGCTGTGACATGGGGCGGAGTTTGTGGAGATCGCTGTGGGGGCAGGTAGCATTTACTTAAGTATGTGTGTCTTTGTATCAGCTACTTGATCTCTCGGGATCTTTTGTTTTCCTTATTGGTGAAATGGGTTAACTCCCAGATCACAGTTATTGTGTGGATAAAACTTTTTTTGAATGGGGAAATTTTAACAAACTTTAAAATACCACATAAAGGTACTAAACGTCCTAGAAAAGCTTAGAAAAGGACAGAAGTATTGTACAACCATAAAATGTTTTACTTTTCTTATAATAAAAAGTATCTTTGAGATTTAATGTTAATAATAGTAAGTATTTATTGGGCAGGTATTATATGCTAGGCATTTTTATTTTAAACTCAGATTATCATTCCCAAAACTCTATGAAGTTGGGACTGTTACTATCCCTACTCTGCAGATCAGAATATAGAGGGTAAAATAGCTCAAATAACTTGACCAGTGTGTTCCAGCTGGTGTTCTAGTGGAGAAGCAGGGATTCAAACACAGGTAGTGTAGTTACTGCTGTTTTGCCCAAGGTGGAAAGGTTTTGGAAAATGAGAGTTTACTTCTGGCTGTACTCTGAAAAATTGTCTTTTTGCCGTCCAGCCTTGAAAATGTATAGAATTCTAACAGTGGAGATGGAATTCTGAGAAGGTTTTTCTCATATTGGAATTGTATGAGGGAAGCTTCAAAGTGGGAAAGCCTTGGGCAGGGTTTGGAATCACTGATACAGTTGTCTCGTGAGAAGTGGGGAGGAAATGAGTTATAGGTTTTGATAGTTGCGTTAGGTCAGATTGTAGAGTCTTAAATGTTAGTGAATGGCATTTGTGTTTGATTTAATGGGCAACATGGTCCTATATGCTATGCTTTGTGGTACTCACAATAACAGAACCAAGTTTAGGGCCACAGGTAGTGCAGAATCTAACGACTGATACTGAGAGACACCAGTGAGCCTGCCCACTTGAATGCTGCTGTGGTGAAAATAGACCCAGGAGTCAGAGAGCAGGTATCTGGATGGAAGTCACTCAACAAGAGTAATTGAAAGAACTCGAGCCAAAAGGAAACTCTAAATTAAAAAATATGGGGCGCCTGGGTGGCTCAGTGGGTAAAGCCTCTGCCTTCGGTTCAGGTCATGATCTCAGGGTCCTGGGATAGAGGCCCGCATGGGGATCCCTGCTCGGCAGGGAGCCTGCCTCTCCCTCTCCCTCTGTCTGTTGCTCTGCCTCCTTGTGCTTGTTCTCTCTCTGTCAAATAAATAAATTAAAAATAAATAAATTCAGGAATGTGAAGATGCAAAGCAAAGGAAATCTTCAAGCTCAGGCAGCAATTTTATTAGGTTGCAGCCTGTTTGCAGAGCCACAGATTGCTCTCAGTCATGGCTGGGGGAATGGAAGGATTCTTGGATTTAGAAATGGGGCGGACATGGAAAAGAGGATAAATGACAGAGTTGCATTTGTGGAAAAATTAATGGAACCATAGGTTATGAGATGGGTAGAAGACATTGAAGTTAGAAGAAGCAATTTTAAAAGGAATATGGCAAAGTTTTGGCCAACTGAGTTATTTCATTTTAGGAGGTGGAGAAGAGATAGTGACTCTCATTTTTGTGGGCTCCCTGTTGCTCTATTTTCTTTTTGAGAAAAAAAAAATAGGTGCCTTGCAATGTAGAGATCATAATTTTTAGAACTTCTTTAAAAATCACTATAATGGACTATTATACTCCCACTTCTGAGTCTTCCTCCTAAAGATGTAGTCAAGTGTCGCTAGCACACATATTGGTCAGAATAAAAATGCTGTCTTTCCAGGAGTTAGGAGTATGGATTCTTAGCTCCATTTCATGCCTGTTATCATCAGTCTCTCTTAAATATAACTCGCAAGTTCTCCACAACATCACACCCCCAGTTTTCATGAGTATGAGTCCCCCATGACTGATAATGTTGCAGTATTGATGAATGAACAGCAATGGAAAGTCATGGTTTCTGGGTTCGAATTCTAGTGCTAGCACTGGCTAGCTGTATGGCCTTGGCTAAAAATATTTGCCTTCAGTTTGCCAATTTAAGCCAGAGGAGGCATTGGCAATCCTTCGCACTCCACACCACCCCCGCTACCTTGAGTGAGAACACCCAAAGTATTAAGGCTATCTCTTGTTGCCAGCCTGCACTTGCACAAGACCAATAGTCTTGCTCCAATAATCTTCTTCCCATAACATCTATAGGACATAACTTAGCATTCAGAATATTGCTTTGGCTGAGCTGAACTTATTTATTTATGTATATTTGACTTTATTCTACTGAGGGAAATTAGGAAAGAGAAATATGAGAATAAGGAAAGTACAGGTAAAATAGTGCCATGGAAGCCTGTGGAAATAACCTTTGGCTGAAGTTTTATCATTAATAAAAGAGAGGGACTAAAGGAGGTAATTGATGCTCAAGGCCACTTCCAAGTGTGAACCTCTAAGATTCTGTATTTGAATATAACCTAAGTGTCCTGAGGGTAGTGGTTTAGGAAAGAAAGAGTCCAAGTGTAGTCATCCACTCGGGTAAAATGAAAAATGAATTTATTTTAAAATTAGAATATAGGATGAGGTCATCATTAAAACACCTACCAGTTAAAAAATCTTTATTGTGAATACACTTAGGGAAACACAAATTTATTGAAAATACTGGTAATAAAAATAACCTGCTCCTTGGAAAATTTTCCAAAGAATTATTACTAACTTATTGGCCATCTAGCATACCTGTATATGCACATCTTCATCCATCTGTGAGAGTTTAGTTCTAATGTTGCTGGGTGGTCTGTGAAGATAAGATGATTTTTCAAGTTTTTTTTTCATTCTTTTGAGCTCATTTTTCTGTCCTTTTGTGCAAATATAGTCAAAAACATACATTTCAAAAAATAAGGAGTCTTCAAAGTTATTTTTTCCTAGCAGCAAAATTTCCATCCATATCTCTGTTTTCCTGTGAAATAAAATACAGACAAACTGCTAGGTGTGCAATATACTCATCACACAGTCATATGGCAAATGTAGAGTCTGGCTCAGAGAAAGGAACTCAGCCTAAATCAATAACACCTGTAATGGAACTCCCACACTGAAACCCAGGACACAGCATCCAGGGAATCAAATGCTCTTCCATAATGGAGAGTGATTTCAGCAACTGAACACTCATTGAAAGTAAATGGATTTCTTAAATGATAACAGAAAAAAAGAAAAAAAAATAGGAAGAAGGGTTAAAACAGCAAGACCCAAACTAAAGTGTATAGAACTGCTGTATCCCCACATGAAAGTGAACAGATTGCTTGACTTCATTTTATCTGTGATTCTGGTATTAGGAAAGTGTAGGGTATTTGCATATTTCATTTATTACTAATAATATTTATTGAATACCTGTCTGTAGAAAACATTGGAAATTTCTAGAGATGTAAAAAAGTGTAAGAAAGCCTGTATCTTCATATGCTATAAACAGGTAAATTACAATTCTGGGAAATCTCTGATGAATGATAATTGGACTTGAACTGGTCTTTCAGAAATAGTGTTTCAGAAATGGTCTTTCAGATAACCTAAATTTCAATAATATGAGATTGTCTAAATAAATTACGGACATTCAGTGGCTTATGGTGGCACTATTAAAATGTTTTTTAAAAAAAGATTTATTTAGTTTAGAGAGAGAGAGTGGGGAAGGGCAGGGAAGAGAGGGGGAGAGAGAGAGAGTCCTCAAGCCGACTCTCCACTGAGATACAGAACCTGACATGGGGCTTGATACCAAGACCCTTGAGATCATGACCTGAGCTGAAATCAAGTTAGCGCTTAATCCACTGAGTTCCCAGGAGCTCCTATTAAAATGTTTTTGACAAATTGTTAATGACTTGATAAAGTGTTTATAATTCAGAGTATTTTTCTTATTATGTTATGAATTATATCTTACAGTATTGACAAATATCCACATATATGGGTGAGTGTGTGTGTGTATATATATATATATATGAGAAATAACAAATATTTCAAAATAGCAATAACATTAAGAGATGACATTATCTTTTTATCTTTTGGAATTTTGTAAAAACTTTCTAATCACACACTTGTTTGTAAAAAGGAGCTATTTATACATTTAAAAAATTTTTTTAAGATTTTTAAATCTTTTTAAAGATTTTTTTTTTTTTTAATTTGACAGAAATCACAAGTAGGCAGAGAGGCAAGCAGAGGGAGAGGGGTAAACAGGCTCCCTGCTGAGCAGAGAGTCTGATGTGGGGCTTGGTCCCAGGACCCTGAGATCATGACCTGAGCCAAAGGCAGAGGCTTAGCCCCACTGAGCTACCCAGGTGCCCCTTAAACATTTTTTGAAATATTTTATTTATTTTGAGAGCAAGAGAGAGCTCTCATGTGTGAGTACATGTGAGTAGGAAGAGGGACAAAAGGAGAGGAAGAGAATCATAAGTAGACTCCCCACTAAATGCAGAGCTCAACTTGGGGCTCAACCCCACCCTGAGATCATAACCCAAGTGAAACTAAGAGCCAACGTTCAATGGACTGAGCCACCCAGGTGCCCTCCCGCCCAACAATAGCATTTTAAAAATTAAACAAATAATGAAATATTTTATGCATTTCACATATTACTTAATTAGTTAATTATTTGTTTCTATCACATAATGGTACAAATTATTGAATATCTAGCAGCAGTTCCAAGTGGCTGACCATAATATACTCATTGACTTCTGGACATCTCCATGCCTTATCACCATATTTGTCAACCACTTTTCTTTTTTTCTAGGAAGCAACAATATAACTAGCAAAATAGACAAAGTCTTTTGCCATCAAAAACTTCACATTCTAATGGGGAAAGTTATGTAATGATAACACGTACACAAAAGACACATCAGTTGATAAATATATAGACAAAATAAAACAATAGAGTGGCACAGAGAGTGCCACAAAAGAGGTCAGGGCTGCATTTTAAAATTAGGTGATAAGGGAAGGTCTCACTGAGAGGGTAATATTTGAATAAAGATCTGAATTGTTTGAGGGAGCCAGCCAGCAGATAGCTGAGGGAGAAGAAATCCACAAGGAAGGAAAGTGCAAAGATTCTGAGCAGGAGGTTTCTTAGTGTGTTTGAGGTATGGGAAGAAGCCAAATGCAGAGTGAACAAGACTACATTGAGAGTGGTAAGACTATAGTGTTTCATAAGCCACCGTAAAGTATTTAACCATTACTCTGAGTATAATAAGCCATTGGTGGACTTTGAGCAGAAAAATGACATGATCTGCCTTTCCCCCTCTTTTCTTTTTCTTATTCTTTAAAGGATAGAAAGATAAAGATCAGTTAGGAGGCTATTATAGTTATGTAGTAGGGAATGGGGTGGTGATTTTGGGGCTTGGGCCAGTGTGGAAGGAGTGGAAATTACCAGATGTGATCAGATTCTGAATATGTTTTGGTGTAACGTATAGTATTTGCTGAAGGGATTGGATATTGTGGTATGAGAGAAGAAAGGGAAATCAGGGATTGCCCTAATATATGGTTCGAACAAAAGAGAGGATGTACTTATAATTTCCAGAGGCCAGTGAGACTGTTGGAGATCCGATCCGATCCGATCCTCTCCTCTCCTCTCCTCTCCTCTCCTCTCCTCTCCTCTCTTCTCTTCTCTTCTCTTTTCTTCTCTTCTCTCCCTTCCCTTCTCCCTTCCTCCTTCCCTCCCTCCTTCCCTTCTTCCCTCCTTCTCTCCCTGCCTTCCTCCTTCTTCTTTTTTCTCTTCTTCTTTGGGATAAATCATGAACTCAGTTTTAGACATATTGATTTGGAAATGCATATATAACATCCAGATCATATGAGTAAGTAGATAGTTTGGATAGTCAAGTCTGGAATTCAGGGGAGAGGTCCAGGCTGGAGAAATACATTTGGGAGAGGTTAGTTAGCGATGGTATTTAAGACTTTGAATCTAGGTAAGATCTTTGAGTTGAGTGCTTATCTAATAGGAAAGAAGGTCAAGGGCTGTTTATGGAAGCACTGTAATATATAGGGTCACTGAAATGAGACAAAAATCAAAGGAGATTAAGATGGGATGGTTAGAGAAGAAGGAAGAAAATGAGGAGAGTTGAAATGTTGAAATATTACTATTATTATTATTTTTAAAGATTTTATGTATTTACTTGACAGAGATCACAAGCAAGCAGAGAGAGAGAGGAGGAAGCAGGCTCCCCATTGAGCAGATAGCCTGATGCAGCACTCGGTCCCAGAACCCTGGGATCATGACCTGAGCCAAAGGCAGAGGCTTTAACCCACTGAGCCACCCAGGCGCCCCATTGAAATATTATTTTTAAACTAATTTAAAACTAAAACCCAAATGACCATAAATCTTTTAGTAATTTTGGAAAACAGAAAAATAATTTCAATCTTTTCATAATTATTGTTGTGGATGTTATTTCTACTGTTGCTTCCCCCTTTCCTCTATATGTATAATAATTTCCTTTTACTGCTCCAGTAATAATAAAGATAGACTATACTGGGAAAGGGCAGAAGATAGTTGATTTTTTTACCTAATAAGCTTTCCATAAAAACATAAAAAATTTGAAAAATATTCTTATAGCTCCTTTTGAAGTTTTGTTTTCCACTATGTCAAGGAAGAGATGTGAACATGTAATATTGAGGTCTTGGGAGACTTGATGTTGAGTCTATTTCTATTATTTTCTATTTTTGTGTCTTAATTCTTGGGCGATACTAGATTTGTAAATACAGAAAACATTTGATAATGTAGAAACCTCCTCATTGGAAATTAGTAAAAATCAGATTGGGAAATGGTTGGAATTTTTACCAAAGTGTAAAAATTTTACTTAAATAAAATGCCACCAAGGGATTTCATGGAGACTCAGAGGAGCTATATGTATGTACTTAGCTGGAGTATGAAGAAGTGAGAACATCATAGTATTCAGCCTGAACTGTAGCCACATGCAATAGAAATTTTTAATAGAACAGAAAAACATAGAAAGCAAAAATGTGTATCCCCAGGCAAAGAGCAGGCTTAGTGATTTCTGAGCTGGTAATCAGAAATCACTCTACTAGATTAAAGGCTAGTCTGTGATAAAAAGCAAAATGAAAACCATCTACCTATCTGGAAGCAGAGTTTAGAAGTATGTATAGTTTGAAATATTTTTGAATCAAACACAAATAGTCTCCTCTGAGTTATATTGAATAATTATTAATTAGAAGATGTTATATTGTGCTTAATTTCTTTATAAACTTAACTTTGTATCATTACTGAAAATTTAAAAATATATATGTATATATTTTTAACATTTTATTTATTTATTTGAAAGACAAAGATCACAAGTAGACAGAGAGGCAGGCAGAGGGAGAGGAAGGGAAGCAGGCTTCCCATTGAGCAGAGAGCCCGATGCGGGGCTCGATCCCAGGACCCTGGGATCATGACCTGAGCCAAAGGCAGAGGCTTTAACCCACTGAGCCACCCAGGCGCCCCAGAAAATTTAAAAATATTTTTAGTAAAATAAAAATATATTTAATAAAATATATATTTTAATAATACATAATTAAATAAAATGCATCTTTCATTAAAAATACTTCATTGAACATTATATCAAAACTAATAATGTACTAAACCTTGGCCAATTGAATTTAAATAAATTTTAAAAAACACTTTAAGCTATGGAGGTGTTCTAAAAGCAAAGAATGAAAGAGAGTCTGCTTTAAAAAGACTGGATTGGCTTTCCTCCTTGATGCTTCATAGGGACATTGTGAGTGGCCAAGACTTGACTTGGAAAGGGAAAGGATCCTCAGAGAGAGACTACTACTCTTTCAATGTGTACCTTGAGCCAATATCTGAGCTTTAAATTTAATGAGGGAGTGTTTCTTGATATGTTACTGGTCATCGAAAATGAGATTATGCTAGGCAGAATTGGATGTAACTTGTAGCAGAGAAAAACCATTGTGCCTTCTGAAAATGCTAAGTGCAGAGAAGGTGTCTATTTATAAACAGTCCTATGAAGACTATGGGTGACGCAGGAATTTGGTCATTTTATGTGTTTTCAGAACAGTGAGTTGAAAGTTGAAAAGGAGAATCAGTTAATGAATCATGTGTTGACTTACTAAAGATTGTTGTGGTTTTGTTTATTTTTCACCATTGTCAATTTTATTGGTAGGTTGTTTGGAGGTGAAAAGATACATATTTAATATTAAGTCCACATATGCATTATCAGTGATGGTGATAGCAATTTTGCCTCTCTATGCTTGATGATACTGATTCTGAAGAGTGGTGGAAGTGTTAAAATGTTGACCTACCTTGCCAAACACACCATACTGTATCTTATAGCCAAAGCCACATACATGGGGAAGAATGTGATCATTTTCTTTACTAGAAGTCACAAGAGAAAAAGAAAAAAAAAGTACTATGTAACCTTTAATCCCTTGTTTAGAAATGGACACTAAATAGCTTTGGAAAGCATTTTTATAAAATCACCTCTGCTAGAGTATGAGTCCAGTTAGCTGGGAGTGGGAATCATTAGTAAAATTAGGAAAGGCAAGCAGATTGCTGATGTATAGTTATGAGGTCTAGTTGGAACATGCTGAGATTATGAGCCCAGAAGGACATCAAAGAAATGATACCTAGCAGGAAGTTTAAAATATATGCTGTTAGGACACCTGACTGCCCTTGGCTCAGGTCATGATCCCAGAGTCCCAGGATCAAGTCCCACATCGGGTTCCCAGTTCCGTGGGGAGTCTGCTTCTCCCTCTGACCTTCTCCCCTCTCATGCTCTCTCTCTCTCTCTCTCTCAAATAAATAAATCAAATCCTTAAATATATGTATGCTGATAATTTACTAGTGAGTTTAGGAGATGAGAAATAGATTTGGGAGATAGTTATATTCATCAGGTTAGGCTGCCATAAAGAACTACCACAGACTAGGTGGCTTATTTTCTCACAGTTCTGGAGGCTGGAAATCTGACATCAGGGTGCTGACAAGGTCAGTTTCTGGTGAGAGTTCTATCCCTAGCTTGTAGATGACTGACTTCACACTGTTGTGCTCACATGGCCTTTTTTCATGTGTGCGTGTGTTTGTGTGTGGAGAGAGCTCTATCTGGTGTTCCTTCTTATTAGGACACTAATCCTGTTAGATCAGAGTCCCACCCTTATGTCTTCATTTAACCTTGGGTACATCCTTAGGGTCCCTGTCTCCTAATACAGTTACAATGGGAGTTAGGGCTTCAACATATGAACCTGGGGGGAACTCAGTTCAATCCGTAACCGTAGCCAAAGCCAGGCATATGTGGAATCACTAACGCTTTATGTATAAAGACCCAAAGGAAAAGTCTGGTATTCAAGTATAATGAGGACTAAAGAAAGCCATTGACTCTAGATATTAAAATGTATCATGAAGGAAGCACTTCTAGAATGGCAAATAAGGACTACTCTTCCCTCCCTAAGTTCCTGCTATTCAGTTAAGGGAGAGAGAGAGAGAAGAAAGAGAGAGACAGAGCAAGAGAGAGGAAGACAGAGAGAGAGAGAATGACTATTGGCAAAAACTGTCAATCTGAACTTTTTCAGAACTCTGCATATCAAAAAGCTGCAATAACCTAAGAATATTTATTCAAGAAGGAGCATTGAATCTCTCTAAGAACAGAGTTTTGTGGCATTTTTTTTACCTTCTCTGTATTCATCTACCTCTCTCTAGCTCCACAGCAACTATGAAAACCATCAGCCTCCCAAATGCAGTAGCAATGAGAACTAGCGGCCTATTAACCACTAGAAGGGGAAGACTATTTTGGAGCTCCTCAAATATCTCTGTCCCTTAAAAAAACAATGGGATACTACTATGCACCTATTAGGGTGGCCAAAATCCAGAACACTGGATTTTGTACACCAGTACACCAAGTACTGGTGAGGATCTAGCGTAATGGGAGCTCTCATATATTGCTGGTGGGAATGCAAAATGGTACAGCTAGTTTGGAAAACATTTTGGTGGTTTCCAACAAAATTAAATATACTCTTACCATATGATCCAGCAATCATGCTCCTTGGTATTTATCCAAAAGAGTTGAAAACTTATGTCTACACACAAACCTTCACATCAGTGTTTATAGCAGCTTCATTCATAACTGCCAACATTTGGAAGCACTAACATGTCCTTCAGTAGATGAACAGATAAATAAACATTGGTACATCCAGACAACGTAATGTTATTCAGTACTAAAAAGAAATGAGCTATCAAGCCATGAAAAGACCTTAAAAGTATATTACTAGATTTAAAAAAGCCAATCTGAAAAGGCTATATACTATATGATTCCAAATATATGACATTCTGAAAAAGACAAAACTATGGTGACAGTAAAAATATCAGTGGTTGCCAGGGGCTGGGGAGGAGTAGGGAGAGAAGGATAAATAGACGGAGCCCAGGGGACTTTTAGGGCAGTGAAAATATTATTCATGATACTCTAATGCGGGTTATATGTCATTATACATTTGTCCAAACCTACAGAATGTAGAACACCAGGAGTGAATCCTAAGATAAACTGTGGATTTTGGGTGGTTGTGTTAATGTTGACACCATCAGTTGTAACAAATATATCATTTTTGTGGGGAATGTTGATAATGGGGGGAATACATGTGTGAGAGCAAGGACTATAAGTGAAATCTCTATACCTTCCTCTCAGTTTTACTGTGAACCCAAACTTCTCTAAAAAAATAATGTTTTTGTTTTGTTTTGTTTTGTTTTAAAAGCTTCATCACCACTGAATTGCCACTATCTGACCTATTTGATAGATTCCTGGAAAAAGTCCATTAATGAGGCCTATCTTTTTTTTTTTTTTCAAGAATTATGTATTTTAGAGAGGGAGAGTGTGTGTTAAGAATTATTTATTTTAGAGGGGCGCCTGGGTGGCTCAGTGGATTAAGCCGCTGCCTTCGGTTCAGGTCATGATCTCAGAGTCCTGGGATCGAGCCCCACATCGGGCTCTCTGCTCAGCAGGGAGTCTGCTTCCTCCTCTCTCTCTCTGCCTTGCCTCTCTGCCTACTTGTGATCTCTCTCTCTGTCAAATAAATAAATAAAATCTTTAAAAAAAAAAAAAAGAATTATTTATTTTAGAGAGGGAGGGTGTGTGCATGAGTAGGGGGAAGGACAGAGGGAGAGAATTTTTAAGCAGACTCCCTGCTGAGCACATAGCCCAATGCAGGGCTTAACGTGGAGTTGGATCTCAGAGTCCATGAGATCATGAACTGAACCTAAACCAAAAGTCTGATGCTTTACTGACTGAGCCACCCAGGTGCCCCAATTGGGCCTGTCTTTATTTGACCTCATTTAGAGGTTCCTCAGTGACAAAAAACTTATCATCAAGGGGAGTCAGTTGAAAAAAAAAATTAACTACCATTTTTAACAATTGAGATGGTGACACCAGTTGGGCAAAATAAGAGACTAACCAAAATCTAAAGAGAAAATCTGAGGAATAAGGAGTCCATAGGGAATATGAAACTCTCTTCCATACTCCTGGGAAACTAGAAGCTCACAGCCATGCACATGGCTGTATGCATGCCAAGGAAGTAATTCAGAAGAACTTAACTTCTTACCTCTGGATGACCTTTAGGGTTTAAACAAATATTTAAAGTCTGAGACAGAGTTTAAAACTGCTATAGTTTTTTTTGTTTGTTTGTTTGTTTTAAGATTTGATTTATTTATTTCAGAGAGAAAGAGAATGTTAGCAAGGGGAGGGGCCAAAAGAGAGGGAGAGGGAGAAGCAGGCTTCCTGCTGAGCAGGGAGCCCCATGCAGGGATCGATCCCAGAACCCCTGAGATCATGACCTGAGCCGAAGGCAGATGCTTAACTGATTGAGCCAGTAAGGCATCCCCCAAACTGTGGTGGTTTTAAATGCATGCATCCCATGTACATGCAGAGCTCCTCTTCAAAGGTTTAGAAACTTGATTGGTTCAAGGCATTTAAAGAAATCTCTGTACGCCGAGTTAATACTTCAATGGCTACACATGATGAAGAACACAGACTTCCATAATTAGTCCAGGAGATTCATTAAACAAATAGCAACAATAAACTATGGGCATGAGGGATCTGATTTCTTAAGTTGTATAGTTTCAGCAGAAAAAAACAAAAATATGACATATAGAAGCAAGAGGTAAAGTGTGACCCATATATAGGTTAAAAAAAAAAAAAGTTGAAAGAAATAACCCCTGTGGTGCCTGACTGGCATAGTCATTAGAGAATGGGCCCTTGATCTCAGGGTCATGAGTTCAAGCTCCATGTTGGCTTAACAATTACTACCAAAAAAAAAAAAAAAAGTAAAAGAAATAGTCCCTGAAGGATCTCAGATGATAGGCTCACAAGAAAGAGACTTTAAATCAGTTATTATAATAAATATTTTTGGGGTGGATCAGTTGTTAAGCATCTGCCTTTGGCTCAGGTCATGGTCCCCAGGTCCTGGGATCAAGCCCTGCATTGGGTTCTCTGCTCAGTGGGAAGCTTGTTTCTCCCTCTTCCACTCCCCCTGCTTGTTTTCTCTCTCTTGCTATCTTTCTCTCTGTCAAATAAATAAAAATCTAAAAAAAAAAGAAATTAAAAAAATAATAAAAAGTAAATGGGTTTACCGAATAAAGGAAATCATGTCTAGTAAACTAAAGTATGAGAATGATGTTTTCACTGAATAGAGAATATCAGCAAAGAGATCAAACTTAAAAAGAATAGCTAATTAGAAATTCTGGATTTGAAAGTGTAATCAACTAGAATGAAAAATTCATTGGGTAGGGGGTGGTGGTAGTGGTTGGCTTAACAGCAGATTTGTGCTGACAGAAGAAATAATGTGTAAACTCAAAAGGTAGGTGAATTGAGGTTATTCAGTTTGAGGACTAGAAAGAAGACAGAAAAATGAACAGAGCCTCAGAAACCTGTGAGACACTGTTAAGTGTTCCAAGATACACATAATGAGAGTCCTAAAGGAGAGGGGAAAAGGGTAGAATGAATATTTGAAGAAATGATGGCTCAAAACTCCCCAAATTTGATTAAAAAATATTAATCTACACACCAACTCCAAGTATCATAAACTCAAAGAAATTCAAACCTATGCATATCATAAATAAACTGTCAAAAGCCAGAGACAAATAGAAAATCTTAAACACTCCAAGAGAAAACATCTTATAACACACACAGGGATGCTCAATAAGACTTTTAGGTACCTTAATCAGGAGCCATAGAGGCCAAAAGAGAGTGGAATGATCAGTCATGAATTCTGTATCCAGCCAAACTATCCTTTAAAAAGTAAGGTGAAGGGGCACCTGGGTGGCTCAGTGGGTTAAAGCCTCTGCCTTTGGCTCAGGTCATGATCCCAGGGTACTGGGATTGAGCCCCACATTGGGCTCTCTGCTCTGCAGTGAGCCTGCTTCCTCCTCTTTCTCTGCCTGCCTCTCTGCCTACTTGTGATCTCCTCTGCCAAATAAATAAACAAAATCTTAAAAAAAAAAGTAAGGTGAAATTAAGAAATTTACAGAGAAACAAATTGAGAGAATTTATCAAGAGTAGACATCCCCTACAAGAAATACAGAATAAAGTCCTTTTAAGATAAAATGAAAGAACACTAGGCAGTAACCCAGACTCACATGAAAAAATAAAGAGCACAGAATAAAGGTAACTACATACATGCATATAAAAAACAGTATGATTATATTTTTGGGGCGCCTGGGTGGCTCAGTGGGTTGAAGCCTCTGCCTTCGGCTCGGGTCATGATCCCAGGGTCCTGGGATCGAGCCCTGCATCGGGCTCTCTGCTCGGCGGGGAGCCTGCTTCCCTTCCTCTCTCTCTGCCTGCTTGTGATCTCTGTCTGTCAAATAAATAAATAAAATTAAAAAACAAAACAAAACAGTATGATTATATTTTTGTTTGTGACTCGTCTGTTTGACCTAAAAGACAAATGTATAAAACAATAGTTTAAAAACTGTGTTGATGGCTTTATAATATAGTAAGTTATAATTTGTATGACAATAATAGTGCAAAGCCCAGGAGAAAACAGATATATTGGAGGAGAGTTTTTGCATCCTGTAAAATTCGGTTGGTACTAATACTGACTAGATGGTTTTAAATTAAGACATTAATTGTAAACCCCAAAGCAACCATTGAGAAAATTATTCAAAAAATACAAATAACATCAAGGAAATGACAATAGTGTCCTTGCTAATATCCATTTAACACAAAAGAAGAGAATAATGGAAGAATTGAGGAAGAAAAAAACCATCTAAGATGTGTAAAAACAAATAACATGATGACAGGTGTAACTTTGAACTTATTGGTAATTGCATTGAATGTAAATTAATTAAAGATTCCAATCAAAATTAAAAGTTAAAAAAATATACTACAAAGGAGATTAGAAAAATAGCATGAGATGAATGAAATGAAGATGGAAAATACCAGACTGCACTGGATGCTGCTACACTGGATGCTGAACTTACAGGAAGCTATAGGTTTTTAGTTGTGATTACCTCTATTAAAAAAAGAAAATATTCTTAAGTCAGTAACCTTTCACCTTGAGAAACCAGGTAAAGAAAGCAAAGTAAAAGGAGAGCAAACAGAATGAAGGAGAAATAAACAAAAAAAGATTAAAATAGAAATAAAACAGAGAATGGAAAAACACTAGGGGGCATCAACAAAACCAATAGTGGTTTCTTTGAAAGATAACAAAATTGGCAAACCTTTAGCTAGACTAACCAAGGAAACAACAACAAACAAACAAACAAACAAAAAAAGGAACCTCAAATTACTAAAGCAGGAAATGAAGAAAAAGAGAGATCACTATCAACTTTATAGAAATTAAAAGTATTATAAGAGAATGCTAGTGCCTTGGATATCTTTGGTTGCTGTCTTAAATTATAAATTTAGTGGCCAGAGAACAACATAGATTTACTATCTTACAGTTTTGTAGTTCAGAAGTCTACAATGAGTGTCTCTTGGTTAAAATCAAAGTATCTGTTGGGTTGCATTTTTTTCTGGCAATCTTAAGGAGAACTAGTTTCCTTGCTCTTTCCACCTTCTATAGAATACCCACATTTCTTTGCTTGTAGCCCTCTTCTTCCATCTTGAAAAACAGCAACAGCGGGGGGAATTGTCGTATCACATCATTCTGACTTCTTCTTCTGCCTTCCTTTTCCACATTTAAAAAAAATGTGGCCTCACCCAGGTAATCCAGGATATCTTCCCTAATTTTAAGGTCAGATGATTACCGACCTTAATTCCATCTGCTACCTTAACCCTCTTTACCATGAAAGGTAAAATATTCATAGGTTCCAAGGATTAGGACATAAACATCTTTAAAGGACCATTATTCTGCTTACCAATTATATAAACAACTGTATGCCAACAAATTAGGTAATCTAGATGAAACTGACAAATCCCTAGACATACAGAATCTACAAACTGACTTTAGAAGAAATAGAAAAACCTGAATAGTTATATAACAAATAAAGAGATTTTTATTTGTGGGAATAATTTTTAAAATTCCCACAAAGAAAAGCATGGGTACACATAGCTTCACTGGTGATCTACCATATTTTTAATTGAGAATTAATTATATTCCTTCACAAATTTCCTCATCCCCCCAAAAGAGAGGAAATACTTCCCAACTCAGTCTATGAGGTCAGTATTACTGGTTACTGAAACCAGGTAGATATCACAAGAGAACTGAGGCCAATATCCTTTATGAGTGTAGATGAAAAAACACCAACAAAATGCTAGCAAACCAAATCTAGAAACATTTATAAAAGATCACTCAGCATGACCAAGTGGGACTTATCACAGGAGCCCAAGGTTGATTCAATTTCTGAAAATCAATCAGTATTAGTAAACAACAAAAATTATGTGATCATTTAAATAGCTACATTGAGCAATCCTGGAATAGACATGAACTTCTTCAACCTGATAAAGAGAATCTACAAAAAAAAGAAACCCAGAGCTAACATTATACTTAATCATCAAAGACTGACCACTTTTCCTCTATGATCAGAAACAAGAATGTCTGCTTTCATCCCCTCTATTCAACATAGTACTACAGCTTCTAGGCAGGGCAGGTAAGCAAGAAAAAGAAGTGAAATACATTCAAATTGGAAAAGAGGAAGTAAAACTATCTCTGTAGAGAACTTGATCTCATTTATGGAAAATTCTCAGGAATGCTTAAAATTTAGAACTAGTAAGTGAGTTTAACAAGATTGTAGGGTACAAAATCAGTGGAATATAGATCAATGGAATAGTATTGAGAGTTCAGAAATTAATTCCTACCTTTATGGTCAGTTACTTTTCAGCAAAGATGCCAAGACCATTCCTTGGGGGAAAGAATAATCTTTAAAAAAAAAATGATGCTGAGACATCTAGGTATCTACATGCTAAAGAGTGGGGTTGGACCCTTACTTGACACCATATACAAAAATGTTTTCAAAGTGGATCATAGACTTAAAGCTAAAACCATAAAGCTATTAAGGAAGGAGATACTCTTGACTTTGAGTTAGACATTAGTTTCTTGTATATGACACCAAAAGCATAACCAGCTTAATTAGTAGGTACATTTGATGTTTAATTAAATTGAATTTTTTTGTGTGTTCTAAGGACACCATCAAAAAGAAAAAAAACCACAGAATGGGAGAACATATTTGTAAATCATATATCTTACAAGGGACTTTATCTAGGAAAAAATATATTCCTTGCAATTCAACAGTAAAAAGAGAAATAATACAATTTTTAAATTGACAAAAAGCATTTGAATAGATATTTCTCCAAGAAAATATATATATGATTAATAAATCTCTGAAAATATGCCAAATAATTAAGTTTTCAGGGAAATTCAAATGAAAATCATAATGAGATAACTCTTCCCAACTGCTAGAATGGCTTAAAAATTAAAAATAAAACAAAAAATAGAAAATAGAAAATAATAAAGTGTTGAGAATGTGGAAGAAACTCAAATCCTCATAAATTGTGAGTTGGAGTATAAGATCTTGTAGCCACTATGGAAAAATTTTGGAAATTCCTCAAAATATTATTTATTGACCATATGACCTACAAATTTCATTCCTACGAA
The DNA here is from genome assembly GCF_010015895.1 of Lontra canadensis. NCBI lineage: Eukaryota > Metazoa > Chordata > Mammalia > Carnivora > Mustelidae > Lontra > Lontra canadensis. Next base: position 4,813,602 of record NW_022631036.1, read on the forward strand.
TATACCTCAGAAAAGTTAAAATGTATGTCCCCATAAAAACTTGTACACAGATGTTCATAGCACCAGTATTCATAACAGCCAAAAATTGGGAATAGCCTAAATAGCTATTAACTGATGAACTGGTAAATAATATATAGTATATCCATACAATGGAATATATTTAGCAAAAAAGGGAATAGAGTACTGATACCTGTTATACCACAGATGAATATACAAATAATATCCTGAGTGAATGAAGGCAGTCACAGAAAACCACATGCTTTATGTTTCCACTTATGTGAAATGTACTGAATATACAAATCCATAGAGAAAGAAATTATATTAGTGATTGTCAGGAGTTATGGAAGGAGGTAAAGTGGGGAGTGACTGCAAGTGGGTATTGGATTTGTTTTGGGGGTCATGAAATATTCTAAAATCAGATTTTGATGATGTTAACACAATTCTATAATACACTAAACACTTAGTTGTACAATATAAAAGGGTAAATCTTATGATATGTAAATGATATCTTAAAGGCTTTTAGTTAAAAATATCATCATTAGACATTTTGCTAGAAGAGTGGTAAAGAGAAAAGGAAAATTGCAGAGAGGTTGAGATTGAACCATAATAAAATACTACTACCCTTTTAAGAACTTTCTCTGTAAACAAAGAAGAAAGAGGACAGTAACATTTAATGGAGAAAAAGAATCCTTGATTAGTTCTGTGGAGACTGAAATGTTTGCAGACAGAAGGAAAGAAACCAAGAGAATAATGGAAACTGTAAGTGAGGGAGTATAGTTTCATCATTTTATTTCATGTGAAAAAATCGCAACTTTCTTTAATACCAACAAGTTGCTTCTAACTATGATCGATTGCTATTGTTATCAAATTAAAATGATCTAACTATCTAATTTATGTTCAGTGCTTTTCTTTCCCCAAAGTCTGCATGACATCTAACCCCAGCCAGATTGGTGAGTTAGGTCTATGCTAATGCTGTGAATAGGAAATTGGAAAGAGTTTTTTCAACTTTGACCCTCTGAGCCATGAGAGGTGGCCATGCCTGGCTAAAGTCTTCATGGTTTTCTCATTTATCAGCACATGCTAGTTCTTTACGCTTTGCTGAATGGGTTAACAGTTATCAAATGTTGAAAATAGGAATATGTGAATGTCATTCATCTGCTTACAACAGTTTGATTAGTGGCTTTAAAACATCCCAAGGCTGTTATTTTTTGGTCAATTCTAGGAAAAAAATATATTAAATATTTGTTACCTTATTAGAGCATTTGACTTTTATATGTTCTATTCCCTGGTATCTACAAACTTAAAAGTCCTTGAAATCCAAGAAAATATTATTTAGAGGTTCATAACTAGCTGTATTTTCAGTATGTCAAAGGACTAATGGAAGCCTACATTTACCTATCATAAGGCTACTCAGAGTACCTAAGGAATCAAGATCAATTGTTTAAACTGGAAGTATATCCATGCAATGTGGAAATGCAATCCTGGGTTACATCCTGCAGGATAGATGCCATGATTGTATGTCTAGATATCTTTCTATTTATATATTAAAAATGGAAAGTTACTATGTTCTTTTAAAACCAAATAAGTTGGCTAAAAAAAAAAATCCCTTTCAAAAATCTCTTTAAAAAGGCAATATAGAAGTCATATGGGACGTCTAGGTGGCTTGACTGGTTGTGTCAGACTCTTGGTTTCAGCTCAGGTCCTGAGATAAAGCCCCATATAAAACCCCTCCCCCACAACAGCATTGGGTTCCATGCTCAGCAGGGTGTCTGCTTAAAGATTCTCTCCCTTTGCCACTCCCTATTTGTGCTCTCATTCTCAAACACAAAAGGCAATATAGAAATCATAAACAAAAAGCTTCAGATATTGCAGTGCCTACCTCTTCAGAATGGAGAAAATGTGGGCAAATACATCAATAAGTAAATCAACTTTTATTCTTAAAGGAATGATTGGCATCTACTTTAAAAACTAGTAAGTTTTGACCTAATGAGTTCATTAAATGTTTCTGGAGTATCATGGCAGATTTACAAATAATATATCTCAACCAATATGTTTGGTTTGCTTGTGAAGATTTCCAGAGTGGTGTAGTTTCTGTTTTGCCCATGTTTAATGATAATGAATAATTAAGAAAAATTGTTCCCCTCAAATCTAGAGAGACTATATAGATTTAAAATGAAAGCATTAGAATAAATATGAATTAATTTATACGTGTCAGACAACATTCTAGGCATTTTTCTTTCCTTGTTAAGTCAGAAAATCATTATAGCTACCCCATTATCAAATGAGACACAGAAGACCTGGGAGGTAAAGGAGCATTCAGAGACATGCAGACAACCAGGTTCCAGTGCCTTCATTCATAATCATGATTATGCACTGCAGTTTTTCTCTTTGCTTTCATTAAACAAAATATTTTTCTCAATCCTCCTTCTTCCCAGCTTTACCAACACCCCCAAAGTGAATGCATTAAAAATACTTTAAAATTGCGATTATGGTCGCTAAGGAAATGTTGAAAAACAAAAATAAAACTGGGGGTATCTCATTACCGGATTTCAAGCTTTACTACAAAGCTGTGATCACCAAGACAGCATGGTACTGGCATAAAAACAGACACATAGACCAGTGGAACAGAGTAGAAATATGGACCCTCAACTCTATGGTCAAATAATCTTCAACAAAACAGGAAAAAATATACAGTGGAAAAAAGACAGTCTCTTCAATAAATGGTGCTGGGAAAACTGGACAGCTATATGTAGAAGAATGAAACTCGACCATTCTCTTACACCGTACACAAAGATAAACTCAAAATGGATAAAAGACCTCAACGTGAGACAGGAATCCATCAGAATCCTAGAGGAGAACATAGGCACTAACCTCTTCAACATCAGCCACAGCAACTTCTTTCAAGATATGTGTCCAAAGGCAAAGGAAACAAAAGCGAAAATGAACTTTTGGGACTTCATCAAGATCAAAAGCTTCTGCACAGCAAAGGAAACAGTCAACAAAACAAAGAGGCAACCCACGGAATGGGAGAAGATATTTGCAAATGACAGTACAGACAAAAGTTTGATATCCAGGATCTATAAAGAACTCCTCAAACTCAACACACACAAAACAGACAATCATATTAAAAAATGGGCAGAAGATATGAACAGACACTTCTCCAATGAAGACATACAAATGGCTATCAGACACATGAAAAAATGTTCATCATCACTAGCCATCAGGGCGATTCAAATCAAAACCACATTGAGATACCACCTTACACCAGTTAGAATGGCCAAAATTAGCCAGACAGGAAACAACATGTGTTGGAGGGGATGTGGAGAAAGGGGAACCCTCTTACACTGTTGGTGGGAATGCAAGTTGGTGCAGCCACTTTGGAAAACAGTGTGGAGATTCCTCAAGAAATTAAAAATAGAGCTTCCCTATGACCCTGCCATTGCACTACTGGGTATTTACCCCAAAGATACAGATGTAGTGAAAAGAAGGGCCATCTGTACCCCAATGTTTATAGCAGCAATGGCCACGGTCTCCAAAGTGTGGAAAGAACCAAGATGCCCTTCAACGGACGAATGGATAAGGAAGATGTGGTCCATATACACTATGGAGTATTATGCCTCCATCAGAAAGGATGAATACCCAATTTTTGTAGCAACATGGACGGGACTGGAAGAGATTATGCTGAGTAAAATAAGTCAAGCAGAGAGAGTCAATTATCATATGGTTTCACTTATTTGTGGAGCATAACAAATAGCATGGAGTACAAGGGGAGATGGAGAGGAGAAGGGAGTTGAGGGAAATTGGAAGGGGAGGTGAACCATGAGAGACTATGGACTCTGGAAAACAATCTGAGGGTTTTGAAGGGGCGGCGTGGTGGGAGATTGGGGGAACCAGGTGGTGGGTATTAGAGAGGGCACGGATTGCATGGAGCACTGGGTGTGGTGCAAAATCAATGAATACTGTTATGCTGAAAAGAAGTAAAAAAAATTGCGATTACAGGGGAACCTGAATGGCTCAGTAGATTAAGTGTCTGAGTTTGGCTCTGGTCACGATCTCAGGGTCCTGGGATGGAGCCCTGCTTTGGGCTCCCTGCTCAGCGGGGAGTCTGCTTCTCCTTCTCCCTCTTGTGTTCTCCCTGTCTCTCCCTAAATTAAATAGATTTTTAAAAAATCTTTAGAAATTTGTGATTATGTATTCCTTTTTTTTCTTTTAGGAAAAGTGTATCTAGATTTTATGGCACTAAAATTGCTGAGTTATTCACATGTTATTCACATTTTACTTCTTGTCCACACATTTAATGCTTAAATTATTGAGATAGATGAGCAAGTTCAGACATTTTTTTTTTTTTTTAGAAATACTATATGACAGTGGGGCCCAAATGTATTAAGACTCTTTTCTCATTCTGCACATGAAAATCATGTTCATTATTAGCATGGTTGTAGCAATAGTTGATTTTAAAGGACACCACTGATTATAGAATTTGTCTTTACATTTAACTTCTTGAAAGAATTACGTTTGACACAATTTTAAAAAGTATAGAATAAGTTTTTCAAGGATTGTTTAGAAATTACCTTGTTCCTTTGAAACTCAAGACATTGTTATTCAAGGGAGTGAGGGCGTAACATTGGCAGTACATTATTATCTCATTTGAAGGACTAAGTACTCATCCTTAAAGTGATCAAATTAACGTCTCTGACTTTTGGGGGGTCCACTGAAGAAAAGAGAGGATAACCCAGGAACCAGAGGGACCAAGAAACACTTAAGGTTTTGAAGTAATAGAAGCCCCAGACACTTAACCCTAATCCTAGAGCTCTCCTCCACCCCTCCTCTGGATTGTCCAAGTCCCCTGTCAAAACCAGAGGCAGTTTCTATGTGCCTTACTTTAGAGAGTTTCCATTTCTGATGTTCTTCAGGTAGAGTTGGAGGCAGAGGAAGAGGTCTTCACTGGTATGGAATAAACGCTTGATGGTCCAAATAAGGGCCTTGAATTTGTTTTCACATAGGCTGTCTTCATATTCAATATTCAGGGAATATTGTAGCCCACTTCAACAATGCTATAACACTTCAGATTTTGTGGGTGAAGAGCTCTGTGTGGGGCTGTATGTATGTGTAAACACACACACAGACATAGCCTCAAGTGAGTTGTGTGTGTGTATGTACATATACTTTTATATTGTCTTGGGAACATATGTTCAGAAGAAAATTGCCCATCAAATCAGTCCATATTATTGGTTGATGAATATTTGCGTGTTCTATGCCTTCCCCATTGCGGCCACCTGACACTCTTTGGTGCTCTCTACTAGGACTCTTCCCAGCATACATGATTACATGCTGCTCTCACACTGTGCCTTGTTAGTTTCCATTTCTTGCCTTTGCTAGATTGTCTTCCTTGTTAATTAAACTATGTCATCTTGCATGAACTGTGTTTTCCAAGTTCATATTGAAAGGAACCTTCTACATAAAGTATTTCCCTCCACCATCTAAAACCTCTTTTCTTCTGAAGATTTATAGAATTCTGTTTGTATTTATTTCAGTGATGCTCATATTCCATTTGATTAATAGTTTTGTTTTTCTCCTAGACTCAGTACGTTCTTCTTCATTTCGTCATCATACCAGTCGTATAAAAGGCAGGGGTTGTGTTTTAAACATCTAAAATATCTTCAAAGTGCCTAGCACAGCATTGCATGCTTAGATGAACACCTGAAACACAGCCTTTTCATAAACAGGGCTACGTTAACCTAGAAAAACATCTCAGTAACCTCATACTATTCTGAAATCATTCACAGTGCACTTTCAACTTTCCCCCTCGCCCCCTCCCCCCCTCCCGACTCTCCCCTTTATTTCTGTTTGTAACATACTGTTACACCTGAGACTGCTGCTGTTTTTTCTTATTCTCACTTTTAAAGATACATTGTAAGGATCTAAGAAGGTTTCCCCTCTCCCCCACTTTTGACCATGACAGAGTTGTTAAATGTCATTGATTGACACCATGGATTTGAAATGTATTTTGAGAAAGAAAGCCTTGTTGGCAGAAAGTCACCTGTGTAAATAATATATCATAAGTAACACCCTGCACAGTTTTCATTGGCTTTTGGTGTATACAGAACTTTAATCTATGGCTTTCATTTTTGTTTACAGTGTATACCGAATCATGAACCTATTCCTTTTTGAAAAATAAAGTGTTATCTAGCACAAGATCTCTGCCCCCTCTCTAATCTTTTCTAATCTGTAAAAACATGAGATGTTTTCAAACCAAATATTGAGTTTAGCTGACCACAAAATGGAGATTTCCTCTTTCAATAAAAGTGTGTGTTGATGGATTTTATAGTGTGCAGTTTAAACTGCTTCCCAGCCATTAATATGGACACTTAAATACATTTAGAGCTTAGCCATCAGCTTTTAGTGGTATCAGACTTCTATTTTGTTCTTTTATTTGCACAAATATTATTAAGCACAGCCAACAGTGACTTAGAATTAATTCATGGATATGAAACCCATTTGTCACAGAATTTGACAAGATTTTCACAATATCAACACAAGGCCAGAATTTTTCATTTAAATATTGAACTTAGTGTTGCATAGCTGAATAATGGAAATGATCCATTTCTGGAAAAAAAAAATCAGTTTTAGGTGGCACAGATCATATAGATCATTTTTTTTATGCACTTCTCTTAATACCATTTTATTGGTGAATTAATTTAAATCTAGAAAAAAGTTGGTTTACCTTTAAAAATAAACCTAGCCTGTACCTGCATATCTCTGGTGATCTAAAGTAGTTACAGGAATCACTTCTTTCATACTGGTCCTGTGATATGACTCTCAGGTCATCTTTATTTCGTTATACAGTTTTGATTCCATTAGATAATCTTTGTATTCTCCAATACAGATTGGCTGGAAGAACACGTCTGATTAGTTATACTAATTAGCTTCTTCCCTCTGGTGGGAAGAAAGAGTCCTTACAGTCTAATACTGAGAAGTTATTAGCCTGCTGATTTGGGATTTAGCACACACCTCTGGAGGGATTGTTACCATCCCTCTGTAGAACAAACAAACCTACAAATTAACAACAAAGCAAACACAAAGAAGCAAAAAGCTCAGAAGTAGATGTACTAGGAGGCAACTTAGTTGGTGGGAGATATTAGGCTTTGCTGACTTATGATAGACATATCCAATGTACCCATTCATTTGGAATTGGATTGAAGTGGCTATGATTATTTCACATTAGTTTTTTGGCACTGAAAAAACATGGGAAATTCAGGAGGCATGTATTACAGTTGTTGGCCCATGATTATGTGTTTGAAATAGGCAGATCATGCATTTTACATCTGGAAAGCAGGTTAATAAATAAAGGCCATTCTTTTTTATTTAATTAATTAGCTAATAAATTAATTTTTTAAACATTTTATTTATTTGAGAAAGTGAACATGAGTGAGAAAGATTGAGAGCACTAGCAGGGGCAAGGGCAGAGGGAGAAGCAGACCCATCGCTAAGCAGGGACCCCCCACCCCCCACCAATGCAGGGCTCTGTTTTGGGATCCTGAGATCATGACCTGAGCCAAAGGCAGATGCTTAACCAACTGAGCCACCCAGGTGCCCCAGTAAAGGCCATTCTAACCTTCTAATGCCTTTGTAAAAATCAAAGGTGCCTAAACACTTAGTCTTATAACTGGTTAAGCCTAAAGACAATTAAAATTTTTTGATTACTGTTAATTTCTCACCGGTGATATTAACCCCAGCATTTAGTCTCTGACTAAATTTTCTATATTTTTCTTTTTTCTATAATATTTTCTATAATATTTATCTTTTAAATATCTGAGCATTATCTTTAGTTCATTTGAATATATTTACTATTAGAACTTTATATGAGCCAATTTCAAACCTTCAACATATTCCTGAGGAGTAGTGAATGAGTTTGGCTAAATGTTTCATGGTAAATATATTGGAAAATGTACTGGATTAAATGAAGTTTATAACATTTTCTCAGAGCCTTTTTATGTTAATGTACTTTGAGACTCTTGCAGGGTTTATAAGCTGTTCCTGACTCACTACCTTTTTTTTTTTTTTTAGAAAATCTCACTGGACTATTCTGTGATATTCACTTTGCTGAATGATATTCAGTGCTTAATATCTTACAAAACTTCTTTCAAACACATCTCTCTTGATGATTTATAGATTTTTTATGGGGTCTGGTAGCTGGATTAGATGATTTATGACTATAACAGACTGGATGAGAGAACTCAAGATACTTTTGAATTATCTGAGTAAATTCATTGGAAGTGGCTAGAATAAGGGTCATTAACTTATTAACCATGGGGAAAAACTGAAAAATTAATGGTGTCACCTGCTCAGAAAGTATATTCCATTTACTGTTTTGGACCAGACCTATGTCCTTAACTGTCTTAAATCGGAGTGTTAACATCTTTACCAACTTTCTCCTTGTCTCTGAGTTATTGCTTACTCTCTGCTTGACCCCCTTAAGTCAGTAAAGTGTTATTCATGACATAGCTTTGTACCTGAGGGGCTTTGTTACACTTTTGTAATTGAAATTATTATGTTCTTTTCTGCATCTTTTCAATGTTTTTTTACTTCCCATGTTTTTAAAAAGTGTGACACATCACTTGTTACTTGAAAATCAAAATGCTCTTATAAACCTATTTTCTAATTCAACACAAAGCATGCTACATCTTTGTGTTATCAGTTGTCAATATCCAGAGGTTGATAACATAACAATATAAGAACATTTTTTATAGCAAAAATTTTTTTATAGCAAAAAATTTTTCTTAAATTTTTTTAATCAACCCATATTTACTGTTGTTAAAGAAACCCTAAATGATGTCATTATGTCTTCAGCCTAGGCATGATCTTAAATCATGTCTCTCTTTAAGCTATACTGCAGTCAAAGTCTGTAATAAGTGGTTGGTTCTGAATTTAGCGGCAATAACATGAAATATCTCCAAGGTGAAAGGAAAGCTAAAAGAACATCAACTAGACCTGTTGTAATCAACCTCTGACTTCTCTTGTGTGCTAGTGTTCTAATCAAATTTGCTTCTCAGAGGTTTTTACAAAACCCTTGGAGAGTTTGCTACTTACACATCTTTTTGAAAATCAACACGAGTTTTTAAGTGTCTGTTAAAGGCATAAGAAAAGATATTGTGAGTAGAATATCCTTTTCATGGACTCTAAAGGGGGAACAGCTACTTTGTTAAAAAAATAAATATTTTGGCTCTATAAAATACTCTTTCCTCTCAATTAGTTGTTATTTTAAGATTTTATTTATTTATTTGACAGAGATCACAAGTAGGCAGAGAGGCAGGCAGAGAGCGAGAGGGAAGCAGGCTTCCTGCTGAGCAGAGAGCCTGATGCTAAACTCGATCCCAGGACCCTGATATCTATCGTGACCTGAGCCAAAGGCAGAGGCTTAACCCACTGAGCCACCCAGGAACCCCTCCTTTTAGTTAGTTATTATGACCATGTGTTCACAGAACCATGGAGCATAAGTAGTGCTTTAAGACTATGGAGTCCATTCTTTTGTCTTTAAAAGAAGCTACTTTGTAAGAAAATAATTACCTATTTATTTTTCCCTGCCCCTTCTCTCTCTTTTCTATCTCTATTCTGTCTAGTCTCTTGTGTTGGGTGCTGAGGAAAGAAGATGATAATGAATTGAGAGAATATTTCAATAACTTTCAATGTTAGGTGGCGGAATGAAGTTATGGTGCCAGGTATTTGACTTTTATAAGAAGACAAGCCTTCTGTGATTCTCCTTATTGAGGAGAAATGGAATTAGGCTCCTCAGGGGAGGAGCAGCCGGTGGCCTGGGGGAACAACTAAAGGATTATATTGGGAAGTGATGGAAAGGCTTGAGAATGAAATGGCAAGGTTTCCAGGGGAGTTCAAATACTGAGAGGAAATTAAACATTGGATGTGTAGAAATGTATTCAATTTCTCATAGCAATCAAGAGGTAGAGCTGTAATTCAGTTTTTTTTTTTGTTTGTTTGTTTTTGTTTTTTTTTAAATTCCAAATTGATGTTCCTTCTGAACATTTGCTAAGTGTCCCTACTGGTAGACAATACTGAAAGAATCAAGGATACACAGAGGGCAGAGGGAGAAACAATGTTGTCTTTATGGGGGCAAAGAGAGAGGGTTGAAACATTATGAGTTGGAGCACAAGTACAGAAACAATGAATTTTGAAATCAACAAATTTCCATTATCTACCAGTGAGGCAGAAGCATGTGGCCTCCTGGCTGCTGTGGCTGTGTTTTGCCTCCAGGTATATTTTGCTTCTTTTTAAAGTGTTTACATTTTATTTTTGACTTCTTTTGTTCTTAAAACGAATTTTTAAAAAGATTTTACTTTTATTTATTTGAGAGAAACAGAGAAAGCAGGAGTAGGGCGAGGGAGAGGGGCGAAGAGAGCCTGAGAAGCAGAAGCAGACTCCCCACTGAGTAGGGAGCTTTATGTCGGGCTCCATCCCAGAACGATGAGATCATTACCTGAGCTGAAGGCAGAGGCTAAACTGACTGAGGCAATCAGGGGCTCCCGTTCTTAAATGAATTAGCACCTGTATTTAAAAACTAAGTGATTATGCCTGAAAGTTCTTATTTCCTGCCCCTTTTGAAGTCTGAACATGGCAAGGCTTGGCTCTAATTCTTGTGTGGCTATAGTTCCCGAGAGAGAGATGATGAATAGCTGCTCCCTTCAGACAGGGCCCACCGTCTTCCCTTTACCCAGCTACTCACGTCAGCCAGCTTGGCCATTTATATTACCTGCCTGACATGTGTACTCATTGGATTTTTTTAACCTCTAAATTAAGGCGTGAACAGTAATAATCTGTGCCTAGATTGTAGAATGGAAATCATTCCACATATATTTATTGATCACCAAGCATGTGTTAGATACTGATCTGGTGCCTAAAACATAGTGTAGCGAAGACACCAGAAAAGTTCCTTCTTGGAGGTTATATTCTAATGTGGGTGGCAGGCAATTACCAAAATAATCAACTAAAATAGATAGTGTGTTGGTGATAAATGCCAAGGGGAAAAATAGAGCAGAAGAGGGGGCAGGAGGTATCTATCTGTGGGTTTTTATTTAAAGTAGGGTATTTAAAGAAAGTCTTATCGAGAAGGTGACATTGCTAAGAACCTGAAGAAGAAAGTGAGTGAACAGCCCCTGTAACTCTTGGAGAGAGGGGTGTTTCAGGCGGAGGGAAGTACCAAGTGCAGTTGCCCTGAATGGATTTCTTAGTGTGTTAAAGGAACCTGTATGGGGCCAGTCCTGGGGGTGGGATAGGCAGGGCATGGAATCAACCAGTGGGAGAGTAGCAAGGGTTTGGAGCTGGAATGCTGTGTAGATGATTGATAGTATCCCAGCTTTCATTCTGAGTACGAACTGTATGACCATAAATACTGGGCCCTAAAGGAAGTGAGTGGATGCCAGACCTGCTCGAAGCTACACCATGAAGCTGTACATGACTTACCTTATCTAAATATCCCTAGGTCTTTCAAATACAAGTAAAGGTAACTTATGCCCTTTGAACTACCTAGATATGCCCCTGCAGTAGATTGGTTGGAAGAGAGAATGTGGGTAGGTCCAAAAGATAAAAGTATCAGAATGATTGTGTGCTAATATGAGGTTTTGTTGAGGATAAATGCCTCTTCTGTTGAGTGATGTTCCAATTATTGATTCATTGCCTCTGAGTTGCAAATCCACCCTTAATTACCTGCTCTGCTCTAGTGGAGTTAGACCCTATAAGCAATTTTTTTCCTTCGCAGTGATCTCAGAGTTGAGCTTTGTCATTAGAGGGCACTAAAGCAAACTTGTGGAAGGAAGAGTGTTTCCCTTCTGGTTCTGGTGCGAATCTCTTTTTGCTGCTTCTTCTGTTGCAAGAATGCCAGTTTAGGAATGTGCAGTCGTACTCTGCTTCAACAACATACCCAGAGCGTGTGGTCTGGTGTACCACTTGGCTGTGGCGCTCCCTGTGGGATTCCATATACAGTAGGTTTCCTGCTGATCTGACAGCAAGCAGGCTTCTAGTACTCTGACTCTATTTGTATGCCCACCTGTCTGCACCCCAAGGGATGTTCTTCCCTAGCAACTGTAGACCAGCTCTGGTGTGGACAACACAGCAAACTTCACTGTCGAGTGGGCTGTAGCCATACTTTCTCCACTGAGACATGAATTCCAGACACGGGGAGTTCTCCCCACCTGTGCAGATTGTGCCATCTTTGGGTACACATCCTCAGCTCTAGAGTTTTTTCTCGAGTTATCGTGACACCTTTATAATTTATATTAAATAATTTTTTGTTGTTTGATAATTTAAAAATTATTTCATTTTTCTTTGCTTTACTTAGTAATGCTTTACACTTTGTCAGTTCAAATCATCCATTTTCTAAATCCTGATTAGACCCTGAATGATACAGGTGGTAAGATCAAAGAAGTCTAAAACTTACAGACACCTTTTTTTCAGTATTCTCAAGGATGCGTCAAGTTGAAAAACTCAGCCAAAGTGTTGTTTGAGATACAGTTATCAGAGAAGTCAAGAGTGGGACTAGCATGACAGGTGGAGTAAGAGGCAACTGACGTAAATGTAAAGCATTCTTGACTAGCAAAGTGTTGTGCACTTAACAAGGGATAAACAGAGGTGGTTTAATTCATGACCATGCACATTTATTGAACAATTTTTTACATGCAAAGCAACTATGCCACTTGCTTTGAAACTTACAGCAGTCCATTTATTCAAAATGTAGTTGATGCTTGAACTGTGTGGATCTACTCATATGTGACTTTTTTTTATAGTACATACTATAAATGTATTTTCTTCTATTCCTTATGTTTTCTTAATGACATTTTCTCTATTTTAAGAGTACAGTATGTAATACATATAACAAAGTATGTATCAATCGATTGTGTATAGTATTTAGTAAGGCTTCTGGTCAACAGTAGGCTATTGGTAAAGTTTTGTGGAGTCAGTTATATGTGGAATTTTGATTGCTTGGGGGCATCAGGATCCCTAACCCTTGGTATTGTTCAAGGTCAACTGTATATATTCATTGAGCATCAAGTAAGTGCTGGCATTGGATAAATGCTGGGTAATTGCTCTGATAATCACACAAGGTAAATAGGGACTTTTTACCTTTCAAATAACATAGAGTCCTATGGGGGGGTTGGGGGAGAGAGAGAAATACACACACACACACACACACACATATCAATCACATCATGATGTGATAAGATGATGATGGAGGTGACAGAGTAGAAATGTAATAGAAAGGTCAAGTATTCCTGTCCTGAGACTTAGAGATGTTTTTGAGTGTGAGCAACCCTTCCATTAAGGACCCTAATCTAGACATACCGCACTGTTACCTTTACATGGTATAGCACTAAACCTCAATGAGAAAAGTAATTTCTGAGTCCACCTACAAGACTGGGACCCATTGATTTACCCCCTCTATTCTAGAACAATAATTTACTGAATCACCTGGTAGTTGAATAAGAAGTCAACTTCTTAGATACTACTCAACACACACAGAATAATTTACTGTCCGGGTTCTGTTGATTGGAGAAAAAAATTGATTTACAGATTTGAAATATCATGCCAATCCAGCAGTCAAACTTGAACGAAACATTAGTTCAGGAGAAGCTTCCCATAATTTTGTTTCATCAATAAGCCATGTATATCCAAGACATATATTTGCATATGATTAAAATGTGCTAGCATAGATTCAAAGTATCATATCTTTATTTAACTACTGCCTCTTTTAAATAATTAGGACATAAAACAGTCTAACATTGTAATTTTAATTGCAAATTAAAAAAAACACAGAGGACCTATTTATCTGAATCTGTATTATCTTAAACATCAGTGCTGGTAACAGTGCTTTTCATTTAACAATACTTTTTCCTATCATATAAATAATACATTAGGATATAAAACTGCCCACCTGTGCTGTACATGGTTATTATTATTCATTATGTTGTCCTTGGGAAGTCTGGTTCCTAAGTATTTATTGGTATGAACTCATCGAGTTGTTTTAATCCTTAAGGAGTACGTTGAAATCTTAATCCTGTTCTTTTGATACTCAGCGAACCCTAGAATTAATGTGGTAGCCAAAATAGGGGGAAGTTTAAACCATAATTCTTTGGCACAGGATCAATGGATCTGTTCCATTGTAAACAAAGGTTGGTTTAGTCAAATCAGCCATCTGTCTCTGATGAATTTAAACAGTGATGTGACATATTTCAGTACTGTAACAAGCTTTTGCTTATTTTTAATTTTTTTTTTTTATAGAGAGAAGGTTATCAATGGATATTAGGTCCCAGGTTTCTTCTTGAGATTAATTCTTGAATTGCATAGTGGCATCCCTTTTCCATGTCAACAGCTGGTGCAATTTGTTACAGTTACATGTTTGAAGAAACTTCCATTCCTAGATTCTGCACTCCTTAAATTATTTCTGTCACTTGCTTTCTTTTCAGTCTTTTTTCTTTGTGGATTAACCTATTAAGTCTGCCATTCTTTTGTGAAGTGGTCTATAAGCTTTTAATTACATGCTTAGGTTTAGTGCCATATTTAACTTATGAATAAATAGCAAGAGCCAGAAGGTGTCTACTTATTTTGCTCAGTGACTAACTTTGGGGCAAGATCATATATTTAGGGAAATTAGACTACTGAAGTACCATGATGGCCAACCTATCGGGAATATCAGACTGAGCTGTCAGTGTTGTTGGTGATTTAAAGGAAAACCTTTTACTTTCTATAAAGAAGTTATTAGTAGATCTCACTTGTCTACTGGAAGATTTTCACTTTATTACAAGCTTTCAATTATGTCTCACAATGGTATAAATGTATTCTGCTATTTATTCTACTCCAGTGTTTGAACTGGTGTGATCATTGACTCGTGTGATCAGTCAACGGAGTACTTGTGAACTCTCATTCTAAGTAATAGAACACTTGGAAACTCTCACCTGTTCTAGCAACATAAGACTCACAAGAACCTTCATACTTCACAGTAGACATATGTAAGACAATTATTACTTTGTGTGTCTGATGTTTATATTACATTTGTACACCTAATACCCAAGGTTACAGATGTGCTCTAAAATATTGGACTGCCTGCTGGAGGGGAAGCTTAGGTCTTAGCTCTTTTGGGGCTACTTTGACAAAATATGAAAGATTGGGTGAATTTTAAACAATAGAAATTTATTTTCACAGTTGTGGAGGCTGGGAAGTAAAGATCTATGTGCCGGCAGATTTTGGTCTGGTGAAAGCCACTTTCTGGTTTATAAATGGCTGCCTTTGGCTGTGTCCTCACGAAAGGGGCAAGGGAGCTCTTTGGGTGTCTTTTATCAGAACACTAAACTCATTTATGGGACCTACCCCCTCGTGACTTAATCACTTCCCAAAGGCCTCACCTCCAAATACTGTACATTGGGGATTAGGTTTCAACATACGAGTTTGGGAGGGGTGGGGGAAACACATTTAGTCTGTAGCAACATTTAAGTCTGTTTTTTGTAATGCGTTTGTCCGTATTTCACTTGGTAATTTTCATTCGTTTGACCGTGGTTTTAGTTTTAGTTTTTGTTTTTGTTTTTTTGTAGATTAAATTATAGGCCCTAATTCGTCACCCTGTCCTATGTTGTCTGGTTCCTGGCCCTGGGATGATTAAGGCAGAGGAATATTGTCTCTTGAGTTGTGGTGGCCAGATAGAGGAGATAGGGCTCTGAATTAGTTTGCATATGAAAGGCATGCTTCTAGCTGAGCCTTTGCTGTCTCTAAGAAATGGCTAGTCCAGGAGGGTCATTCTCTCTCCAACCAGAAAGATTTTTAAAGATGCGAAAATATAATATATAGAGAGAAAAAAGCACACACACACACACACACACACGATACGCCAATTGTCAAATCTTCAGAAATAAGAAGGTCTAGTTTTAGCATATCCTATAACATGAAAGAAATTGTGTAAGTGATATAAATGGAATTTATTAGACTTTTAAAATTTTTTTCATTTTGCTTGACAGAGCCTTAAAATACAGGCTGAATCAATAACCAACACTGGCAATTCTGATAATGACCAATTGATTCTGAAGAAACAAAACTGAAAAACATGTTGTCATATTAATATGTTTTTCTGGCATGTAACTTTTCACAACGCTGTTTCTAATTTGGAGACACAATCTGTGTTTCCCTTGGCCTCACCTGAGTGGCATTCACAAAGGGCTGCAATAACTGAGCAGATAAGAGCAGCAACACTGTTTTCTTGAGCTCTTTCCAGAGTCATCTGCAAGACATCCAGGCCCTTCAGTTTCTCTGCAGCTAGTTCGGGAGTTCCTGGGGAGATTCTGCATTACGTGCTTCAGTGCCATCCTCTAATCTCTCATATGTTGTCTGGCATTTTCTGCCTTTCCTGCTGTTGGTGCCCAGTCCGTTCTCTAAAAGTCCACAGACCTTCACAGAGCCAGGGTCCTCACCAAGACAACCGGACCCAGGAAGCGGCTGTGTTTGTTCTTGCCAAAGCTGTCGAACCTAAAGCCAGCCCTTTTCATTGTTACTTGCTTTTTTATTGAAGCCGCCAGTCTCCCAGTCACCCGCACCTGCACTTTGGGATTTATGTGTGAATTCATGAAGAGTGGACTATAGATCAATTACAGCGATGGGACGTTTTCCTAGTTTAGAGTACTCTGAACTTGTCAGCACTATCTCACTGCCCTTGAACTTCTTTGGAGCCTCACATCTCACCCACAAGGTATATTTTCCCAATTACCTCAGTTCTGTGATGCTCCCTGGGCATATTCCCACCCATTTGATTATTATGGTGTAAAATTTAGTCTGCTTAAACTAGGACCTCCTGTGAAATACAAGGAATATCTCCCAGTGATCGAGATATTTGACCACTTTAGCTGTATTTACTGTGATTAATGCAATGTCAAATGGTACTCTTTGCCTTTGGTCTTTACTAATTGAAGAACAGAATAATAATTACTGTTATTTAACAAATCGATATTTGGGACTTATTATGCACCATGTCTTGCTGAACTCTGGAACTAATAAAATAATAACACATGATTTATTCTTCTGAATATGTATACTGTCTATTAAGGACACATGTACAAAGGACACATGTATTTATTTAAAATATATGGAAGTGATAGGATGGATATCAGGGCATAGGCAGTGTAATGAGGTCATAATTCTCCAAGTTCCAAATTAGAATGCAGCCATGAAAGTATATGCTGTTTTCAAATTATATGCCAGATGCCCAATTGCTTTAACTATCCTTCCTGTGTTTATGAAGGTGGAAAAGATGGGTAGACAGACACACACTCTTCTATTCCCTTGATCCTCCAAGCATCTGACCTAGTCCTAGGTGGATTTATATAAACCATTTGCTCCAAATATGTCTGTAGGTTGGATATTGATCAATCCAATAACTCCCAGCATATGTATTAAGAATCAACTAATGGATCTTCTGCAGTGCTGAATATTGTGGGAATGGAGGAGAATTTTGTGGGAGGGAAGATTAGGATTAGGATTAGGATTTATCCATGACCTGTGTTCAGAGTCTGTAATCTGATTGGTACATGTCTCAAGGTCTAGTTCCCTTTCTCTCAACATAGTACCTTGATTTTCCTTTGAAGGATTCTGCTTCCATTCTAAGCCTTGGGTTATGGAAAAACTTGAAGCTACCTCTGACTTGGTAGACCCGTCTCTGATCTCAGTGATTGACTTAGGGATGTACATGTGACCTAAATTAGAACAAGGGAGAAATAATTCCGGGATTTGTGTGGAGGCTGTCAAAAAAAGGTGCAAAATTCTGCTGTGGGTACTGTGATGTGGGAATTGGGGGCATAGAGCTAATACAGCCATTTTGCTACCATGAGGAAGGGCATGATGACAATGCTTAAGCAGCCACAGTATAAAGGCTCAGATATAACTCATTCTCTGGAAGATAGAACAGGGAAGTACTGAAATCAGATCCTTGATAATAACATTGCTTGAGCCACTGGATAAAACCTCAAATCAAATAAAATCAAAACTAAATCTGGATTTTAATTTGAGCCAGTGAATTCCCTGAGTAAAATGAGTTTGGATTGGTTCTACTTTACTTGCAACGTAAAAAGTCTTAACTGACACAAAGAAAATATATTCAGAGGTATAAATAGTAGGGGAAAGCTCAATATCAGGAAAGTAGAAGAAGAAAGCACCCTGGCAAGCACACATTAATTTTAATGGGGAGGTGCAGGGAGACGAGTATGATGTGGTG
This sequence comes from Lontra canadensis, assembly GCF_010015895.1. NCBI lineage: Eukaryota > Metazoa > Chordata > Mammalia > Carnivora > Mustelidae > Lontra > Lontra canadensis. The sequence goes on from NW_022631036.1 coordinate 4,831,858, forward strand.
GAAGCGTACTAAAGCAGATTTTCCCTGTCAGTCCCTGGAAATATAGGACTGGAGTAGGGATGATGGGAGGGCTAGAGAATCAGATCTGTGGGCAACAATGAGAGTGATGCTTAAATTCATTAGAGATGAGCTCACAGAAAATGAACATGGTAAAATGCAGTGGACTTAAAGAAGAAACTTCAGTACCAAGGCAAACCCGGCATGTGAGAGGACCATGGAGACCCTAAGAAAGAGGGAAAGAAGACAAAGTCAGAAACTGTCCAGGTTATAAAATCTGAGGGAGGACGTTTCATTTCCTGGTAAAACTGAACATTCATAATGCCAGTTAAAAGGAATAGACCTGGTGCCTTTCTTTAAAGCTACAACTATAATGGTAATTGGCTTGTAGGATAAAAACTGGAAGATCGTCTCCACCTTTAAATCAGTGCAGAGGGGTTTGTAGTCAATCCTAAGTATGTAGGGGTCAGAGGCTGCTGTTTGAGGCACAGCTATAGGCTTCTATAGCTCTTCCCCTCTCACTGTGCACTGTTAGCCTCAAATTAAGTGAAAGGCTTTGCAGCCTCAGAGCTGCCAGCTCTCATCCCCTCCCCCTTGTGCTGCTGATTCCAGAAATGGTGATTTGTATTGAATGACCCTCAAGGTGGTCAATTTTCTACAACATTTATTTTGATCATAGAAATATATGTGCTGGCCTTGTCTTCATCAAATCATTTTCAGGCTCTAGCTCCCTTGATCTTTCAGACTACTGAATATGTATGCACACAATTCCCTGAGCCACCTAGGGTATTTAACTTCAAACTTAGAGGGGTTTTACCTAGATGGAGAGAAGTACCACAGATAGAAAACCATTATTTCCGCAATTTCAGAGGCTAAAAGTGTTGTGTTGCCATCAACTTTGGACAGATCTTTACCAACATGTTTTACGTGTAAGGAGGACTCCCCAGTGACTGAATCAGATGACTAAACTAAGCAATACTGCTTAGTTTAATGCCTTCGAAGAACAGCAGTAGATACACTGTGTCCCCAGCACTATTGTGAATACTTTCTATGCATTAGTTCATTTAATCCTCATAGCCATTCTGTGAGGTATATTATAATCCCCTTTTTATAAGCAAGGGATTGAAGCCCAGATAGGTTAAGTCATACACCTCATAATATTGTATTTATCCAGTGCTGGTCTAAAATAGTTCAGATACTTCCCTTTCCCTTCTAATAGGGGTTTTTGTTAGTGCTGGCTTTTGAAGGACAATGTAACTCATGCACATTTTGTGATTCTACATCTTGTATCCTCATTTTGAAAGTGATCACATTTGAAGTTTGCTGAAAGACAGGTACCAAATGCCAAAGAGTGGCATCTTCGGCCCTAGAACTCAGTGTTCATTTCCTGGGCATTTTTTAACCTCCTTTGCAATATTAATTTTAGCCTGGAAACTTAATGGAATATGGATTACATGAGCTTAATTAACATAGTTTGGATAAGGAAGCCTTTAAGGTGAATGCTACAGGAAAATGACTCCCTGTTTTATTTTATCTATCATTCTGACTGCCGCTCCGTCATGTTTGCAAGCAACAGAAATTCAAACTAAGGAAACTATGATTCATGTAACATGTACAGAAAATGTATAAAGTGTATAACTGTCATAGTTATGCATACCCTGTAACTTCCGAGCAACTGTACAATTGTTTTTAATGACAAGATTTCCAAATTAGAGAAGTCTCCAGCTGTGACAGGTATAATAACATTTAGTTAGATGAACCTATAAACTTACTCCTACCCACCAAAAAAGACTGTCCTTCTAAGTGTAGCTCTTGTTGACCATTCACAACATTTTTCATGAAAGAAAAGAAATCAGAAGTTCAGGTTAGGAGTTCAGAATGCTGAAATAGAGGTCTTTGTTGAAGGTTACTAAGAGTGTGGAAATAATGAAAAAGGGGAGTAGCATTTTCCATTTTACATTTATAAAAATATTTTTTACTAATGAAATCTCTGTAAAAAGTACAAATAATAAATATTCATGGCAGATTTTCCAAGAAAGGATGGAGTTAATGTGTGTGTCTGATTTGTAGTTTTTCTGGGGTGGTTAGCCGCAAGGGAACTCACTATGGCTGTACAGTGCTAGCTGTGTTTCAGATGTAGTTTGTTATCACTGATATGATAGGAGATAATGCTACCTGCCCCTTGCCCAGGATTCTTTCTAAAACTTTTTCATGGAACACAAAAGAGTCTGACCTTAAAATGGATGTTTAGATAGATTATTTTCCTGGCACAGTAGAGGGGGTTGTTTTACAAAATAAAATCTATTGGTAATTCTTCCCTGTCAGGAAGTGCTTCCCCATTAGATGCAAAAAGAACATTTTATTTTAGGCTAGGTAAAATTATAAGAGCATTATTTGATTTGGCCAGTTCAGTCTAAAAACTAATGTATTTGAGAGAAACTAAATGTTAACCTATTTGATCATTTCTATTATAAAGATCATTTAAAAAAATCTGTAAATGTAAATTTTTAGGCATTTGTTCACTGAATTTTTTTTAGAGAGTATTTATTTTTCCCGTCTTAGTACTTAAAAATCTGCTGGAAACCTATTCTTAGGCAATGACAAGAGACCATGACTTCTTTCTTTAATTAGAAGATGGGAAGTTGCCACAGGTTTCTACAGCCAATGACTGAAGAGTTTCCGTATTTTAGACCCTCATCAATATGGTGGTCTGATGGGAGCATATACCATTCTGTAAGCAGCTAGAGTGTGAACACTTAGGAGGCAGGGATAGTGTCTGTTTTGTTCACTACTGCATTCTGTATGCTAACCATCATGCTCTGCTTGCAGCAGGCACTGATTAAATATTTTCTTGAATGAAAATACTAGGTGGTAGACATGGAATTTAGCAGTGCTGTGTCTTGGTACAAGAGAAAGAATATGAACCCACTTGGGCACAGACAAATGGGGAAAGGCCTGACTTAGTAGCAGTTCTTCTTAAAACATGTGGTGTTAAGTTTGATGTGCACCTGCTCTGAAAACAAAAGAAAACAAAAAGTCAGGGATAATTATGTTCTCTATTATGACATCCAAAGAAAGGATCTTATTTGGTGAGCTTTGTGTTCTCTTATTTTCAGTTCCTGCCTTCTGATTGTTCCTCTTTTCAGTCTTTTAACGTGCTCAAGTCTCTCCAGAGTTAGAAGTAAAGAACTGTTTGGGCTTTTACCCACTGCTTTGATCTCTTTCCTTTATCTCATGTCCAAGTTATGAAGGAGAATCACTGACAGTTAATGTCTTTCATTTCTCCTGTCTCATTTCCTCCTACCTTCTGCAGTCGCACTTCGCCACCACTGCCCTGCTCAGAATATTTCCATTTCAGCCTGCAGTGTTGGCATTATGAGGGTCAGATACAGAAGGTATTTGTCAGCAGTTGTGGATACTACTGGAGTCTTCTGCTCATGTCTTCTTTCCTGAAATACTGTTCTCTTGCTCACCGAGATCCTCATAGTTTCCTCCTATCTACTCCACCCTCCCCTCTCCACAGCTTTCCCCAAGCTTCTCTCCTGAGTTTTCTGCCTGCAGCATTTCTCATGCACTCGTGCTTCACAGATAATCCTTCCACTCTTAGCATTTTCAATCCATCCTATGTGCCGATGGCTGCCTTTTCCTTACTTTCACACCTCCTATCCTTTCTTTCTCTCTTCCTTCTGTCCCTCCTTTGTTCTTTCCATGCATCTATTTATAAAAGTCTTGGTACATAGACTGTAAAGTAGTGGCTGTCTCCTCGTGGGAATCAAGAGGTAGTCTCTACTTTCTTCTTCCTGGTTTTACTCATTTTCTGATACTTTCACAGTGAATATGAATAACAGTTTTAATCAGAAGGAAAAACTAAAATTACTTCTAATTAGAAACAAACAAAAAAGGGAATCTGCTCAAGAATGAATGCTTTCCTTGACTCACCAGGAATCACCTCACACACTTAACCCGAACTCTCTGTGTTAAACAAAATGAAGAATGTGTGGGCTGCACATTGTAATCATCTTTGGATTGTTCAGTGCAATGCTTAGGATTTAGCAAATATTCAGTGAACATTTTTGAGGCATGACAACTCCTTGCATGCTGCACAATTAAAATAACATTAAAATCTTGAAGACATGGGTGAAAACCCAAAGCAGGCAGGATGTGGGCCAATATTCTGGAGAAGAGAGACCACCATGGTGATCCTAATAATCGTTCTACTTTTCCGTCACAGAATCTGTCAGTATCCAGCAAGGAGGCGAGAGACCTAGGAGCAAGCCCCAGCCAGAGGCTTGTAACAGATTTGGAGACTAGAGAGAGAATTTAGCATTCTGGGCTACCTGGTAGATCAGGACTTGACGCAAGGAAGAGATCTCTGAGACGGGAACTGCAAATGAGGAATGTGGTTTCCTCTGAAAGCGTTTGCCAGCTTTTAGGTTACATATGTGTAGGGTGAAGTTCCTAGAAATCAAGGAGGAGTCTTTCCCAGGAGACCGAGAGCTTCATAGAGATAACAACCTGGTGGTCTTAGGGAGAGAACAGTTAGAAGTTAGGGCTCATGAAAGTGGAGTGGCCCTTGTAAATTCCACAGGCTTGCTGTCTTGATCCCAGAAGTACTATGACCTAAGAATGAGGACAAACTGGAGAAAAGATCAACCCTAACAAAACCCCAAACCCACATCTTTTTAGAATAAAATAAAGGTCTCTATGGAAATCACATCAACCAGAGCCTTTACAATATTTTATATGTAATATCTACCAGTCATTTAAAATGACCTGGCATGTGCAAAAACAAGTCCAAATGACTGAAAATGAAAACAGGGGTCTATAGACAGAGACCCAGAGGATGATTCAGATATTGGAGTTATCATACAGGAGGCTCTAAGTCACTATGATCAAGTTTTCAAGAAAATAAAGGGGAAAAATGTGACTTTTCCCGGAATCCCAGAATCCAAAAGATGTAGTGAGTGAGAAGTAAAGATTTGGTGGTTGGGTTAATAGCAGATTTGACATAGTAGAAGAGGGGATTGGTGAACTGGAAGATAAATGATTTAAAATATCTGCCTAAAATCCCAGAGGGGAAATGAGGAAGAATATTAAAAAAACATGTGATATATGATGAAACTGGAAGTTTTTGAGTTCCCAAGTAAACAGCCAAGAAAGAATTCTTGAGTTGCTTTTGGTACAAAAAGTGATTTTATTACAGCATGGACACAGGGCCCATAGGCAGAGGAGCCAAACAGGGTTTGTGAGGAGTGAGTGATTATACACTTTTTAATTAGCGGGTTAGGGATAGTTTCAGTCTCTAAGGAATTTGGAAGCAAAGTTTTCAGGACCTTGAGGGGCTGACTGCTGTTAAGATAAGGTTACTTTTAGTCTTTAATAAAACATAAACATTAAGGCAGCCAGTGAGTTCCTTGAGGAAGGTCACACTTTGTATGTTTCAGGTATCCATCAGTGGGCTGAAGCTGTAAGGAGATTTAATTTAAGCTACGTTTCTCTTGCCTTTGTTTCCCTCATCAGTGTGTGCCTAGCATACATATAATTTAGGGTTCTAGGAAGTGAAGAGCAAGAGAGACAGAATCAATGAAAATCTTAAAAAAAATGGCGATTAAGACACAGATCCAAAAATCCTCAGACTCCAGGGAGGTAAATATAATGAAAAACCACATCGAAGTGAATTATTATAAAGCTGCAAATGAAGAAGAGAACTCCTTAAAAGCAGTGAAACTATGTTTTAATTGTGTTCATTTTTGAGTTCCACATTTATAGAAGGTGATTGAAAAACTAGAGTGTATCCAAGGCCAAGTGGATATGGAAAATGTCCAGAAATCATAAAAGACTTAGAGACCGAATCTGGATACCAAAAAATAATAAAAAGGTGAGGGAGGTAGGAATGTTAAACCAGAAAGGAGTAAGAGGGACAATTTAGGTAGTCTTAAAAAATTTGCAATGTCGTCAGGATGAAAGGGCAATTTACTAGGTCATTGTTATCCAAGGGACAGAAGTAGAATGCAAGTTGAAACGAAGGGGTTTGTGGGGTGCCTGGGTGGCTCAGTTAGTTAACGTCTGCCTTAGGCTCAGGTCATGATCTCAGGCTCCTGGGATCACCCACGTTGGGCTCCCCACTCAGAGGGGAGTCTGCTTCTCCCTCTCTCTCTGCCCCTCCTCGCCCCTTCACTCATGCTCTCTCTCAAATAAATAAGTAAAATCTTAAAAAAAAAAAAAAGCAGTCTGTGACTCAACAGAGGAGAGTAATAAATAGATCTAAATGAAAATGTAACAGTGAACTCCCAATCATTGAGATTTTTAAACTGAGGTTTAGATTACCAAACTTCAGAGAGGAAGAAGGTTTTTTTGTTTTGTTTTGTTTTTTTAAATTTTATTTATCTATTTGACCGAGAGAGTAGGCAGAGAGGCAAGCAGAGACGGGGGGAAGCAGGCTCCCTGCTAAGCAGAGCACCTGACGTGGGGCTTGATCCCAGGACCCTGAGATCAGGGCCCTTAACCCACTGAGCCACCCAGGCACCCCTAAACTGAGTGTGAGTTTATTGAGCTCTTCTGTAAGACTGTAACGCCAAGGTTAAATAATTCTGTAATGTGCATTCCAGTGAGTGATGGTTGTGTTTTCCTGACTGCGATTGATTTAAGAAGCTGTTCATTTAATCATTAACTCAGCAAATATTATTGAATACCCACTTCATGTAAGGTCCCATCACAGACAGGGGAGCTACCAAGAGACATAAGACACGATCCCTGGCATCCTTTAGATCGTGCACATGAAACAAGCCAGTTCTGGAGAGTTTATAACTTATTCAGGTCACTATAATATAACTTAGTACAAGGGAAGACAGGACATACATTATTAAAATGGAGCTGAATAGTGTAAAAGAATAATTCATCTCCACTAAATGGGTATTTTATTCCTTTTTACAGAGGCGATTACATGCTGTTTGTCAAATTGAACACAACTGCTATAAATATAACCCTTTTCAGGGCACCAGATGATCTTAGCATACTGTTGCCTCAGTGAGCCTCAGTGGCGTTGAAGCATATGTATGTCTTCAACAATCCCTAGTTTCTGTGTCGGCTGTTAATGTAACCAATTCTGTCATGGAGTGATCAAATGTGTCCTTATGTAATGGCAGAAGAAAGAGTTATTAATAGTAATTTTTAAATGCACTTTCTGTGCCATTAAATCAAGACACTGCAATTATTTTCTACCCCAAATGTTTTCTCCTAAATCTAATGGGAATGAGGATCTTTGATCCTATCATTTTAATAACCCAGGCTGAGGTTGGTTTATACTGTAGTCTGAAAGGAGAACAAGGCATATCTTCAAAAACTTACTTTTCATATCAAGTTCTATTTTTAAAACTATCTTCATAGTAGACAATATATTTTACATTTTAAGAGCACCTTTTTAACTGGAGTGGGGAGAAAAGGTTGGAAATACCACTTGCTTCGGGTGTTTTTTATCTGTCCTTGATTTGCCCTCAAGCATTACTGAAAAATATTGCCAGTTGCACTGCCTGAAGATTGTTTTCTGGGGAAAATAAATGTTTCAATTGTGACATTGTGTTCCCATTTGATACACCTTTCAACTTGTAAGCTGCTGAAGAAAAAAATAGAGATATTTTGTTTCAGTCACAAACTAAGGCAAAGGCAGCCTCCAAAATGATGGATAGCAAAATAAAAATGGAGATGTCCCATTGCTGGGATCATGTGCTGAAGACTTAATGAACCTATGTGTGGTCCAGCTACATGCCTGTGTGTGGGAGGTACCCGAGCCGGGAATTCCTGTGGGCTGGGGTGTCTGGAAATCAAAGCCAAGGGCCCTTGTCTTTCCCTTCTCTCTGAATGGGCCAAGTTCATGTGAACTTGGCTTCAGAGAATCTGACAATTCTGTGGACTGATTACAGAGGTAACCTTTGTGTGTTCCCATTTAATCTCTATCATCTCTGTTTTCTGCTGCAAATAGGAGAATATACTAAAAAGTGTACTAACCTAAGGGCCTTCTCTAATACTTCAAATATTTAAAAAATTAATAGTTAATAATTTAGGGTCAGTATCAATTAAGTTATATTCAAGCATCCCTGTTTGTGTAAACCCCTACTGTACATCCAAAACTATTTTGTTGACTCTGATTAATGTAGGTTTTACATTAATAAGATTATGTATTTATGGCATGCTTTGTCATTTGAAAACTCAGTGAGCAAAATAAATGGACTTGATTGTATTTTCATCTTTTTTTTTTTGTTTTTTTTTTGTCCTCCTTGGCCTTTGCTTAATCGGCATGCCCGGATAGGGAGGATGGGCTGTTTCCTATTTCAGAAGCGTGTTGGTAGTGTTTGATAACTATATAAATGTACACAACAATACTGATGAGCCAATGAAATTAAGCTTTTCAAAGGGCAGCTTTAATTTGTTGATTTGGAGCTTGAAAATGTGGGTTATTTTGTGATTGAATAACATTCTTGAATGTTTAATGCATGACTCCATTTACCTTGATTAACTCAGCAATTCGCTACACATTATTTCCAAAGATGCTAATCAATTTTAAATCAAAATAGATTGAATTGCCTCTGAAATTGTGAAGATTGCCCGAAAGTGTCAATCTCTTTGGGGAAATTGAAATTCTGGCATCTTAATGAATACAACCTAGTTATGGAAGTACTGTATAAGAATAATGGGTTTTGGAAATACTATAAACCAGGGATAAATTTCTGAACATCATAGTTACAATAGGTATCGATTTGATCTCCCTTGGAAGAAATACCTGTGGAATTATTGTAGATCTTACACCTTCTAATTGATAAAATACGAAATTTAGAATTACCGTCTCACTAATTATTTGTTATCTTATTCACTTCTTCTGAACTGTCCGAACTTTACGATTTTAAAGATTCTCCCTGATCAGATGTCAGTGACATTGCTCAAAATTACACATTTAAAATTAAAACAGAAAGAAAAGACAATTTCTTCAGGGAACATATCCAACTGAATATAGCATTTCTAGTTACATTTAATTGTGTGTATACACACACATATTTATATGTACACATATAACATAAATATTAACATATTTTGGGTATTCAAATATGGAAAGACAACATTGTGCTTTTTATTAACCTATTTAACATATTAAATGCAAGCATTTATACCATAAAAGAAAATCATTTGCTTCTCTGTAGAAAGAAATGGAAATGCAGAGTCTTCTGACCATGAGTTTATTTTTATTCAGAACAGTATTTAGGAAAAGAAGGGAATGGAAAGGAAGAGTGTGTTCCCACTGAAGATTTATTCAGGGTCTTCGATATTAAGAAGTGGAAGGAGAGGTTTATCAATACTTTTTCAGATTTTATTTATTTATTTTTTAAATTTATTTATTTATTTAACAGACAGAGATCACAAGCAGGCAGAGAGGCAGGCAGAGAGAGGAGAAAGTAGGCTCCCTGCCAAGCAGAGAGCCCGATGTGGGGCTCGATTCCAAGACCCTGGGATCATGACCTGAGCCGAAGGCAGAGGCTTAACCCACTGAGCCACCCAGGCACCCCCAGATTTTATTTTTAAGTAATCACCCAACGTGGGCTCAAACCCACAACCACGAGATCAGTAGTCACATACTCCTCTGACTGAGCCAGCTAGGCACCCCTTGATTTTCTTAAATATGAAGGTATTCTGAGATATGGTTGTAGCATTTTGGAGTGTGTAAGATCCCCTTCCAATCTTGAGCTCCCCTCATTACTGTCTTTGCTGCTTTAGTCAAATTATCAGAATCTTTAAGCCTCATTTTTCTTACCTGTAAAGACTAATCATAGTGCTAGTGTGTGTGGGTTGGGGGGGCGGGGGTGGGTGGGTGTGGTTTTTCTTTTTCTTTTTTGCAAGAGAGAAGGTAGTGGCAAGATCAGGATTTAATGCAGTATGTGTAAAGAACTTAGCACTGTAACTGGTTACTGTTCTTATAAGTGCTGTTAATGCATGAATGATGAGTCAGGGAACTTTGCAAAGTAGAGCGAGTAAGGCAGAAAAGATAACATGTGTGAGCTTCCAAGAAGTAATTCTCCAAATCCAGTTTCTATTGTCTCATCCAATAATTGAATATTAAGAATAACAGTCATTGAACTAATCATTAAGATATTCTGGAAGGAGGAAGCAAGTCTTTTCATGAGAAGATTAAAACTAGATTTGAGGGAAGTGGGAAATCAATTTTAGTTTCTGTGTATGTGTGTTTGCAGAGTGGAAGTTTGTTAATTATTATATCCATGGCAGGTTTTCCTATTCTTGAATTTAACTCAACGACAAACTATCAATGTTTTTCAATAAACATTAGAAAAGAAATAAAATTCTGATGTGAATTAAAATTCATTCTGTTTTAAAATTGTTTTACAAATTATTTTTCCTTACATCTGGATGACACGATTCCTATACTTCAGGAATGGTTGATCCTTTAATTTGGATTCATCTTTAATTTGAAGAAAATTTATTTGTGCCTTTTATGTAATGAATCCAATAGTTCGGAATCATATTTGAAGGAACGGTCACTGATTCCTTCAGTGTTCTGAAGTATACATTCATTTCCAATGTGTCAAGTGGTTAATTTAAAACACTTATTGATTCTTGATTTTTGTTTGGCTGTGAGCTCATTTATTTTAATGGAGTTGTTAATAAAATGTCAACTTTCTCCTGTTCTGTGTTCTGTATCTATTTTCTGACTACACTTTACTTGTGATCTGTCATAGAGCTCACAATTTCTCAGGGCTTGCAAACTACTTGCACTTTAATGTCCATCTTATAGATTTTTACATTACAGAGTTCACATGGGTTCATAATATGCAGTTTTACTTATCATTGACATCAGCCTCTTCCGGGAAATTAATCCCATGAGTTGCCTGCAGTATGCTAATAGCCAATATGGTTTTGGACAATTATTTTCAGTGCTTTAAGATTTTAGATTGATTGATTGATTTTCAGTTACCCTTGGGTGCATTGTGTTTGGCAGTTTTCTGGAAGGGCAAACTTACTGAGTCCAAAACTTACGTAACTTAAAAAAAGAAAGGAAAACATAATTAAAGAGAGAATAGTCCTCAGTGAATCCTTAAAGAATTCTTAGTGTTGAGAGTAAGTGAAATAGGGTGATTTATTGGAGTGGTGCCTCACAAGGAGGTTGGCTTGCCTGTCAGCCCTTCATAGATCTTGAATCAGCTTATCTACAAAGCCAAGTGCATAGATATGGATGTACCTTTTGCCAAATCAGAAATTAATTTTTAAAAATTATTAGTTCTGGTATAGTTCTCTTTGTTCTCAAGCAGTGAGCTCAACTGGTTTAGTATCTGGCTTTATAGAGAGAGAGAGTTTATTATCAACAAGAGTCATGATCTTCCAACTCAAAGGAGTGTTTTGCCTGAAATAAATATTAGAGAGATAGGGGGGAAACTATTGGACTTCTTTATTGGTTTAATTCTAGAAAGGAGGAAAAAAATAATTCTTACTGAGTTGGAAATCATTTTCTCATAAATATTATAGCCAATTAGATACCCAAATGTAAGAAGGCCTATATATGGTATAAATTCATGATTTGTTTCTAGCTGATAGGCTGACTCTAGAAGGCCCAGACAGAGGGCTTTATAAAGTAATCAGAAGGAGTAATGAGAGATATAATATCTCCTCTGGTCTTCTGACAAAAAAGAAAATTAAAAAAGTCAAATGAAATCTTGGGAAAACTTAACCTTTGCCATTTCTGTACTGTTATAACCCATTTTATTCAAAGAAAAAAAAATCAACTATTTCGATTAAGCATTACATATAAATTCAAATTCTTTCTCTTAAGATGGAATTTAATTGTTCAAAATTGTTTATATGTCATACATAAAGTTGCAATTTAGAAGAATTGTTTGAGAAAACAAAACAGGTGGCCTAAGGCATGTACATCTCCCATTCGATGAAAACCTGTGGAGAAGACTGAATCAAAAAACGAAATCAGCTCCTTAAATTAGAATGTAGCCATGTGTGAAATGCAAAATAGATTAAGAACTAAAAATTGAATAAAATATTTTTTTAACTTGAAGGAATTTTAAAACTACTATAGTAATCATGTTCTATGTTTTTGAACATTCTACATAAAACAGAAATGAATATTCTGTAAGATACCAGTACTTGCTAAAATAGGAAGCAAAATAGCACTAAAACATTTGGTTGGGTCTAATAGCAAGGTTTTCAATTAAAAAAAGGACATGTGGCCACCAGAAGAAGCAGCAGAAAGTGTAAACAGTAAAAACGGTGATGGCTGAGCAGTTAGTTTTGTGTGTCTCCTGAATGTGTGTTTGACAAGCTTCCCATGTCACCAGACCTTACATAAAGCAGATTGCTGCTGTAGGTGGCTCAGTGGTTTTAAGTAACTATTTGTCAAATTCCTTTAAGTGTTTTTAACCTGTTCTGTGTCTTCCTTTCTTTTTTTTTTTTTAAAGAAACCTTCTCTGTAGGGATATCAAATGTTACAGAATATCAGATAGAAAAACTATATAGAGTGTTGTAAAATAACAATTATGTTTTCTTGGCAAATACACTGTTGCAAATTATGTACACATTCCTATCCATTTTAAGGTGTAATGTGTAGATCAATAATGGAAAGTCTAAAAAGTCATAAAATAGTGTTTTGTTCTGTACTAAACAATTATTTAGTGTCATGTAAAAATTTATACCAATTTTTATACCTATATAAACATACATCTATGTATATATATAAAATTTCAGCAGGTCTTTTCTCCAGAAATCATTATGTAGATATGTTACAAAATCGTTACTATTGTTTTCTTCTTGTTCAAAGGAAATTTGCCAAATCTTTTTTACCTTAGCATCTGTGAAGATTGTTGACCTTACCATCACCTGCACTTCCCTACCCCAACATATTTGGTATGTTTTTGTGGGTAGAATATTCTGCTTCTGGAATTCTGGAATATCATCAGTCGGTTGCTGAGGAAGAATTATTTCTTTGATCGAGAATTATTTCTTGATAATATATATACATATGTTCACTTATATCAGCATAACAAGTATTTCCTCACTCTTTACTGGTCTAACCACCTGCAAAGTCATGCTCTCCTTAGCTCATCTATGTAATTCTCCTTCCCTCCAATACACATAACCACCCTTCTTACACACATGAGTGTTCATACATATATTCCTTCTCATCATGGGCATTTATACCTTAATTTTCCATACTGTTGGATTTCAAAAGGTAATAATAATAAAAAAAGAAAGAAAAACAAAAAAAAAGAGGAAATTTAAGACACACATTACATTGGAGTTTTTTGTTGTTGTTGTTGTTGTTTTTAAGATTTATTTATTTTGGGAGAGAAAGAGAAAGAGCACGGAGGCAGGCGGGGACAGAGAGGGAAAGAGGGAGAGGAAGATAGAGAATCTCAAGCAGCACAGAGCTGACTGTGAGCCCCACTTTGGGCTCAATCTAATGACCCGGAGATCACAACCTGAGCCAAAACCAAGAGTCAGATGCTGAACTGACTAAGCTACCCAGGTACCTTGAGATGTCTTTTCTTTATGCCAAAATATTCCAGTTTTCTGGTTAGGAAGTAATATTCTCTAAGATAGTAAATAGGGGATTGATGAACTCATGAAATAGGTTATTAGGCATTTTGTAATTTTTATGCACCCAAATTTAAGTTATTCTTCATGATATTTGAATAACATGATGCTACTCAGTGGCCTTATATATAAATGTGTGAGGTAACTGAAGGTCGGGTGTCTATGTACTACTTGAGTTCATTGAACTGATTGCATGGCAGAATCTAAATTAGAATTCATTATCTCTGTCTGTCTGTAATGGTCTAATTTTATACTGAATCATCTAACATAATATTTTGAATATAATATCAGTTTAACATATATGTGATTTTTTTATTTTCTCTCTGACTTGTATGTTACTTTTTAAAAATGAAGTTAAGCAAAGTTAATATTTTTGGAAGTTATAACCTAGCTTCTAAATATTTTACTGTAAATATTCTGCTTTCTTCTCCCTTTTTGTATTCTTGGGATAAGTGTACACATACTGGCACACTAACATCTGTGCATTAACTTTTGCTGAAGGATATATTTTGACATCATAATTTCCCTTCAGAGTTCTAGGGTGTTTTAAGCTTAACTTGTCTCGATTTTAGTCATTGAAAGACTCCCACTTGCAGTCAGAGCTAAACTGTAAAAGTCAGGTGTAAGCATTTTTGGCAAGCATGATTTTTTCCCCCATGTATTTGTGAAAAAAAATTCAGTTTAAGATGCCTTTTATCCGACTGTCATTTTCAGTCTAAAAGGAGGATAAGTAGTCATATGTGAAGACATTTGTCGATGTTTGTAAACTATTTGTTAATATCACAACTACTCTCGAGTTTCAATCTGCAATTCCTTCTGATTCAACTTCTGAATGTTTGTCTGATAGATGCGTTGCATTAGACAATTATTTTCGTAAATAAAATGTTCAATTTTTGTTCTTCTATGTAAGAATATGTTTTCTAATAACTTTCTAGTTTTGTTCTTGATTTAGGAACATTCTGGTTGCATGTGGTAGGAAACAATGCAAATTGGCTTAAATAATAACAAATGATTTTGACTTATGTACCCACAAAATAAGTGATTTTACGGACTTCGACTCAGTTTGATTTAAATGTTCTCAGTGTCATCTAGATTTTTGCTTTGTTTCCTGCAATTCGCTAGCTGTGCACACCCTGTATTTTGGTGTAATACCCAGGTCAGCTTCCCACATGGTGGCACAGAGGGTCAGACTTTATAACTTCACACCATGAAGTTCAGAGAAATCTCCCCTGAAAAAGAGAGAGGGAAATTGCTTTTCTGGGAGCCCCAGCAAATGCCTCCTTTATGGTTCATTGGCTTAATAACTATTTCTGAACCAAAGTTTATAACTCAGAGTATAGAATTTACTACCTGGTTTAAGCAGTGTGGCCTCCTGAACCTGTGAGTGCAACAGTTGGAGATAAGGTCAAGGGGAGTTGCCAGTGGAAAGTCTGGGGTTGTTGGTAAGAGAAATGGGGGTTAGATATCGAGGAGGTGACCAACCCAGTTGTCTTCTACAGGTCTATGTACAATACTCCTTGTGAAAAGTAATCATTGATGTGCTAATGGTTTTACAGAGGGAGGATAGGCTTCCAGTACAGGTTTTATTAAGAATTAGTGAATATGTAGGGTTGCCTGGGTGGCTCAGTCCTTAAGTGTCTTGGGCTCAGGTCATGATCCCAGGTCCTGGGATTGAGTCCCACATTGGGCTCCTGCTTGGCGGGAAGCCTGCTTTTCCCTCTCCCACTACCCCTGATTGTATTCCCTCTCTCATTGTCTTTCTCTCTCTCTCTGTCAAATAAATAAATAAAAATCTTTAAAAAAAAGAAGTAGGGAATACTTGAATGGAGGCATACTATAGATATAAGCATCCTGTAGAGAACGAGTCTCATTTCCAATAAACTATACATAAATGCAGTCAGTGCATAAGAAAATGTCCTTAGTCTTTTGAATTGGGGTTGATGATTGAACTATACTTATTTTCTATTGACTCTAGCAATAAAGGGTCTTTATCTGGATTTCAGAGAGTTCTCTTTAAGTTCCTAACAGTGGAATTCAGGCAGTCCTCCACTTAGCAATTGATTGTGGTAACAAAATATGTTTTGTTATAAATATATTTATATTTTTTAAAATTTTCTATTTTTATTTTATATTTTTATATAGTTATATTTTACTCCACTCCTTGGAGTGAGCATGTGGTTATTGAGTCTGTACTATTTTCAGATGAGAAGACTGAGGTTCAGAAAACTTAGTGAATTTGCCCAGGGTCACAGAGCTAGTCAGTTGCAGAAACAGTATTTATACCTATGCAGTCTGTACTCTGAATCAGCTGCATGACTGTCCTTCAAACTTGGTGCACTTTTCTCCTTAAAAAAAAAAAAAAAAATGTGGTACTTGATGATTCATATTTCCAGACTTGCCTGTGATGCTTATTTATCTCTTCATTGTGCTGAAGCATGCTGTTCTAAGACTCGAAATTAACCCCCCCCCCCCCAAACAGGAGACTCTCCTACCTATCTTAATCATTTATTGATATTTGGCACCTAATTACTGACTACCCATCCTATTTCTGGTGTGTCTGTGTGGTTTACAACAGAGTTAGGAAGCCATGCCCCGCTGACCTCTGTGCGGACGAAGGCAGCAGATACTTCATTTCCCAGCTTTCTGTCTGCTGAAGGGCCCTCATGTGAAGCTGCCCCTCCCCCCCGATCCAATGTGCATTTTATATCGTGATGTGTGCAGGCTGTTCACAAGTGATCCCTGTTAGTGGTAACCAACTTGAGAATCCAGCAGTACTGCTGGAAGTTACTGTGATGATGCTAGTGGCTCCCTCCTCAATAGCATTCCTGTGGCATTACCTTTCTGTAAAACCAACTACCAAGCCCTCCAACCCAGGTCTAATTCTTTAGATTTCTACATAAGTCTGTGAGCCACCCTAAATTCCTTTTCTTCCTAAGCTCTTCATCATTACTTTCTTTTTTTAAAGATATTCGTTCATTTGAGAGAGAGAGAGAGAGACAGAGAGAGAGACAGAGAGAGCACAAGCAGGGGGAGAGGCAGAGGATGAGGGAGAAGCAGACGCCCCGGAGAGCCAAGAGCCTGACAAGGGGCCCGATCCCAGGACCTGGAGATCATGACCTGAGCCAAAGGCAGACGCCCAACCATCTGAGCCACCCAAGTGCCCCTTATCAATACTTTCAAACTCTGACTGGCAGTACCACGTTTTGTACTCCCTGTTCTTCAACTAACCTGTTCATGCAAGAAACTTCTAGAAGTAAATACAAAATGAGTGCATTTACCTTTGCATCTATGAAGAGACAATGTATAGTCAGTCTGTATCTCAGAGATAACCAGATTTAGGTTATCTAGAGCATTTCATCACAGGAGATGGGATGAAGCCACTGGTTTCCTGGGGCATCAGAATAACTAGAGAGGTGAGAAAAAAGGAAGAATTTGGGGAGAATTTTTCACAGTCCTTATACTCTCCAGCTTGGCCTGATAAAAGGTTTATCTGAAAGTTGCAGAGAAATAAATGGAGAGGAGAGATGAAATAAGGAGAGGGAGACAAAGAACCTTTCATTGGGACTATTATTCATAGATGATCATTCAATCCTAAGGGAGAATTTACCTTACGCAGGTGAAATTAAGTACCAACTATATGAAATGTGCTGCAAGGCAGGGGATAGAATGGAGGATACTTATGATAGAATTTCAAGATATTGTTTAATTCCCAGTACTGGTGTTAATAGGTTTGTGATTTTTTGGAACATCTTATGAGTTTCCACTGTTGTCATTTATAACACAAAGATCAGAGACAACCATAGCTTCCTTCTTCTCCAGTCATCCTGGAAAACTCAGAAGAAACATAGAATTCCAGAAGTTAGTTTTAGCTTGGAAGGGCTTTTTGATCAAATTTTGCTTGCTTTCTAAACCCACTAGAAGCTCACAAACGAAGGCTGCCTTGCACACATCACCTTCCTCAGGAACCTGGAGACATTCCCCATCTGTCTTTTAGACTTTGAGGGAAGAGGCATGTTAAAAGGATGGGGGCGAATGTGTCAGGTGGAGTTTTTTCTTACCCCATAGGTACTAATGATAGCAAGTACCCTTCCACCTTTCTGAAAAACAAAATAAAGTGAAAACTTCATAAAAGTCTGTTAAGCTGCCTCAGCTGAAGTCAGAACTCCTTATTAATTGGGCTGTTGGTTGCTTTGTTGTCAGTGTCATTGGATTTGACACGGTATTTTAGACCAATAGGCTGTTTCTATAAAATCAACAAATTTGTTGAGCATTTGCTATATTTCAGATATTACATACTATCTCAGTATATTCCCATAGCATCCAGGTACTTAAAGAGGAAAAAACATAATAAATGTATGTTGAATTGATTTGTGAGTTTCTGACTGTTTTAATTTGGACAAGCCATACAATATTAATTTTTAAAGCATTAGGAACAGAGGTCAGTTAATTCATAACTGAGGACATAGGGAATGCTAATTTAATGTACTTTTTAGTCCTTTGAATTGAAAACATTCTGCAACTATCACTCATGTATGGTTATTAGCCTTAGGGACAATACATATTAGAGCGTACACACTAGGGAATGTTTACATTGTAATTGATTCTGCTATTACTGATAAAATGCTCATTTACCCATTAATATATTTTAGACCCCTAAATTACCACTCTGTTTCTCTTTGTGGATAGAAAAGGGATCACTAAAAATACTAAGTAGGAAAGAATGTAATATTTCAACATTTTTTATATCAGGAGCCATAAAAAATATTAATTTATCTCATGAGATTATTATAATAGTTGTTTTAGAATATTTCCTTTCTTGAAAGCTCCATTAGGACATAAACTATACTATTACTGTTTTGTTCACTGCTGTATTGGGCATATAGAAAGTTCTCTAAAAATATCTGAAGAATTCGGGAGGCTGGTTCTCTTACATAGTTTGTTGAATTTCCTACTTTCAATTAGCTAGTACAATCTCTCATCACAGATTTTACTTCAGTAGCACAGCTATCTACGATACACTGTTTTTGTACAATTCTTACAGTATATTAGATTTGTTTGAAAGATATATGTATACTAAAGACACTGAATGAATGGATACAATAGGACAAGATAATACAATTCTAACCAAAGTGTACATGACATAAATTATATAACAACTAAGTTTTGGAATATATAACATTATTACAATTTTCTTTGTGATGACATTTAGCTAATTTTTTATGTCGTTGTATAGAAACAAAGCAGAGTTTCAAAGGTCAGCTCTGAACTGTGATGAGCTTCAGAAAAGAAGGTATGATAACGTGGGATGTTTTCTCCCCATTCATTCATTCAACTCAAAGATGGCAACACCCTCACAGTGAGAGAAAGCCATGGATTTTGAGTGGCTATACAGGGAGTCTGCTGTATAAGAGACTGACATCAATAATTTCAACATTATGCTGTCATCTCTTAAGAAAATCATTGAACTGTGGATTTAAATTAGCATTTCACAGTTGAAGTACTGTTAACTATGGACCTTGGCATAGACTATGATAGATTTATGATATCGATAGAACAAGGCATCTCTTCATAAGTCATTCAAATCTTTGGCACTTGAAAGGTTGATACCATTTCAGTTAGTAAAGTGGATAATTTGATTTATGATTTTGTAGTCTTCTAATTTTGGGATCTCTTTGAATCTTTATGAGCAATTTTGAACTATAGCTGGATTGAGATCTTATTAAATGTTTATATCCAGTGAATTACTATTATACCAAAATTTTTAGTGATGTTTCTAATGTAGAAAATTAGGAGAAGAGTTTTTCAAGAAATAAATCTGCAAATCTGCCATTTTTTTTCCAAGCCAAGACATAATTCAGTTTTGATTTATTGTTGGAAGTCAAAGTCAGACACAAACAGTAAATATTTTACACTTTAATACTTTTATGTATCTAAGTATGTTACATGAACTTAAAAAGGAAATATTAAATCAATTGATATGCTGTGTTCACTGGGCAGTTTTTAGTAGTTCCCATGGTGTCCCATGAAACAGTAATGTATACCAATTCTGTTCTTGGCCAGGATTTTACTAAGCTCAAGTTTTATTATTTGTGGGTTTTTGTCCTCATGTACTCAAGATGGCTAGAACAGTTTGGAGTATGTAGGCTTTTCCATTGCTCTCTCTCTTCTGTATTTGCCATATTCAACAGTTATAAATTTATAAAAAATGGTGGAAACACTTTTATTTTCAGGAAAGTCTGTATCATATTAGGTCTGTTGAAACAAGAAAGGGCAAATGAAAACAAAACCAAAACTCTCCTAGATGTTAACTGTTTGCACATCAAATAAATAATAAATATTTAAAATATTTAAATATTGTGACGCTTGGGTGGCTCAGTGGGTTAAGCCTCTGCCTTCGGCTCAGGTCATGATCTCAGGGTCCTAGGCTCTCTGCTCAGTGGGGATCCTGCTTCCCCCTCTCTCTCTGCCTGCCTCTCTGCCTACTTGTGATCTCTCTCTCTCTCACTCTGTTAAATCAATAAATAAAAACTTAAAAAATAATAAATAATAAATAAAATCTTAAAAAAATTAATTAAATATTTAATAGATTTAATTTTGATAGATGATCTCTGTATTGTGAATTGTTACATTTTTCCATAGACATATTTGATACTCACTTTATGGTATAGCCTTTCAAAATTTAGCTTCCTTTTCACCAGTAATGAGGTTTCCATTGGGCCACAGTTACAAGTTAGCTTCATTTGTTTTAACTCATTTTAACATGATTTGTTTACAAACAGCTTTCTGCCTGTTCAGTACTATTCCAAGGTCTGGAAATATACTAACAAGTAAAACAGAGTTCCTGATTTCATGGAGTTAACATGTATAGGTAGATTGGTAGACACAAATCAAACCAATAAAAGTAAGAAAACTGTAGTTGATGGTGATATCTGCCATAAAGATATTAAGATGGGACAATAGAGTAGAGAGTGACAACTTGTATGGGGAGTCAGCTTTAGCTAAGACTATTTGTGCCAAGAAGATAACATCTGAGCTGAGATCCAAACTAAGGGAACAAAGCCCTCACATTCCAGACTGGGTAAATGACAAGGGCAGCATCCCTCCAGCAGGAATTCGTTGGAGAATACCAGGGACAGAAGGAAGGCATATTTGAAGGAAGGTAAAATGTGATGAAGTCAGAAAGGCAGGAGCCAGGTAATGTAAAGAATTACAGACAACCGCAAGGAGTTTGGATTTTATTGCAATAACAATGGAGAGTCATTGGAGGGCTTCCCATTCGTCCTTACATCACTTGGATGACATCAGTCTTCAGTTCCAAAAAGAAAAGTGGGTGGGAGGAATAACTAAAGAAAACAAGATTATTTGAGGCGGTGCTGATTATGTCAGATTTTTAAGAGACAGTGAGATAGAAAATAAATAAAATTATCTTGGAACGCTGAAAAAATAAAAATAAATAAAAATAAAGAAAATTGCACAGAACTCTCAAGCTAATATCAGATAGGCTTCTGAAGAACAAAATAAGTTGAAGCTTATAAAATTGTTATCAAAAAGGGCTTCTTCTTTTTAAGATTTTATTTATTTATTAGAGAGAGAAAGTGAGGCAGCGAACGCACAAAAGCTGGGAGAGCAGGAGGCAGAGGGAGAACCAGACTCCCCGCTAAGCAGGGAGCCCAATGTGGGACTCCATCCCAGGACCCTGAGATCATGACCTGAGCTGAAGACAGATGCTTAACCATTTGAGCCACCGAGATGCTCCCCCAAAGGGCTTATTTTGAGTCTTATTTAGAGCAACAAGTTAACAAGGAGAACTTTGCCTCTTCTGTCTTTTTCACTATTTGCCTCTCTTCCATATTTCATTGCCTCCCCACTTTTGAAATACAGGAACTCTCCGAACCTCCCTCTTCTGTGCAATACACTGCTTCCTTTTAATGATCTGATCCACTCTAATGGATCATAACTATGTTTATAATCCCCAAACTGATATCTTTAACTTGTTCTCTTTAGTTCCAGGGAAAGTATTCCAGGGGTTTTATTGGATATATCCACAGTCAACCTCACCCTGTCCCACAAAGCTGCTTCTAGCATTCTGTTCTCTGCGGTACATTTATATTTAAGTACATTTATATATATATATTTATATAATTATATTTATAATTATGTAACAAAATGACTTTTGAAAAAAATGACAATATGGAGAAATAATATGTGAATGACAAAATAATTAGGATAATTTCATAAGTAGCTTGAATGGCTGTACATGAGATCTTATGAATGAACATACATCATCCCAGAGGGAGGTCTTCTGTACCATTCTACTGGGTTTAATTTTCAATTTTGTTGTTTAAAATTCTTGTTTATTATTTTTAAAGGAAGATTGCTAGCATCTTGGTAAAATCTGCAGATAAAGCAATAACGAATAATCTGCGTACAAGATTGGGATGCACCTATTTTTCTCAATAGTTTGGAGTCATAAGAATGAGTCAATGAAGGTAAAATTGAATAAGAATTATTATAAAGTGTTTTTCCTTTGCTAAAAACTTAATTTTACATATACAAAGAACAGCATATTTTTTAAACCTAATAATTTAAAATGAGTAATTTTCTTGTGTTACTTGTTGTTATACAGGAAGAGCTTTAAGGGTAGCAAAAGATTGTACTGGTTTTAGCATAACACTTTGATCATAATAGAAAAGTAATGGTTCCTAACTATTCTTCACTGATCAAACTCTCTCTCTCTCTTTTTTTTTTTAAGATTTTATTTATTTATTTGACAGACAGATCACAAGTAGGCAGAGAGAGAGAGAGAGAGGGAGGAGGAAGCAGGTTCCCCTCCGAGCAGAGAGCCCAATGTGGGGCTCGATCCCAGGACCCTGAGATTGTGACCTGAGCTGAAGGCAGAGGCTTTAACCCACTGAGCCACCCAGGCGCCCCGAAGAAACTCTCTTTTAATTTTATAGCCCCTTCTAGAGGTCTGCAGAATAAAGATCCATGCTCCAAAATGAATGATCAATTATCAATTATTTATCAATATAATTTATCACTTTATCATTTATCAATATCAGTATCAATTATCAATATCATTTACGTTTAACTAAACATTACATGTTTAGTCTGAAAAGCAGACTTATTGGAGATATAACTGTCTTTGAATATTTGAATTGTAGTCATGTTGAAAAAGAATGAACTTTCAATGGGGAACCTTCTTTAGAGGACTGAAATGATCACACTACTCTATCAGGAAGACTTCCTAACAAATAGAGCCATTCAAAACTAGGATTCTTTTTCACTGATGTCAGGAAGTACCTGGTGATGTTTAGGTAGAGGCAAATCCTTATCAAGGATTCAAGCATGAGGGTGAGTTGGACAACATTAGATTTCCAGTCACTGTTTCAGTCACTGTTTCAGTTATGATTCTGTGTTGTGATGGAGTGAAGAGCAACCTAGGCAATGAACTTTAAGCCAAAATTTAATTTCATCTGTCACCGGCATAGTCTTAGCAGCCACACAATTTTTGTATGAATTATTTAGGCAGTTCTGACAATGAAGATAAGACCTATGTGAGTATTATCTGGAAAGAATCCTTTAGGTATAAAGAACACTGAGAGAATAATGTATTACCTTTATCACTAGGGAAAAGTTGAAATCACTATTCAGCACCTTTCCTCTACTGTCTGATAATCTATAGCTAACATGTTACAGCTACTTGAAAGGAACTTAAAGTGAGAGGTTTATCAGCTGCTTTTTAGTTAGGATCAGACATGGATAAGTGAAATCCTATCTTCTTCCTTATTCAGATCTGGCCTGGCTTGAATGTTGTTTACATTTGGTTTTATACTGAGCTTATTTTCTAAACTTATTTTTGGCAAAGGGTTTCTAAACTGACTTTTCAGTCCTACTTTCTTGCAAGTTCCTCTTCTGATTTTTTAACTCACTATTGAATTTTTTTTCATGAGCTGTATTAGTAATTCCCTCTTCTAAGTCCTTTTCTGTATTTTATGTTACCTAGTTTGAAAGTAGCCCAGTCTCTGTTACCTCCTAGGCCAAAATCACAGCTAGATTAATCATCTGTTGTAACCACAATTCTGAATTCTCTAGTTTCCCACTCTTCCCTCTTATACACTCTCCTTTGTGATATTAACTGATTTGATCTTGTAATCTGTCCTTACTTCACCTCATTAAATGCACACCTGCCAACCAATGTTTGTCAAATTATAATGGAATACTTGGAAGCATATGTGATAGCACATGGTAGGGGCATTAACTGCTTTGTTAAGAATTAACTGCTTTGTTATTTCTTCTTCCTCTACCTACTACAGACTGTAGGGAAAGAAGGTCTGAACAGCCTGCCATCCAAGGCCACAACATAAAGTCTGGATGTTAGAGGTCTAGCCTGGCTCTTCTCCAGGAAATCATCTAGGGATCTTGACTGTACTCTTCCCTTGGCTCCATATTTTAGAGCATTTTTCTCACATGTGTTCTTGAACCTAATCAAATGCCAGAAACTTCCAGCCTATGGGAAACAGAAAGTGAGAGAAATAAAACTTAGGACAAGAATTACATTTAAAGGAACAAAAAGGGGATTTGCACACATTTGTTTTTGTGTGCCATGACAAGAAGTTAGTCACATGGCCATGTCCAGCTGCAAGTCAGGAAATACAGTTTTTAGATGAGTGGCCAAGGGAAAAACAGATTTTTGAGGATACAGTTTGCTGTGTGCTATGTCCTTCATCATTTCTATTTTCCATATTTCTTTTATTGTTTATTTTATGCATTAGCTCCAGTTCTATGCCTTTGGTCATTGTGGTCAGTCTACTTGACTGACTCCATTTGTCCAAGCACTTCAAACTGAGCGCCACTTTCTCCACAAAGAATATGGTGACCATTCCAGCCAATAGTAATCCATTGAACTGCTCTGGTTCTTTATCTGTACTTTCTCCCACTAAAACCTTCCACATTTTATTAGTTATTTATCTGCCTGTCTTACTTTTTCCATAGGCTTTTTGTTCAAAGATGATATATCCTTTGTCCTAGTAATAATTTTCTACCAACCACTGAAAAGAATGGGCTTTGTGTATCATTTCTGCTTAATATTCATTCAGTTGAATATATGAGTAAGATGACTATTTTTTTTTAAACTTGGGTTCAACAAAAGAAGAAAATAGTAAACAAGACACATAATGGAAATATACAGAGTAAGTGGGGGCTTTTCTAGAGATTGGAAAGTATTCTGTAAATAAATGACTCTGCATTCCAATTCCAATTATATTCAAACATTAATTTTGAATTAATGTCACAAAAGACTGTATATAAGTTGAAATTTGGAGTTTAATTGAAATAAGGGCAGATTAGTCTGCACTTTGCAAATAATGGCATAAAAAATCCCTAGCATTTTTTTTTACTAGAATGGATTATAATAACCTAGATTATTCACTTGAAGTCTATTTATTCATTCAACAAATAGTTTTGAGTACTTGATGCTGGAACAGGCAATTTTCTAGGTGTGGAGATATAGCATGAATAAGTCAGATGCCATCCTCAAATTCTCCTTCTCAGATTATAATATGATATAATATAATGTAGGGGAGAATAGAGAAGATGGGCATTAGAGATACAGATATCTGTATTTTCCTACCTGTTATGAATATTATCAGAACCAGTGAGTGTAGCAGCTTCTTAGTTTATAATCCAGTACTCAAAAATGATTTTCATGTCCAAAGAACAATTTTGGGACTATCTCCTAAAAAGAAAATTTTCAGAATGAAATAGTGAAAAAATGAAATCACTAAACCGGTTAAAGCACCAAAATCTTGAAAGAGTTGGTTTAGATTTTTTTTTTTTTAGAATGACTTAAGGGAGGTCCAGTGAATTAAGAGAGGTCCTTGGCCTTCCTTAACCTCAGATATATTGGTTTTAGTATTGAATCAACATTAAAGAGCATCATAAAATTGTCATGTACACTACAATATTAAGAATATCTTAGGTTTACACATTTTATGCATCTCTTCTTAGCAACAGGCTCTAAAAAGCATGGGAACCCTTATTTCAATACAAAACCTGGAACTTAGTATTCACACACTGAACATAGGCTAACCACATTCTAAAAGAGAGTCACAGGTAAGTAATGCAAAAGAAATTGGTAAACAGGGCATTCAATGTCCGTACTACTCAGACATATTCCAGAGAACAAGTATCAGTATTGGCAGCCAGAAAGGGACAAAAAAAAAAAAAAAAAAAAAGGTGGAGGCAGCTGAGAACCTGGGATGAGTTTGAGATAGTGGAGAGTAGTGTAGTGGGAAAGTAGCAAATCAATTAATTTTATTAATCATATTCCTTATATAAGACTGTTTATACTAAGTCGCTTAAAGTGGCTTTTAGAAAATGGTATCTAAGGCATTTTTTTCTCTTTGACCCTTTGGTTGTTCCTGAAACTAATTCTGAACATGGAAGTTACCTATCCACTATATTGACTATCAATTAAACTTTAAAACAGCTTTATATTTCATATATTTAAAAAAAGAGAATGGTCTACCTCTTTTCAGTATAGCATGTAACTGCAGTGGAGAATTGTCAGACTGCTCAGTATTGCTTTGCAGATTTAAAAAAGGTTTTTAAAACCTTTATTTAAAAAAAAAAACTTTTTAGTTTTTTAAAAAAGGTTTTTAGTTTCTATGAAGCACCCAGGTATGTTCTTCTTAAAATTACTTTTAATTAGGAAAATGTATTTTGTATTTAATATTTTGTGATAGATTCATAAAATATCTAATTTTTTCATAATATGCATAAAAAGTTTTTCAGAATGTGAGTTGCTAGGGTCAGCTTAACAATATTATAAAAGGAATGGATGTGTCATCATAGAACTTAATGAATGGCATTTTTCTGGCTAGATTCTTCTAGCCAGAAGTTTCATGCTTTGATCCTATATGCATGAATCCAAATGGAGTTTGGGAAGGCAGCCTTAATTTCAGCTATATGTTCATGATCTAAGTACTGATTTTCTTTTTTCTTTTCTTTTCTTTTCATTTCTTTTTTCTCTTCTCTTTTCCCTTCCCTTCCCTTCCCCTCCCTTCTCTTCCCCTCCCTTCCCTTCTCTTCCTTTCCCTTCCCTTCTTTTTAAGCATTTCTTATGGACCTTTTAAATCACATCAAATGAAGCAATATAATATAATTAACCCTATGTACCCATAACTCAGCTTCAATAATTAAGTTTTCTACTTTTATTTCATTTCTTCTCCCAGCACACATTTGCCATATATATATATATATATATATATATATATATATATATATATACATACC